>NC_137616.1:37544315-37596815 GCF_963280865.1 Gymnoscopelus braueri | reverse complement strand
TTTTTTATTTTTTACTAAAGACGAGAGGCTGCATAGTCTATGGTGTGTGTGCAAAGGCTCGAAAGTCCCATAGCGTTAAGGAGAACTCCTTAACTCCTCAACTCTATGGACCAGAGCTACTGCCTCATCAAAGTTGGTATGGTGACTCAATACATTGTTAGATACTTGAATGTGTCCTTATATTATCATCACTTTACCCAAATACAGCTCAAGTGGAGGTTTTTAACCATTATGTGGAGATAGGTATTTTTTCCGTCTGACTTCATCATTCTAATCAATGGGGGACAAACCACCCAATTCCACAAGTTGGAGTTAGGTGGTTTGAGGATCCAATGGAGTTAGGAGGTTTAGTCAGAAGCGCTTTTTTAATACTTTTCATTGGTTCAATATTTGTAAAAGCCACACAGACGTAAAGGGTGTTCAATAGCACTGATTTATTAAAACATTTAGTTAAAAATGGAATGCCCGACAGCGACGATATGTCCTTGAGGGCATCTATGTTTCCGTTAAACTCAATTTCATGGATTTATTTATGGATTGAATGACAGATATCGCACATCCCAAAATTAAACGACGGGTACTGGATGGGGAAGAAAGGGCAACAGGATGAGTAAAGCGTCTGCACATTGCTCCCTTACACCAGATTTATTACTGCAGTGAGGTAATGTGTGGAGCCACCATGCTCTTCATCAGACATGAATATGATGGAGCGTACCTGTCATATTTGTCATCTTGAATAGAATGAATGACAGGACACCCACGTCTAGACACAGGAGGGTAAAGATGAGAACAATCGTGAGGGGAATCTAGATTCTTCCTACATTTCTAAATCAATCAACATTTTCGCTCACTTTCATGGAATCTGCTAAACTATTTATAGTGATAAGTGAATTTACGTGACAGGACAAGACAAACTGTGAGTAGAATTGAAGAAGACATTTACTAGTAGTGTTAACCACTTTCAACCTGGCCTCCCTATTTTTGGGACAGCTCTATGCTTAATAAAAACAAATCCCCCCCAGAAATTTATGAATTAATGAATTTTCTTCAATATAAAACAAACAAACCAACACTTAATTATCTGATCTACAAGCCCACAACACGTCACGGCAATTTTTGCGCCACACTGTCGTACGAAGAAGTATAAAATAGGGCTTCAGTGGGTAAAGATCTTTTCCAAGGCAAGCTCCTGTTCATTGAGAATCAAATCAAACAGGTGCAGAGCACACTGCAAATAACTGATGGGAGAATGTGAGGTTTCACAACTGAATGTAGGAAGTCATCTCTACTGTACATGCATTCATTATTCATGATTATTCATCGGAGGGGTGTGCCATATTAACACACTTCATCTCCAAGTACCCTGCAACAATAACCAACCTAAATCACAACTCATTTACTTTATGAGGAGATAACACCGCATACAGTAAGGCTGTAGCAACTGCTACTGCGGGCCCATACATTATTATAACACATTATTGTAATGAACACACAGGCATAAATGCATACATTATGCCAAAAATTAAAAACACCCACACAGGTGCATGCACGCGCACGCACACACACACAGCGCACTTTTTATGCAAGAAAAACTACTGTACAATTGGCAAGTTCCCATTGCAACAAATTGACTTTCCTCCACTCATTCTGGCTTTGGGGCTGACAGATATAATTAGCAGAATGCCTGCACCGCCAGGGAAGATGAAAAAGGCCAACGCATACGTACAATGACAGCAATTAAAGCAATTACACAATGCAACATATGTCTGGAGCTAGCGTCAGCCCTGAGCTTTGGCCATTTCTCTTTGAAAGCAATGTCTCTTTGCCAGAGACATAAAGCCTGAGAGTCCCACTCAACCGAACAAAACACGGGGTCGGTATTTGTACTCGTGAATGTGTGTCCTTTTAAATGTCTGTACTTTGTGTGTATTTCTGCGTGTGTATGTGAATGCCTATGCATTCATGTATAGATATACTGTCTGTATGTTGTGAATATACGTGTAACGTGACTGCATCTGTGCATATTCACATCTGTAAACGTGTATTCCTGTATACAGTATGTATGTGAGCAAACAAGAGCTTGTGCGTGTGTGTGTGTGTGTGCGTGCGTGCGTGCGTGCGTGCGTGCGTGCGTGCGTGCGTGCGTGCGTGCGTGCGTGCGTGCGTGCGTGCGTGCGTGCGTGCGTGTGCGCGCACGTGTTTTCTTCCCATGGCTCCATTAGCTTTGTGTGTTAGGAGTGTAATCCTGTGTCCACGGGCAGCTGATCAAAGCGGCTGATCAACAGCCTTTCCAATTGCAGCAGGCCTCATTAGAACGACGACAAACGGATCCCAGATCAGCAATTAAACACTCACGTCCATTCAGGGTACCACAAGCCTGCTTAATAGAGGCGGTTCCTTGATCTGCCACTAAAAGGCCCTTTGAATTAACATCTCACAGCTGAAAACTAGGACATCTGGTCATAAACTGCCCGTGGTTTTTCGCCCCACCCCCCCCCCTTCACCACCGCAGTGTCATCGGCATACAGACTGAATAAACAACACGGACTCTGGAGGGTGGGAGCGGCACAGCCAGGCTCGTCTGGAGCCCAGTATATAAGGACATGGCAGGGGAGAGGGCGGACTCTGTAGACACTGTAGGAAAGGTTGGCCGTAAACGATCCGATAATTAACTCAGTTTCAACAAGGACAAAGGCACACACTCACAAACGCAACACACACACACATCTGCACACAGGAGATGCACACACCGATGGCCACAAAGAAACAGATACGCTCACTGCGACACATGCACACACAACACACACACAAGACACACACTCGTCACAGCGTCAGGTTGTAAGTAAGCACGGCACAGAGGTTGAAGGAGCGACAGCAGCCTCTTGTTCTCTGGCAGAAGTAATTAACTCTCCTCCTACTTTCGCTCCACCGAGGCATCAAGGCCACGGGTAGTCCCTCTTTAAGGCAGGACACGATGAGAAACAACACTAATGCTTCCTCAGGAGTATTGCAGATCTGTATTTAACATCACGTCTTCATTATAAAAGCCACATTTATACACAACGTTAAATATGTGTAAGGATAGTTTCAGTTGGTTCCCTGCGTTCATTCCGGCCGTCTTTGCGCACGTTTTGTGAAAGCTTACTGATCCAAAAATGACATATCCACAAAGGGGCAATAGTGCAAAGTATGTGAGCAATGCTGCTTGTGTTCGGAACTTATACATACTGTACATATGTTCAGAAAGAGCTTGTGCGTGTGTGTATGTGTGTGTGTGTGTGTGCGTGCGCGTGTTAGTGTAATCCTGTGTCCACGGGCAGCTGATCAAACGAGCCTCAACATGTCAGGAGGACCATAGGGACTGTGCAGGAAATTTCATTTCCCCATCATTTTCCCCGCTCCTTCATGATAGCTTATCGTGCTACGTTAAGCGCGCTCATTAGTTTCTTAATGCTGATCATCTGTCAAAGGCATACAACGGGGGAAGCGCAGTGGAGGTCAGAGTACATGCAGAATCCCGGACGACCTTGGAGGTCACGGGTGTGATTGAATTCAGAACATGTGCGATGCCCTGGTCAGATGTTCTAATGTGAACTGTGACACTATGACTGACACTCAGGTGACCACTGGAGCACTGAGAGGAGAAGAGGAGAGGAGAGTAGAGGAGAGGGACAGAATTACGTACATAAAATGCCTCTCAATCAATTTGCACTTGCAATCTGTTTGAGATTAATGTCTGATTTACTAAGGCAGCAGCTAATTGGGAGGTCTGCCAATGGGACCACCTTCGAGTCACATTTTAAAATGTGAAGCAAAGCTTGAAATGTGCCGTGAAGCGGCATGGTGGAATCTGGGCAACATAGAGCACTCCACCAGCACGCAAATGAAAATAAAAAGCTAAATTCAATGAGGCTGAAAGCTTAGGGCAACAGAATACAAGGTGGGAGAAAGACAAAAGAAGGAGAAAGAGGCGCGAGAAAGGGAGGGAACACAGTGGGAGAGGGAGGTAGGAGAGAAGCCACGCACAATACAGAGAGAAACAATAAAACAGAAATAGAGGGCGGGCGGACAGAGAACTAGACCGAGGCAGACAAAGGCAGGCAGAGTTTTTTTTTCTCGACATCACAGCTACTGTACACTGTTGCTTTGGACTGACATGTTTGGATTTACATGTTATAGCGGTTTTATTTTACACACTGGCATCGATAGCTATGAGCTATGCGTGTTTGTACACATGAAAACGAATCACCCCACGAAGTCATGTAAATGGCTGAAACCATTCACAACGGCTTTGAACCCCACACTAGAACTAGACAAAGAGAGAGGGAAGAAAGAGACATCGTAAGAAGGAAAAAGAGGGAAAGGATTAGATAAATCGAGAGAGATACAAATGTGAGAATGAATGTAGTTCTCACATTGCACGTGGATAAATCTCAGCTAAACCGTGCTCATCACACAGTGATGACATCATCACAGATACCGCCCACTTGAGTTCTTCCCACCGAAACCTTTGGCTAGAAAACCTACAACTGAGACCATCAAATTTAATGGACACGGCGAACGGATGGCTTTTAGAAGGTCGTCTATAATTGGTCTGGTGACACAGCGGGTAAAAAAATGCCTGGTATATAATTATGCAATTTTGCTAATCTCTACCCCGTGGAGTGGCATCCATAATGTCCCCTGAATTGTGTAATGTGCTACATTATGGTTGTTTGAGGGGGTCCCCAGCAATTGGCTATTATTCTGTTATATTGATTCAATCTTGACAGATCTTCTCTTATGTGGGTCCCTGGCACACAATATTTTCAAATGGGGGTTTGTAGTCAAATAAATATAAATTGTGGGGTCATGGGACATGAAAATGTTTGAGAACCACTGGCGTAAGAGACAGTGAGAGAATGAAGACAGTAGTAATCCAATAGCATATAAGTAAAGGAATGAGTCACCCGGTGTTAGAATGTCACAGTGTGGCAGAGTGTCAATACGGTGGTGGAGAAAAAATAGCTTTTCTTCCACCATGCTATACAAGTGTTGCAATGTAAATTTAGTTTGTCAGTTTGAGTAGAGCTGTTTCAGGAAGCCACACTATGGGCCCTATATTTGAAGCATACTTAACAATTCCTTCAGCCTTGAACTGAGCACAGATCAGTATCTCAGGGGTCAGTTTATATATCACGTACATTCCTGACCTAGACAGTCCGTTCCTCTATATCACGGACACTGTGCATCTCTCTCCATCTCTCTCTCCCGCTGTGTCAGGTCACTCTCTTTCTCCACTCCTGCTCTCTCTCTCTCTTTTCCTGTCTTCGCCGTTTACCACACACACACACACACACACACACACACAGTGATGCAATCTAATCACGCAGAAGAAGCCCTAGGCAACTCAGCCAATTCACTGATATGGTTACCTGCAGGGGAGTGGGTAGATGAGCCCATCTCACACACACACACACACACACACACACACACACACACACACACACACACACACACACACACACAAGATAAAAATTGTAATAGGTGGACTGCCAGTCTCTGAGATACTGACACGCATCCCATTTCCCATGAGATACTGTACGAACTACACTATATATATATATATATACACACACACACAGAATATTTATTTAATTATATGTATATAGACAGGTAACAAATTAAAGGAAAAAACAACATAAACTCTGGAGAGATGGAACATGATTCTATTAATAGATATTCCCTCAATTGGTGTTTTGGCAACTTGGACTGGAGTAATGTCTAGCACATCGGTCCATAGGTGTTTAATTGGGAAATCTGGTGACTGCGAAGGCTACATCATATGATTCACATCATTTTCAAACGCATCAAACCATTCAGTAACACATCGTGCACTGTGGTGCACGATGTTTCATCATAGGATGGGAGTATAGGCCCCACCCAGCATAATACTGTAGATCTACCGGACCCCCTTGCTGTAGGGGTTAAGCATAAAGGCCTGTGCCGATGTCTTGATGTACGCCACACATGCACTCGCCCACATGCCACAGAGCACCAAGGGAAGTTCATAGCCGAAATTGTATCATGCAGTACAGTATGGAAGCATTCCTTAATGTTTGCCACTCATTTATTCACGTTTTTATTTCACCCACTTCTGGACTGAGACTGAGAGAGAGAGAGAGAGAGAGAGAGAGAGAGAGAGAGAGAGAGAGAGAGAGAGAGAGAGAGAGAGGGGGGGGGGGGCAGAGAGTGCAGACAGAGGACCAAGAGGAAGCCAAGAGGAAAGGGTATTCAGTACCAACAAGTAAACGTCTCTCTAGCTCTCGGTGCACCTCAGCAGCACTGAACAAAGACCCAGGACCGGGCTGAGCGCTGCATCTGGCTAGTGGGCTATAGTGTTATAGGATGACAATGGAATGAACAGCCTCACACCCAACTGTCACAGACCAAGACACAGATACAATAACGTAATCATAGTGTAGTTATGTTATGTTTATTTTATTTCATATGGACACAATCACATTGGACGAACCAGATGCATTGTTTAAGTGTTATAGCACGAGAGCACATTTCAACCCATTTCCACATGAGGCTTTTCTAAATAGAAACACTAATCTGAAACCCAATCAAATATGAAACGCTTAAACATCATTATAATCAAAATCAGACCCAAAACATTAACTGTGAAACAAAAGCAACATAATCATTCCAATAACAAGTCAGAATCTGTTCATGTGAGCACTGTTGATTTGATTTTAACAATAATTTGATTTCAGCAGCTATTATTACTGTCATTAGTTGTTTGTTCGGTACAGATGAGACATTCATGGATATTTCAGAAGCTCCTCTCACCTCATACATTTACACAATCCCTCTGCCAACAGCTTGGATTTCTGGTTCGCCAAGATGGCCTTAACATTAAGAGGCTGTGTGGGTGCAGAGAGATTCAGTGGATGTTACAGTGGGGTGGGGGGGGGGGGGAGCTACGTCTCTTTCGGCCGAAGAGGGGAGATCAATGTTTCTCTCTCCGTCTCTCAATCTCTCACTCTCAGAGGTAATTAATACTCAGGATTTTACAGTGTAGATGTGCTCTTCAGTGACAAATTTACCAGTCGCTAAACATCCAAGCTATCTGTCTCACTGACTCATATAAAACAGGAGCTCTCTTACACAGCCGCAAACAGGCACACACTTGAGTTGCAACATGGAATGCCGGGGTTGTGCTACTTAATAATCTGGCACGCCATGCTGCAACTGAATATGTGTGAGTAAGTGAGGGGAAGACAGAGAGTGTGTGTGTGTGCGTGTGTGTGTGTGTGAGCGTGCGTGCAAGTCAGACAGAGAGGTCGAGGTAAATGGAGGACATTGATAAAGTGGAGTGTTCCCATAGTTACCTGATTAGAGAGAGAGTATCTGAGTAAGTGAGCGAGCCAGAGAGAGAGTGTGTATGTGTGAGTGAGTGTGAGTGTGTGTGTGTGCCTGTGTGTGTGTGAGAGAGAGAGAGAGAGAGAGAGAGAGAGAGAGAGAGAGAGAGAGAGAGAGAGAGAGAGAGAGAGAGAATAAATCTGAAAATTAATCCTTTACATCATCCCTCTGTTTCACTGTCAGGTTTAATGACTGGAGGGGTAGAGATTTGGCCTGAGGAAAACACGGCCACACACACACAATACCACCTCTTGCCTTAGGGCCATTCAAAGAAGAATCACTTTCAAGCATACTGTAAGTGAACATTTTCTTTCATTAACATGTCTCATCATGGCAGCCAAGCAAATTACATGACCTATAAAAGTGACTTGTTTTGCAATATTGCAATTTTTACATGCTTAAAAATATCCCTTGGCAATGCAGCCCATCACCTGTTTTACAGTGCGTCGGGGTAAACGGACAACTTACATCCCATGCAGTCAGATACCATTTTCAAAGGTATTGCTGAGAGGTGGCTGTAAATGACATTCATTCCAGCATACTGACATGTGCATTACTTGTGTATGATTTGTGTGTAACGGCATAGAATGGCAGGGTATCGACACAAAGGCAGCTGCACGATGACACAGGAGACGTTCGTTCAAAGTCATTCAACTGTGACTTCCTGTTTCAGGTGGCTTGTTGACAGTCTCGCCACCCGATTGGTCAACTCTAAATCGTCTAATGCTGAAGGGTCAAGTCTGCCGTGTGACCGGCCAGTACATGATGGACAGATCACAAATGGAGTGAGGTGCAGATGGTAAAGTGGAGGTGGCGGAGAGGAGAACAGATATTAACCCACATGAACCCTAGTGTCCCTATTCTGAGTTGAACATTCGGTGCAACGTCGGTGCAAAGTCGTGAGCTTGTAGATATAGGGTATTTTTGGGGATTTGATGTAGAGGGAAAAAGGAGCAGACTATACAGTAGTATAGAGCCCTGGCCTGCAGCACCCTGGTAAAGAAGGTATATGGGGTTTACGTGGTTCAAAGATAAAGAGTAGTGATACAGTTTGTTTTGTGTATTATTTGCTTGGCGTTATAGGTCAGGGATGGTAGGAGAGCATGAAAGAGAGAGAGCCCATCTATACAGCAATAGAGATAAGCGAGCGAGCGAAAGAGAGAGAAAGAGGGGGGGTGGGGGATAGAGAGAGAAAGAGAGAGGGCGAATGAAAAGTGTGTGAACCTTTGTTCTGTCTGTGTATCAGAGCATGTCATGAGTCTTGTGCCCACACTGTCACACTCACACACATCTTACAGGACTCTCTCATCATCGCTCACTTTCTCACACACACACACACACACACACACACACACACACACACACACACACACACACACACACACACACACACACACACACACACACACACACACACACACACACACACACACACACACACACACACACACACACACACACACACAAACGAATGCACATACACCAGATGCTAACTTCAGAGAAATACAGAACAACACCCGGCGTATGGGCACATACACAAACAACAAGCACACACAACTTCAGCGCACGCACGCACACACACACACACACAAACAAACAAACAAGCAAGCAAGCAAACACACACAAACGCAAACACAGGACCTTAAGCGCGAGAATGCAGTGACAATTCACCACCCACGTTCCTCTCCGCCTTTAGAGTTCTGCATCTTTAGAAAACTTTTGTGTTCCCAGCCTCCTCCTGTCACCACGTATCACTACTAATTGGTTGCTAAGACAGTAAAGACACGTATGCAACCTTGGCCAAAACTATACATACAACGTTATGAATACAGCAGCACACATGTACATGTATACACGTACGTACACACACGCGCACACACACACACACAAATAGAGAGCTTTACAGACAGAATCGGATAATACATGTTGTCCATTAGATGACTTCATCGTTGCAAAGGGACTCTTTTAAGCTCATTTAGAGTGAGCTTGTGTGTGCTCACCCTGTATGTTTGTGGCCGTGACGGCTCATAATGTCTACATCATCTCACTCTGGGAAGCTAATTGGTCCATCACTGTCTTCCCGCGGAATTCTGCTGAGCCTCACCTTGGAGCACGAGGGCCCTGCCGTCGCTAAGAAACGCATTAATTAGCATAGATGTAATTGCATTCGGCGGCATGACGCATCACTCAAGCAAGTGAAGGGGCGCAGGGGTGGGGGATGGGTTAGTAAAAACAAAAAAAAAAGTGTCATGGTTCACACTCAATTACACACGATGCAGAGGTCCTTTGATTTGCTGACGTAAACAACACCAGGCTCTGACAAACGTGACCCTCGAGACGTTAAGAGAACAGTGTCTCTCTCTACAGTACATCACGGTATCTCATTAGAAAACATTACTGTATATATTGCATTTACATATATAGATATATTTTTCTTCCAGGAGAGACAGAAACCCAGGGGGCAGAGAGAAGAAAGACATGCAAGACAAGATAGGAGTCGGGTTCAAACTCCGGTCCTCGCACTCACAAGGAGTATGGTCTGTGCAACTGGCTGAGCCAGCCCTTACTATTCTTTTTTTTAAAACGATTTTTTCAGCCTTTTCTGCTTTATTTCTATAGTGACAGTGAGAGAGAGAGAGAGAGCAAAGGCAGACAGGGAGCAGGGGAATGACACACAGGAAACAGTCTTACTGGCCAGCAGCCGAACCGGGGACACGCATAAGAAGGCATTTTGCGTCTATCTGGTACAGTATGCGCCATAACCATTCGCCCCCCCCAGCTCTTACTATTCTAATTATATTTACAACAACTCTGTTGGATCTTTTGGCACGATCGGCTGTCGCTTAACCCCCGGGCGATACTTTGGTGAAAAACAAGCATTCCCTGGCTCTCTCTCTCTCTCTCATCCTCCTCAAGGTCTCAGGTCAGAAGGCGTTTTGCTTGTTATTTTGCTCGTGGCAAACACATCTGACAGATTGCAAACGGTGACATCTGTAGATCTTTTGGTGCCTTGCTTCCCGTATGGAAAATCAGACACTGTGGCTATCCAACAGGCTGGAGCCAAGGTCGGCCAAGACACACACGCACACGCACACGCACACACACACACACACACACACACACACACACACACACACACACACGGTCATCAAGGCTGCTAAACACACACAACTCATTAACTGTGATGGATCATAGCACATTTGAGGATAATGACACAGACATGCTTGCACGTGCCCACACAAACACATATCCAATCATGGTCACGCACGCATGCGCATGCACACGCACGCACACACACACACACACACACACACACACACACACACACACACACACACACACACACACACACACACACACACACACACACACACACACACACACACACACACACACACACACACACACACACACACACACACACACACACGCCCCTCTATCACCTTAGTGTCACCTTCCTCTAATCCTAGGAGACGGAGAAGAGTCCATCCACTGGGACCTGTCTGTGTGTGTGTGTGTGCTCGCGTGCGCGCGTGCGTGTGTACATATGGTGTAGTTTATCCGTGTGTATTTGTGTGTGCTTCTTTGTGCGTCTCTCTCACAGAGCATGTGGGCTAGAACACTTGAGAGATGTGAATTCTCACATGAATACAGAAAAAGAAACGGTCACAGTTTAAAAGGGCACCTTGTCACCAACAGAATAGAGACGCAAATAAAAATGTGTGATTTCGGCTTGTACCGCGCAGGTGTTCTTGTGTACACACAAGTATGTGAAGCTGTGCGTGCGTGCGTGCGTGCGTGCGTGCGTGCGTGCGTGCGTGCGTGCGCGCGCCCACTGCCAGGGCATGTGGAGCAGCAGGAGAGAGGGGAGGCAGCTCTTTAATTGGAGGGGAATGTCACTCAGGAGGACAAGGGACTGGTGGTGCAGGTCGCACGCCAATTACTGCTGGGCTCTGTCTTCACACACAGACAGGAGACAGAGATGGAGACACCACTTTGTTACTGATACATACGTCCCCAGCGCTGATAGCATCCACGCAGAGTGGTGGTGGTGGTGGTGGTGACTGGGATGGTGAGGTGGTGGGAGGTTGGGGGAAGATTAAAACAGGGACACGCAAATTGTCTCCGCCAAAAAACGGCAAAGGTTTGACTGCGAAAATCCCCCCCCGGGAAGGTACAGCAGGCTGTCATGTTGTCCCTGTGGTAGGATACGGGACTGAGTAAGATACAACTGTGTGTGTGTGTGTGTGTGTGTGTGTGTGTGTGTGTGTGTGTGTGTTGGAGGGGTGTTCAATTCTCACCCAGCATTATCACTCCAGAACAGCTTCTGGTGTGAAGAGAATAATTTTGAAAACATTAAGTGTTTCGCAAAACCATTGATGTGAAGCAAGGATCCGACAACAATGCCCCCAATCCCCCCCCCCCTTTCCAATGACTTTACTCTACCTACCATCTTTGCTATAATGATGCCAAAAGATTTCACATGACAAATGTAACTACTCACAAGCAGAAAGCTACGGTTAAGCATTAAGTCAACATCACAAAACAAAAGTATTATTATACTGAAATGACACCAATTTCGAGTCCTCTTTCAGCTTGGTCTACACTTTAACAGGCCTATTTGCACCAGGCAATTTGTGACAGACAGATATCGAGATTGATCTAGAGATCAATCTAGATCTAGAGATTATATATATATATATATATACTGTATATACAGAGAGAGAGAGAGAGAGAGAGAGAGAGAGAGAGAGAGAGATGAGAGAGAGAGTAAAAGGAGTGTTAGGTCCACCAAGGTCTCTCTCTCGTGTCATGAACAGACAATGCACCACTTAATTCAATTAAAGTTTGCTACGCTGCAACGAGTCGTAAGCCTACCATTGCCAAGTTTAAATTTAAAGATGCACGCACGCTGTTGTATGATGTATGAGTGTACAGCAGAAGAACAGTATTTAAATAGAATAGCATACTGTACACAGTATGCTGTATTCAGGCAAACTAATATGTCGCAACAAATGTTGCAACCATTGTTGCATGAATCTATAGGGGCATAACTATTCATGGTGTCGGTGACTGGCTGTCCCTTTGACCTCACGTCTCTCTGCATCCCACCTGCAATGCTCTGATATCACCAGGGAGTGTGCTTTGAGCAATGGACTGTTTATAACAAACCCATCGCATAGTCACACGTGTTGCCCCACACACACGCGCGCGCGCGTGCACACACACACAGAGACACACACACACACACACAGAGACACACACACACACACACACACACACACACCCCCACACACACACACACACACACACACACACACACACACACACACACACACACACACACACACACACACACACACCTCCAGTATTGTGTAAATCCCTCCCTGGGTGTCAGCGAGGAACAGTGTGCATTTGTGTGTGTGTGTGTGTTTGTGTGTGTGTGCCTGCCTGCCTGCGTGCCTGCGTGCGTGCCTGCCTGCCTGCCTGCGTGCGTGCGTGCGTGCGTGCGTGCGTGCGTGCGTGCGTGTCAGGACAGGTTGGCAGCGCTGTGCTTTTTAAAGGTCAGAGACTAGAGAAATCTAATCACACAACTGACTCCTCCCCCTTCACCTCACTGATTGACTGGCTAGATCTTTGACTGATTTATTGATTGATTGGCAAATTAATGAATTAGCTGATTGGTTCGTTAGATGGATGGATGGGTGGGTGGGTGGATAATTGATGAACTAGACAAGAGGTTCGGGCTACATAGAGTTCAGGCCGCAACACGGCCCTCACACCTGCGTGTGGCGATCCGACCAATATGCCTATATATGGAGATCTCTCTATCTGTCAGTCCTTGTCGACTTCCGGGGCAGTGCCATGTGAGGACGAGTTTTGGCTGAGCTCCTTGCCGGTATTGTGCTTTATGTAATTAAACTAACAAATTGACCACAAAAGTGTGTAAGAACACCCAACAGAGACATTGAGAACATTTTCATAGTTTTGCCGCCATAGTTTTGAGCATGTTTGTCATGTCATTGACTATGTGTGCAAATAACAACACAACCTGGACAGCAAAGTATGCGGTAAGGCATCCAGTGTGGCGGAAAGTACATGAAGAAGAAGGATAGAATAGTTAAATATGGGAGAAATAACGAAAACAAATGTATACTGAACAATTAAAAGTGGTGTGCTAAAACAAAGGGTTCTACCAGAATGACCCGGAAGTCCAACCACTACACGACTGTATATATAGATGGAGATCCTTGATATATGGCATGCCCATATATGGGCATGCCCCCTTTTGTGCCAATATATGGAGTTGACTGATGTTTGCGCCTGATGCCATTACAACACATTGAGGTTAGACAACACACTCCATATTTGGGTGTAGCTGCATTGGGAACTCCTTATATGGATATGGCTGAGTCATAGTGACATGAGCGTGACGACGTTGTCCGCCCGCCGGCCCACTGGCCGGTCCTCCCTTAAGCCAATTTTAATATTGGAGATACAGAGGGAGAAAGACAGACATGCATCACCCAGACAGAAAGAGACATCCAGAAGAAGTCTGTGTGCAAGAGTGAGAGAGACAGAAAAAGAGAGAGAGAGAGAGAGACGGAGGGAGAAAGATAGAGAGAGGGAGGGAGGGAAGTAGGGAGGGAGGGAGTACGGTGGGAAAATCAAGCAGAAAAGAAAGAAAGAAAGAGAAAAACAGAAAGAGAGAGACAGAGCGAGAAAAATGACTTGCCCGCTGGTAAAGGCTGGAAATCGTCCAAAACAGCAGCCAGTCATTTATCAATGAGGTAGATGCTCGTACAGCCGGTCCTACTCATTACCTGGAGCCTCGCTTCTTTTCCCTAATACCCTCCTCAGGCACACCTGCCACCCCGTACCACTGGCACCATCACACACACACACACACACACACACACACATATAAATATAGACACACACTCAGTCACGTGTGCGAGCACACACACACACACACACACACACACACACACACACACAAACGCATGCACACACTGTCTGAAACCTACACACATACGGTACACGTTTCCTGCACCATTTCCCGCTCTGTTCCATCCTGAGGCCTCTGTGCCTCAACGACACAGACTGACTGACTGAATGCACCCTCGCATGTCACACAGATATGACATCATCTGGCCTTGGCAGGCCCCAGATAGAGCCGTCACCTCCCCACCGAGTAATAGTCCCCGCTCCCCCCCCCCCCCCGCTGCTGCCAGGAGGGCCAAGGAGAGGATGGTAGGAGAGGTGTGGCGAGTGGGAATTAGAGGAAGGAGGAGAATATGGGAGGGTGAGAAGTGAGAAGGCATAGAGAGAGAGACATGGGAGGAAAAATGGCCGTGCTGTTCTCTTTTTGGTTGGAGCCCACGGAAATCACAGGGGAAAACTGCTTCTGCATGGAACTGGGTGGGGAACATGAGTGTTTGTGTGTTGTGTGCACACGTTTATGCTAATTAACTATAAGCTGCATCAGTACAGAGCTGCCATGTCATGGTACTGTACACAGAGACACAATGTCATACTGCACACCTCTCATTGTCTCTCCCTGTATCATCAGGCCAAAAGTGTCACAAAAGTGTGTAAGAACACCCAACAGAGACATAGTTTTGCCACCGCTGTAAAAACTGCAGCCGACGATGAATACCCACCAAACTAAAGGTAGCCCAGATGCTAATGCTACACCGGTTGATGGGCAAGAGGCTATCCTCCAGGCTATTGCTGCGCTGCAGGACGGAGCTGCTCGACATGGGGGAGGCTCAGTCGGTCGAGATTAAGACCCAGGTTGATCATCTCAGGGCGGAAATTAAACAGGCTAATGATAATGCCAACACTAAGATTGCGACCCTGGAGACACAGTTCGTAGGACTGGAGTCTGCTGTCAATGACCAGTCTGATAGGATCACTGCCAATGCAATCCAAGCTGCATATATTATACTAGAGATTCAGTAGTAGCCTGGCCCTCACATCTAGTAGCCTACAATAACGAGGTCGGATCCCCAGCGAATGCTTCGCTTCGGATCCCCCCCGCTGGCTGCCAGGAGAGCCAAAAGGAGAGGATGGGAGGAGAGGTGTGGCGAGTGGGAATTAGAGGAAGGAGGAGAATATGGGAGGGTGAGTAGTGAGAAGGCATAGAGAGAGAGACATGGGAGGAAAAATGTCCGTGCTGTTCTCTTTTTGGTTGGAGCCCACGGAAATCACAGGGGAAAACTGCTTCTGCATGGAACTGGGTGGGGAACATGAGTGTTTGTGTGTACACGTTTATGCTAATTGACTATAAGCTGCATCAGTACAGAGCTGCCATGTCATGGTACTGTACACAGAGACACAATGTCATACTGCACATCTCTCATTGTCTCTCCCTGTATCATCAGGCCCATATTTTATACACAGGACTCCATACACAGGATTCCATACATATAAATAGTGAGGACAAATAAACACACACACACACACACACACACACACACACACACACACACACACACACACACACACACACACACACACACACACACACACACACACACACACACACACACACACACACACACACACACACACACACACACACACACACACACGATCGATATAGGAGTGATAGTGATAGAGGGGTGGTACAGATAGAATGGAGAGAGAGAAGGATAAATGAAGAACTGAAAATCAACGTGGGCATTTCAGAGGGTGCATGGGTGCGATGGTGGGGGTATACGGGTGGGGGTATACGGCTCTGGGGTGGGGGTGGACGGCTTGGTGAGGGTGGAGGGTAAAACCTGTGCCTTGACAGCGCAGTGGGAGCCAGGGTTGTGAAGTTGCTTAATCCTGAGGAGCAGCAGATTAGCTCGGCAGGGGGTGGAGGGCAGGGGGGCACCGCCGCGGCAGGGGGGCTCTGGGAGCCTGCTGGCTCTGACCACAGAGCTCTGCTGCAGGGACTGCCGGAGCCCTCCGACCCCCCCCCCCCCCACACACACACACACCTCCTTCCATCCTTTAATCTGTTACTCCTCTCCCTCCCAGGCCCTGAAACAGACGCTCACATGCTTTGACATGCACACACACACACACGCACGCACACGCACACGCACATTGACATACACGCGGCACACACAGACACACAGACACACAAACGCATACACACACACACACACATTAACATGTGCACGCACACGCGCGCGTACATACACACCAATCTCAGGTGGAGGCTGGTGGGTGGAGTCGTGCCTGGGCTCCAGCGGTACTGATTTTCTATGGCTGCCAGGCCCACCAGGGGGGGCCTCCCATCATCTTCCCCATCTCCCCTTTCCCCTCCTTCTCTTCTCTTCCAGTTCCTTTCCTCTCACCTCTCCTCTGCGCTCTACCCCCTCTTTCCCCTTTCTCCTCTTCTCCTCCATTCTGTTCCTCTGCTTCGCACCCCTTCCCCTCTCTGCTCCATCTCCGCTCCTATCCCCCTCCCTCCCTCCTCTCCTCTTCTCTCCAATTGTCTGCCATACACCTTCTTTTCTCTCTCCTCTTACCTCCCCTCACTCTCTCTATTCTCCTCATGATCCCCCCCCCCCCCCCCCTCGCTGCAGGGTTTTGGAACACCTGGGGATGCTGAGCTGCAGACCGCTCCATTATTATTAGCATCATCAACCTGGCGCTGATTATTTTCCCCACCGTCTCCGAGAGAGAGTGCTGTTGGGCAGGGAGCTGACACTGACAGAGAACAGCTCTGACTCAGAGCGTTGTTATTGTGTCCTCTGTGTGTTTGTGTGTTTGTGAGAGAGAGAGAGAGAGAGAGAGAGAGAAAGAGAGAGAGAGAGAGAAAGAGAGACACACAGCAAGGACACATGTGAGGGTGTATGAAAGTAGCCTAGTGTGCGTGTCTGATGTCATGTGCGTGTGTTTATGTGTGTGTGTGTGTGCGTGCGTGCGTGCCTGTGCGCAGCGTGTGCGAGTATAATGTATTGGTATTCGGATAGCAGGGGTCTGGAGGTGAATGGCAGCTTGTGAGAGGCGAGGAGGTTTGAATGGGCCCAGGGCGCGCTCCACGCTGTGGCCGCTTGACAGCTTCCTTTGGCCCGCAGACAAAGGAGCGAATCACTGTCAGAGGAGCTCCTCATACAGGCAGCCAGGAAGCCCTACGCTGCCCAGCCACCACCCTGATCCAAGCACGAGACAGAGAGAGACAGCCGTGGCAGCTAATGCTGCTTCCCGCTATTCACCCACAGGGGGGGGGTCTCTCCCACCGCTGGTGTCCCACAGAAGGGGGGCTTTCTTTGGGTGACTGGCAGCCCAGCGTGGGCTCGTCCCCAGGACTTAAGTATTTAAAGACTAGTCAGTAGACATGTACACACTATGTGTTTGGTTTTTGGTGTCTGCATGGCGAAGAGATCTGATTCTGAGTGTAAAAATGGACCTCATGAAATCCTCAACACTCTCTGTTAACCTCAACAGGGTTAATTTAACCCATAGGATTTTACATTGTACAGTGAAAAGACCATTTCATGGCCTATTTACAGATGCCAGATGCCATTTGCAAACCTGTACATTCATGCTGGGGAAAATGCACTATACCCAAACTACCCCAAGTGTGTAAACCACCAACAGAAATTCATCAGCGTCTGTTCCATTCCATGAATTTGCACACATCATGTAATAATCTCTTGCAGATGAAACAATCCAGCTGAAAAAAGACAACACTATGTTCCTATTTGTTCGGCCAAAATCCACAGTATAAACCATCGCTAGAGCCCCACTTGCAGCGCGGCTCTAAGGATGGTGATGTCAGTTGGTCCATCCATCCATCCAACACTTTGGTCCCAAAACAGATCTCTCAAAAACTACTACAGTAGCTGGATAGCCACGAAACCTTGCTGCTGAGCGAACTCATGCTCCCCGGAGGATGAACCCTATTCAATTGGATGACCCCTGTGGGCCTTTCCTCTAGTGCCGCTCTGAGGCTAACATGTTCACTTGCACACAAGACATCTAGGAATCTTTTGGCGCCGATTGCCATGACACTTGGAACAGCATGGCCTCTAGGGGCCGCTAGCAGGCTCTTTGACTTGTTACGTGACAAACAAATTGACCGCCCGACCTTGAACCCTTCAGATCTCCATGGTGTAATTGTCAACGTGCACTTGATTATAGAAGTGCCATTCAAGAGAGTTTCTCACAAGGTCTTTGAGCCATTACCAATTCAGATTAATCTTACGTGACTGAAATGCCCCATTTATGTTTAAAAAAACAAATTGAATGGAAATGGTACACCTTTGACACAGAGGGGGGAAAGGTTGAAAAAAAAAAAACCCCTGATGAATAGCATGTTTACAGCTTGACCAAGGTAATGGAGAATGGCAAGGTTGGCCACTCAGCGAGGACTTAGCATCCTTCACTGAGATGGAAAATCAACAACGTTGACAATCAATGCTAGGTTAGAAAAGGAGCGGTGATGCCTGAGGAATTCTATCACATTGTGAAAAGGTACAGGGGTGCTTACACAACATTGACAACGGTATAATTCCCAAAACATTTAACTCAATTCGAAACAATGGACAGAGGGGACGTCAATAATGATGTGCTTTGTGTTTTTAGAAAGGTCGTTTGGGGGAGAAAAAAAAGAATCTCAAAATGTCCCGGGCTACCCCAGAAAAACATGATCTTTGCAAATTGGTCATCAATTTTCTTGACTTTACCGGCTGAGCAGCGATGTCCTTGATGCATGAGCAGGGGCGGGGTGTATGAGGGTGTACGTGGTGGTGGGCTCACTGTACTGTAAGTACTCTGAATTGTGTTGCTAACGATCTCCATGCAATATTAACTCAAAATTGAGCTTGGTGGACACATCAACATGTGCATAGTGCACCATAAATAAAGCAAAAATGCCTGTGATTGACAGATCATTAGACGGGCATGCATTATTCAGTATCTGCAATCATACTGGTTTGCCCAGGGATCAACATTCTGTGGAGCAAACACATGGCCCTGGCTACCTGATTGCAAGTTAAAAGACTCCCCAACTCCATTGACTCCCAATCCCTGTAGCACTGCCAGTCATTAGCAGGGAGCGGAGAAAAGCAGAGAGGCAAATAATTCTTCTCAGTGTTGATCCAGGGACCCCCTGCTGGGCCCAGAGACAGGACCCGCATCCTTCAGATTTCAGCTGCCTCTGATTGAAGACATAATCATGGATGCGGGGAATTTCACGGCTAGGAGCGTGAAACCGTCACTTTAAGACGGACGGACGGATGGGTGGATGGATGGCTGGAGGGATGGAGGAGAAAAGGAGGGAGATTTGGAGGGATGGAGTGTGAAAGCGGAGACCTGAGAATACGGGGCATTGACTGAAAGTACAGCCATACTAGAGTATAAAATAAAAAAGAATAATTCATGCTCAGTGCTCACACAAGGACACACACAAACAGACAGACCCAATATTGCATGGCCACACGCACGCACACACACACTTGCAATGAAAGACATTGAGAACAGCACCTCCCCAGCAGGCCTCTGCCTATCAACTCAGGCAGCCGTTCACACACATTAAACTGACTTCAACTCTGTATATTACAAATGCACTCCAACCCTGTGTGATGGGCAACTCTTCATCTATGTGCCGGAGAGAGACAGGGGGGGGGGGGGGGAGAGAGAAAAATGATGGAGTGGTGTTTGTGTTATCTCCGTCGGCCAGGGTTTCAGACCTGCGGTGGATTGGCTGGCACACACTCAGACTCTCCAAAGTGTTTAGAGCTTGGCTGAACCACACTGGACCATCGTTGAAGCCAGCTGCGTTTCACAAAGTAGGCCCACCTACCTGCCAAATCGCGAACTAAAGTATCAACTCATAATGAGGTTCATTTATCACAGCAGATACCAACCAATGTGCTCATGAAAATTCTTTTTTTTACACAAGCACTGTGATGTCCATGATCTTCTCAAGCTTAAAGGTGACTTGATGAGCAACCTCATAAATATTTCCCATGAGGCTTGGATTATTTGTAAGCATTTATAATAGAATAGTTAAGAGAATAATGTATGAACATCTACACTTATTTCATATCCCATGCTGGTTGTCTGGCATGTTTAATCCATTGACTAAAGTATACTTGACATTAATGCTGACCATTTCCCAAAGCATACTGTTGTTTGTTGGATTGTCAAGGAAGACATTGTATTCTATTCATTTCAGTACAGTATGAAAATAAATCACAGAGACTTGAAATTCGCTGGGGATAGATAATCCAACACTGGGAACTTAATGGTGCTTTTATTTATTGTCAAACTTACACTATCGTTGCATTTTTTTCAATGCTGATAAAATTGGAAGGTATAGCTGAAAATAGCCCCCAGAGCAAATATTTATTTATGAACCAAATTCAACTGTCCATAACTACCACAGTAGAATAGTCTGCTGTATATTTCTGCACAATATGGCTAAAGCCATAGAAGTGCTGATGTGCTCTTTCCTTTTATCACCAAATACATTTATTCATTCATTCAAAGCTGTGAATAGACATTGATATGTATTGAGATTGTCCTTTAAGAAGGCACTTCGTGGTCTGACTCTGAGCACCAGCAAGTCTGCCATTCAAACGGTCATGAGTCATATCTAAAATAAAGGAACTTGGCCTACTTATAATTTTTCTGATGGATGATTGGGAATATGTGTCTTCTTGTTTTTGTGTAAGGTCGCGCCAAGGATGAAGATTCTTTTTTTAAACTGAAGACTTTTCATGGCTAAATATTAACAGCGGTTCGTGGTAATTAATTTCTTCTACTCATTCTTCTACTAATGTGATTTCACTGACATCAAACATAATTTGCAGCGAACGCAGAGCTGAAATGCTGTTTGTGCTGATTTTCACAGATAATTAATACGATTAAGTATGTGAAAATGTTGTCTTCAACTCTCTCTCTCCACACCACGTCAACGGCCAACGCAATGTTCCAAATGTTAGGGTAAGCAGTTATGTTTGTGTATGTCGAAAATGTGAAGTGTGAATGAATGGAAACAAATCAATAAATGTCACCAAGCGCAGCAGGCTATAAGGTCAAAGGAGCAGCAGATTTCACAACAGCGACCATAGAAGCTCTCATTTGTCATTCTTAACCACATTAACCCTGGCGTCGCTATTTTGGGCCTATTATAGACAAAAATTGTCAAAATCTGTCAAAACATTTCTCATTCTTTTAAAAAATAGCAAATCTACACGCTCACAATGTGTTGCAAACGCTTACTAGACCAAATTTACCTCTCAGAGGTAGACCAGATTTACCTCTCAAATGTACCTCTCAGAGGTACATGAACACTTTTACTATAGTATCCTACATGAATAACGGCACAGTAAAATGTTTTCTATACAATAGTTTACTGTAGATATACCAGCAGCTGAATGAACAACAGATTCCCTGCAAAACTGAGGGGTATGGATTTGTGAAGACAAGTTAAATGTTTGTGTGTTCAGCTCTGTATGTAAACTCAACCAACTTTGTGTTATAAAAATGTTTATTGCTCGTAGCACTCGTGGACAAATAAACGCTGATGGTGACGCAACAAATGCTTTTGGTGGGGCTGAGGCGCAGTCGCCTTCAATGCTGGGTACTGTATGACACCTCCCATTCTGCACCACCCCGCGGTTGACTCAAAATCGACTCAAAATCGTTTGTTACTGTAGGTTTAGTGATATGTCATACAGCCTAATAACAAGCAATAAAAATCACACCCAGTGTGAGTAACTACTCAATTTCCTTTGTGGGCACTGGTATTCAGGCGGTACAACTCTATTTGATGTGTGAGTGCTGGTATTTAGGCGGTACAACTCTATTTGATGCATGGGTGCTGGTATTCAGACGGTACTACTTTATTTTTATGTGTGGATGCTGGTATTCAGACGGTACTACTCTCTTTGAAGCGTGGACGCTGGTATTCAGACGGTACTACTCTCTTTGATGTGTGGACGCTGGTATTCAGACGGTACTACTCTCTTTGATGTGTGGACGCTGGTATTCAGACAGTACTACTCTGTTTGACGTGTGGGCACCAGTATTCAGACGGTACTACTATTTGATGAGTGTGCTGACTGTGTGCGTGCGTGCGTGTGCACACGTGCGCGCTTTGCATGCGCGTGTGCAGTGCTGGCTTGTGTGTGTATGTGTTGTGTGTGTGCATGTTTTTGAGTGCCGCATGTGTTGCATCTCCTCTTTGTGTATAATTCAGCTGCAGCTGTTTATGCCGCGCTCATACGGCCCGACGGATGGACAAACACACACGGTCAAATGTAGAGCACTGTCATCGCTAAAAAGACACACACATCCCAATGCCCAATACAATTGGGATGCATATCGGGAGGTGACTCAACAACATTACGTTTGACAGAAAGGTGCACTGTAACCCTATTTCAGCAGTCAAAAGATGCATTGCTAAATGTCTTACTAGAAACAAGGTCTTATATGACTGCTGCTGAGTTCCTCATTACTCCATTATTCTATACTCTGCCTAACATTCATAAAGCATTTACACATTATGCCCCCAGGCAGACCTATTATCACAGCTATTGGATTACTAATAAAAAGAAAAATAATCTTTTGTGGAACATTTCCTGCAACCTCTGACTACAGCACTACCTTCATATACAAGAGATGCTAGGGATTTCATTATAGTCATCAAGTCAATAAAACAGCAATGAAACAAGTTAGTAGCAATATATATTGAATCCCTTTATACTTAGTATGCCCCTTTGGGGGGGGCCTGCTAGCTGCCAAATACTTTTTGGATCAAAGATCTGACAGTAATCCTACTACCCAATGTATCTTGGATCTTTTTAAACACTTAAGCCCTTGTATATATACTTCATAGTCCGGGGAACCCCAGGGGTCTTGGCTCCCTCATTTTCTCTTTCTATACCAAATCTTTTTGCTAAAAATAGCCAATCTACAAGTTTATAGATTGGCTATTTTCGACTCTCTGCAATTATTCTAATATTTGCCAATTTTCACTGTTGACATGCCCAGAATAGGGAAGGTAGGGTTCAAGAGTTTTTCACCTCAAACTCTTTCCTTATGGCAATGCCTTTTTCCTTCAGATCTCAGGAGTGGCCATGGGATCAAAATGTCTCCCTATAATATGTGGGGTTCTTCGAACAAAATCTGAGCTTCAACTATACCAGGCGAATCCATTCATTCAGAGCATCTATATGGTATCTAGAGTAGGTTTTCTTTATATGGACAGGACCAGAGACAGGCAAAACAAATCCACAACTTCATGAACTCAAAAAATAAACACCTTCATTTCACTATGTCATCTGATGCAAATAAATTGAACTTTTCTGACACCTAACACAGGAATAGAAACTTCCGTGGTGAATCACATGAATGGTGAATCATCTCCCATTTTCCCATTTCAACCAAACAAGACGGATCTGTAGCTGTAAGACTCCAACACCCAAACAAAAGATCTCCAAAATTGTTTCAGACACAGAGGATATAAAGAGATTTGTATTTAAGTGCCTCATTTATCACAAACTGAGTGCCTTGCTTACTAGACCAAAAGAAACAGAACATAGTGGTTTGTGCAATTCAATATTCACCTGTATCCAAGGACACAGATAATGAACATCAAAGAACATTGACATATCTTTGGATCCAGTACTGTTTTTCAAAGATGTTTGTGTGGTGTACAAAGGTAATAGTCTGCATTTAATCCAAAGCACCAAAAGGGGGGAATCTTCCTTCCTTCCCCCTCTGGTTATTCATTTTGAACACTTCCACTTTTCTTTATGAACCTTTTGGATACTGTATTATGTAGCTTACAGTATATACATCTGTACATGAAATAAGACCTTAGTGGCCTTGGTAACTGAGTACACTCAGTCTGAGCTTTAATTTAGAAATTAAGTGAAGTTGAAAAATGTGACCGCCAAGTACAGCAAAACAACATAACAAACAACAATGACCAAGAACAGGAAGTTCTTAAAATTCTTTAAGAACAAAGATAATGTGCATGTCTATTCATCCCCTGATGCACCTCCTATTAACAACAACCCCGTTAGGTGTTTAAAGGACTAGGGATTCAAAGGCAGGAGAGAGAGAGAGAGAGAGAGAGAAATGCTAAAAGCTACAGTATGAGAAGAATGAAGGACACAGTTTGAAAACCTGCCAACCAAGGTGGTAGCCTAGTTTTTATGAATAAAGAAATACTATGAGATACATTCTTAACTTTTAAATGCCTCTTACTGGTGAAAATGAATAGGAATCGTACAGGGGCATTTAAGCAAGAAATGATTTACTTTCTGATTCCTCCACAGAGGGCTACATCTCTCAGTCTCAGCTTAAGTTCTTAACAAAGACTACCCTGAAGTTTTCCTCTTAGGCAATTTCACTACTATCAGTGCAAATCTAAGAAAACACAAAATGAAATTTATAGAGGTGGCACTTGGAGTTGCTAGGAAATGTATTGCAATAACATTGAAGTCTGACTGACAAAAATGAACAGTTGTGTTCCTCTTGAGAAGATTACTTATCTTCTGAGAAATGGGTTTGACACATTTTTGAAGATTCGGCAACCTTATTTGGATTATATGGAAACGTTGTCCCTACCTGTATAGGTTATAGGTCTAGATCTATAATTTCTTGAAGCTACTTAATGTCTATACAGTTGATTTGTCTCTTCCTGTTGTTCCTTTTCTTTTCTTTTTTGTACCTTTATTTTAAATAAAAACAAAAATCATATTCAAAAAACAAAAACAAAGACTATCCTATTATACCAATCATGCATGCTCTCCCCAAAGGCACCCAAGTCCTTGGAAAAACCTCTGTGTCGCCCCATAGTAGTCTGCAATGATAGTTGATATAGACCCTATTGTGGTGCAACTTCCATCCTATCCTTTATCCAAGAGGCACCAACCTGCCGTCGGGAGGAGCCCTGTGTCTTGCTCAAGGACACTTCGGGATGACGCCATGAGGAGCGGAGTTGAACCGGGAACCTTCCGATTTCCCAGACGTCCGCTCTGTACCTCCTGAGCCATTGCTGCGAGGTACCACTCCAAACATACTAAAGTGACAGCTTGCCCCTGCCGCACTGGATAACACTAATAGACACGAGCTCCATTAAGAGTCACAGCGAGCTCACACTGGCATCCCGTCATATTTAGATCCGTGTTCTGACAGCTGGCGGGCCGTGTGTTAAGCTGGCATGGCCGGCAGACCCAGGACTGTGTGTGCCATCATCCAAGCTGGGAAGCCACTGTGAGCTGACGTCAACACGCCTGTGCCAAACAGCGACACGCGCTCTGACTCACACTGCTATGCCTCACACTGCTATGCTCGATGTCACGCTGTGATCAGCCACCAAGCAGACCCCCAACACGGAGCTTGAAATACATATTAATGTAACTGCAGGGAAGTTTTTGGAAGCAGGTCGTCAAGCGTCAAAAGTGCTCAGATTTCAGTTAGCGGTCTGTCAATTTTACTTGTCACTTGGTAGGAGAGCTATACCTGCACTTTAAAATACTGAAAGTTAACTTAAGTGTCAATTTTTACACTGTAAAGTTTTTTTGGGTTGATTAATTCCCCTTAAAATAAAATAAAATCTGTTGTTCTATGTTTTAGTGTTTGTGTCATGAGTACATCCACAAAGAATGATTATCATAAAATGACACAATTGTTATTCGATGTTCGGTTGACATTTCAACATGAATAGAGGCATCAACCTGTATGAATGAGGCATCAATAGCAATAGTTTTGAATGTGAACTAATGGTCTACAATTTTCATATTGATTATTTATCATGCCCCCGGTGTGTACAGACCTTAACTCTTTGACTGCCCTTGACTCGATAACGCGTCAATAGCTACTTTGTCCAGTTGGCCGTCGACGCGTTGGACGCGCTGGACGCGCGTTCATTGTTTAATCTCTGATTGCGCTATGCTGCTTAATATTCAATGTTATTTTCGAGTTCCACTTACTTCACCCACATCTGCATCCGGTTTCATGACCTGGATTCCGTTTCCGGTTTTTGATTTTTTTCCCCGGTCATTTTCGTCCATAATAGGTAAACACACGTTTTTTCACACGGTATAACAAAGAACGGACAGGTTCTCTTCTATAATCTATGGTCTGGGTGACGATCAGTCATCGCCGTCGTGTATCACATCGTAATTTTGGCCGATCAGACAATCTGAGACCACGTCACATCCGTTTTCATGTATTTCCCTGTTTAATCTCTCAAGAAGGGTGCCAGTGAGCCAACGACCTGATAAAGCTGTCATGTGCTGCTCACTAGTGGCGGATTTGTGCTGTGTCTTTAAATTATTTTCATGAAAATTTTCAAAATATAAAAATAAAAAAACACGAAAATTGCTGGCACTGGGGGAGTACTTTATGAAAATACTCTGGCAATCAAAGAGTTATAGGAATAGTTCACCCAAAAAATTACTTATGTTCCATCAATTACACACCCCATGAAGCATTGAATTCATGGAGATTTTTTGTTGTTGTTGCATTCCTAAGCCAATAATTCGATTACAGGCGGAAAGATGCTAAGGTATCCGGTAGGAGACTCAAAGGAGTCTCTTTGAGTCTCCTACCGGAAATGCACCCGGTCATCAAATTATTGGCTCAGGAATGCGTTAAAAAATATATATGTATCCATGAATTCAAGGCTTCATGGGGTGTGTAATTGATAGAAAATAAGTCATTTTTTGGGTGAACTATTCCTTCAAGACTTAAATTAACATTCAAGATTTTGAAGTGGGTGTTAAGTCAACATTTTCTATTCTGAAAACTACACTGGCTGTTGTGAGAATAAGTATGCTTTTTTTTGCGGGGTGTATTACATATGCCTCACTTTAGCGGAAAGAACAGGTCAATTAAGCAGAAAAGTAGAGAGGCAACACAGCATTCTTTGAATGTAATTATGAGCCACCCAATTACACTGTACACTCCTGGGTGTTAATTAACTCTGAGAGTACACTCTCTGAGTTACAAATGGAAGAATGACCGCTGAAGATTTTAGCAGCAGCTATAGTGCCGTATACTGATACGCAGAAGGTGAATGGTCCAGACAAGAATGAGAATCTCACCATCTAAAGGTTATCAAACAAAGACACAAGGAAAAGCTCCATCAAAGCATGGAAGCCACCGGGGGGTTAATACGCTCTACTCTCACAAACAGGAGACTTTTCTGTACCTTTGAATCGATACCTCAGCTCTCACCTCACCATAAGCCTTTAGGACAGAAGAAACTAAAACAGAAAATCCATCCACACAATTTGAGAGGACCTGTTCAGTTTTCAAATGATATGGCAGGTGAACACGGAGGTTTGACCGACACCCTCCCTGCCCGCGGTGCCAGCTCTCCTCTCAAACGAAACACCCGGTTCTTTCTTCACGAACCATTAAAAGTTGAACTATTGTGCTCTGTGTATTGGTCATTTTCCCCCATGCTGTAGCAGAATGTCAGAGTGCAGCGTTAGGACGGTAATAACAAGTAGCGAGCAGCCTCTGGCTCTTCATGTACAGAGAGAGAGGGAGATTGTGGGAGGGAGAGAGAGATAGAGCTGAAGTATGTGAATGTTAGTTTCTTTTTATGGCACGCTCTGCGTATGCATGAAAACACACAATCACACACGTATTCAAGCATGCGCACGCACATGCTTGAACGCACACGCACGCGCGCGCACACACACACACACACACACACACACACACACACACACACACACACACACACACACACACACACACACACACACACACACACACACACACACACACACACACACACACACACACACACACACACACACACACACACACACACACACACACACACATACCGTACTGAGTTCCTGGGAGCCACGAATGCTCTAAATGCACCGGCAGCTTTCCAATTAAGCAGTTCAGAGGCAAAGGAATGAAATGCATTTCCATTATGGGGCAAATATTCCATCTAAGCCGCTGTCATAATGACACTGTATGGAAGCATTATGGGGATATATCAAATTACACTGTTTCATTTGGAAAGCTGTAGTGCATTGTGAACGGCTTC
Source organism: Gymnoscopelus braueri (assembly GCF_963280865.1). NCBI lineage: Eukaryota > Metazoa > Chordata > Actinopteri > Myctophiformes > Myctophidae > Gymnoscopelus > Gymnoscopelus braueri. The sequence goes on along the minus strand of NC_137616.1, from coordinate 37,568,368 downwards.
AGAGATCCATTGTGCTGCCAGGTAATGAGCAACAGCGACCTGATCTAATATGTTCAGTAATGTTCTTTTGATTGCTCTGGTTAATCTCACTCTGCCTGGCAGAGGGAAGGTGGCTACATGCTCCTGATGACACTCCTCAGTCCTAGTTAAATGGTATAAACTAGTCCACACAGTGTTCTCACAAGTGGTCTACAACTATAGTGACATTAACGCAAGCTCAGGGAGACATTTCAAACCAAGTGTCATTGAGATTAAAAAAAAAAAAAAAGACAAGAAAGACAAACCTGGCCACAGTCTCTTTTGTGAAAGAGAGACTATGCAAATTCCTCACGTTTTCCCTAAAGAGTCCAGACGAATACCAAACCATATGAAATCATCGTTAAGGAAAAGGGCCAACCGTACAGTTCTCTGTATGACCTCCAACTACAGTATACTGATACCAACGATGTGAACCAGAACATAGTATACTGCGAGCCTACCGATCTCCTTACAATCCTCTGATGAGTGGAACAAGAACATCCAGTATAGCCAACCGATCTGCTTACATCCTCTCCTGCTTAACAAGTACAGTACATACACTCAGGACTCCAGAGTCAATTGACTGCATCTTCCGCTGCAGTCTGAAAACCCACCTCTACAGACTCCAAACTCAACCCGACCAGGGTACTATTGTTAGGGTAGCACATCCAAAATTTCAATTAAATGGATTACTTACTAATTTCTCACATTTCCACTTTCTTTATTGGACACACCAATAAATGAACGCTGAGCGTTTTGGGGGATTTAAAAAAAAATCCTTATTTTGATGTGTATACTGGACTTTGGGTCTCGCACTCCACTGAGAAAACCCATTGTTGATGCGCAACCTCTTTTTCTTATTTACTATTGTTATCCGTACTGTTCCTGTCTATGTCTGCACTTCCTGCTCAGTGACTATTTAGTATCTACTGGGTAGTTATTTAGATAGTTGCTAGATACAGTCGGTACGTTATTTGATTTAGACTGATGCTAGGCATGTAGTTACAGAATGTTATTTAGATTAATGCTAGTCATTTAGTTATGCTATTTAGATAGATGCTAGACATGTTTAGTGGGTTATTTAGACAGATGCTAGACATGTAAGTTATGTTATTTAGATTAATGCTAGATGTGTTATCTGGGTTATTTAGAGAGATACTAGGTATGTAAATTGTGTTATTTAGATTTAGTGGGTTATTTAGACAGATGCTAGACATGTAAGTTATGTTATTTAGATTAATGCTAGTTATATTAGGTGGGTTATTTAGAGAGATGCTAGGTACATTACTGTATGTAAGTTATGTTATTTAGATTGATGCCAGATAGGTTAGGTGGGCAGATTCTAGGCATCATATAGGCCTACTGTATGCCTGAGCAATGGAGCAAATGAACCCACCAGTTAAATGAGCAAAGTTGTGTTTTTTATCCTAAGACTTTTACACTAATGCTGTGAGCTATTTTGAGTTGAAAATACAGTATTATAGGGCCATGGCATGGATAGTCTTAGAATTATTATTATTTCCTTTTTAACTTTTGTTCATATCTCTGGAACAATGCGCCCTTAATTCCCAGATAGGGAAGGTTACTATAGGAAGTAATTGGATATGATACTGCAATAGGAACTGAGCTGTAAAATGGTAGCATTATTGGCTAATTGATTGAAGGCAATTATAGGTGGAATTAAAATGTTCTCCCACTGAAGGGGAACATGCCAAAAATGCAAAACAAAACAACTAACCCTAACATCTAACCACTTCTACAATATGCAGCGTCTCACCACTGAGCCTCACCATCTGCCAGACACTACATGCACACTGTGCATATTTATTTGCTGAGAGCGGATTACTTCAAAGAACACCTCAGCATCCGGCTGATTCCGTCCAATCACCCGCAACACATGGAGAAATGGTCAAGGGGGCCATTGATTCGGGGGGTTAAGTCAGAGCCGCTTTGTTATCTCAAGGCAAGCCTTCCAGGTGGGGCATTCTGGATGAGAATCTTCGACTCATCTATCTATAACAGCGGTTCCCGCTACCCTTTCTGGATCAGGGCCCACTTGAAAATCTTGAAAGTATTTGCGGCCCACCCATCTGACCATTAAACAAGGCATTTTTTACACTAGAGTCCGGGCCGCTAAGCGGCCCTCACACCAACGTTAGTACCGCCAATCCGACCAATATGTCTGAGTCATAGTGTCGGGGGCTTTGTCAGCGTACCCGTTGTACCCGGCCAGCCCGCCCTCCCATTAGCCAATTGTAATAAAGGATACATTTATTAATGTTAAATTATCATTAAAATGTTTTGGGGGTTCCACTTGCAATATACTCCCGGCCCGCAGGTTGGTAATCGCTGATTCATCACTGCCTGCATGCGGCTTACCTCTCCACATGGTCCAGGTTTCCTGACATGCCCAGACCTCCGATGGTGTACAGCTTGCCGTCGTACACCAGGCTGTTGTGTCGGCAGCGGGCCATGTTCATCCGGGACACCAGGTTCCAGTTGTCCAGCAGGGACATGTAGCACCACACGTCAGCCACTGTCACACCAGACTCCGTACCACCTACACGAGGCAAAGTAGAGGGCTATTAGTAAGTATTCCAGGACAGCATTCTTCAGTATACAGTATAGAATATATTTGTCCTAATAAGCATATTGAAACATTGGTACGACAAATGAAACTTTTTTTTTTTATGTTTTCCCCAATTTAGTCATTATGTAAACCACCTCCACCCATGGGTATAGTCCCTGACACTGCCAACCCCTAGTGTTGGTCTTTGGGAGGGTGCAGACAACTTCTCTGATACAAATGGAGTCACCTGACAGTGAGGCATTTCACTTGGAGTGCATAGTGCATCCCTCCCAGTTCTGTTCCCTGCTGAACAGACTCCTATAACCTGTAGGAGTCCATGGAGCAGTAACAGACAATGCTTTCCTCCTGCATTCTTACCCCCCATGAACACAGCTAATTGTGTTGGTTGGAGCGCTCAGGCAAACCGGATGCACCGCAGAGGAATGATAAGAAACTCTTCTTCTATCTTATTTGTCTTGCATGTTGTGCCTGTGCTGATTTGGAAGACTTGGGTCCACTCCATGGTTTAGGACAAACTTCTAAGTAGAACAGTTCCGATAATAAACAACAGTGTGAATTGAAGGACAAAGTCACCTGACCGAAAGCCGTTTGCCGGTGTGCAGTCAACAAACACAAGCAACCAACCAAAAAAATACCTATCTCTCTCGTTTCAGCACAAGAGCCTCCTTCAAAAGCATCTGCTCGACGCCATGTACTTTGACACGTAACATGGGGAGTGACTTTGTGACCCCATTCCAAGTGCAAAGGAAGGTTACAGCTCATAGCCCATTGATTGGCCGAGCCAGTGCACCCTCTGATTTCCCCACTGACTGCCGGGCTCCCTGCGGACAACCTGCAGACCTGTTCCAATGCCCAAACACGCATTTACATTTATATGAAAAGAGAACAAGGGGGAAGTACACGCAGGACAAATCCTGTTGCATTTCCGCGCCGCAATGTCAGGGCCTGAGTGCCGCGGCGAGATTCCGACGTAAATGGACCGTGGAGGGAGCAATACAGTGCACCTCTGGAGGAAGTTAAAGGTGTCTCAGGAAGGGAGAGAGAGAGGGAGAGAGAGAGAGAGACAGGCTGAGTGCATGGCATGGAGTGGAACAGAGTATACGTGCAAAAACACTGCAGCGACTTTAAAGTCAAACAGGGGAATACAGGAGAGAGGTCCTGAAGATTTTAGGACAGATGGTGCTTTAAATAGGACAGAATTTACACTTGTAGCCTGAAAAATATTAAATATAAAAATTGTTTACCAGGATGACAGGGAACACAGAAAATATTTTTGGGAGCTTTGGGTGAGTTTGTTTTGTGTCATCCTAGTTAAGCTGTCTTTAACCACCCTGACTAGTCCTCACGAAACCTGACTTAAAGAAAGATCAAATTGCTTGCAAAGCTTCGCTCTTCCCACCTCTCATTTTCAATCCATCTGTCACCACACCATCACAATCTAAAACATGAATATGAATAGCTTTTTCCTTCATCTGAGACTCTATGTTAATACTACTGCTCGAAGATGCAGTCATTAAAAACGTTCCCTGGTGAGATGCTCCATGCCCGAGTGCATAATTTAACCGAATCTTTTGAGTTCAGGTCTATCCAGAATTCAAACACTTTGATGGAATCACTTGGCCAACACAGAGTTTAGAAAACTGTCTGACCAAAGTGCATATTTATCACTCACCTAAAGTCAGAACTGAAATCGGCCGGTAAAAAATCGGCTTATGCAACACTGTTGTTAAACCGTGCAAAAGTATTGTTCGAAAAGACTGTAGGATCATTTGAAAGACGGCTTGTTTTTCCAAGCGACCAAGATCAATAACCATAAAATGAAGTTAAAACGATCCTAGTTTTCAAATGAAAGTGTCACGTTTATTCTTCGGGTCCTTGAATAACGACATCCAGAAATTGAGGAATTACAGTGATTTGGGGACATTAGGGGATGTGTGTTTTTAAACTACATCATGCGCATGTTTGCATAGATAGAAGATGTAGTTAAATGTGGATATGGTTAAATTAGTGGTTAATTTAAGTGATGGATCATGGTGGACATCATGTTGGGGTGAGTGAAATTCAACCTATTTTTCATGATAAGACATCTCAGATTTTGTAGGGAGAATTTTTTTAATTGGGCTGCATTGATATCTTACCCTTTATTCTTACAGCCAGCGACTCAAGACTACAATTGCCAGCATTCAACACAAACAAAGGAGAGAGCTATTTATCACCTTGAAATCTAAGTACCGTATTCAAATGCAGTGAATTGAGGGATAGGGGTCTAGCTAGAGATTACTGAGCACAAAAGAGCTCTTGTAAAGATTTCTCAGACGTTCAATTTTCATGGGAAAAAAAACCCTCACCATCATTATTTCAATAAGTGGTACACCTCTATTTTTGACTCAATTTTTGACACAATGCTATTTTAGATATATTTGGGCAAATCTAAATATCTATACAGTATGTTCTTGTATAGGTTCAAACACACAGTACGCCTACACGTGTTTGAGGGTGGTGGGAAGTACCTGACAGGTAGATGTTGTCCCCGGCTGAGATGACACTGAAGAACTCGCGGTCGTAGAATGGCAGGCTGGCCAGTGGATACCACTTGCTGTTCTGTGGGTTGAAGCAGGTGACCGCTGTGAGCGAGCGCTGGCTCATCCCTATGGCCTGACGCCCTCCCACCAGCACTATCACCTCCGCCACACCTGGGAGGACAGAGAGAAAGAGAGAGAGAGACAGAGAGAGAGAGAGAGAGATGCAGAAAAGAGATGGAGGATGGAGAGAGAAGGGGGACAAAAGGAGACAGGATGAAGAGAAAGAGGTGAGGATGAAGAAAAGACGGAAAGAGAGAGAGAAAGAGGACAAAGCCAGAGATTTGAAAGAAGGGAGGGAGGGAGGGAGAAGGGGAAAAAGAGAGTTAACTTAAATTAGAAGAGACGAGGTCAAACATTTGTTGAGAGACGACCTTGTCAAACTGTAAATGGTCTTTATTTCTATAGCACCTTAAACCAAAGCGCTTCACAATGTGTTTTACATTCAGTCATTCACATACTCATTTACACAGCGACGGGTGGAGGCAGCCATGCAAGGCACTTCGGGAGCGGTTAGGGGTTCAGTGTCTTGATCAAGGACACTTTGACACGAAGCCAGCAGGAGCCAGGGATTGAACCGGGGACCTTTCGGTTCCCAGATGGCCGCTCTCTACCTCGTGAGCTACGGGCCCCACTGCAATGCTTAACCGCAATGAGCCGGGCAAACACAGTGCCAAACATTTTACCTCGGGGTATTTTGCTGCAAGGTGGTATTGTTTAATGTCTATTGAATAATACTCATTCCAAAAAACTAAACAAAAATACCACCAATTCATTTCCCTAACAAGTTACATCTCCATACAAATAAGCTCCATGACATGTTGTGCATGCGGGCAAGCGCTGAGTGTAAAAAGTGACTCACTCCCAGTCCCAGCACAGCCTGAAACCCCCATATAAACCAGGGTGTTTGGAATTCAGCAGGCCTTCGGCAGCTTGGAAGTCAATAAGCATGCAGTACGGGAAAACACGAAACCAAATGCAAAACAGAAAAGTTTCCTCTTGTTCACAGGAAACTCTGCTGTGTTTAGTGGGAGAGTATAACTCAACTAGACGCGTCGCAATTCTGGGAAATTGCAAAGTGTGGTTGCGCCGCCGCCGGTCGCGGGTCGCCGCCGCCGGGACTTGAGGAATACGCTTGGAGGAATACCGTCGGAGGCCAGGCGACGTGCCATTCGAATTTGGTGCTGATTGGATCCTGCGTTCGTGATACGTGGCATTTTAATTTTAAGAAATAGGCCCCTCCCACTAAATAAATAGGCCCCTCCCACAAATATAGCAGGCCAATGACATCGTCCTGTAACTCCTGAGATCACCTGCTTTTCATTTTGAGAGGAGTGATCCCCCCAAAAATCATGTTTTTGCATCAAACGGTTACGTTTTGCGCAGTTGTGGCGCCCCCTATGGATCAAAGTGGAAATGCTTTTGGGGATTCGTTGAGTAAACCACCCTTGACATGTGATTCAAATTTGGGATTGACTGGACGTTTCGTTCGTGATTTGTGGCCTTTTTTGTAAAACGGGCCCCTCCCTCTAACTTTGGAAGCCATTTACGGACGAACGGTATGGACTATCAAAATTCTGTTTCACTCCAGATTATCGCATGGGTCCAGAGATCATGCGTACCGATTTTTGTGAAATTTGGACAAAATATATGGGAGGAGGAGCTAAAAGTGTGTTTTGAAGAAAATTCAAAATGGCGGAAAATCTATCCTGACGCAAATGGGCGTGGCCTATATGGGGAGTTGCGTCATGACCCAAGGAATCTAGGGGGGGGGGATTTTTATTCTAGGACCTACGGTTCAAAAGTTATAGGCCAAAAACGTAAAGTGGGCTGTAATAGCGCCACCATGAGGCCGAATGGTGTGATTATTTTTAAGATAATTTTGGACTAAATTATGTACCTCCCCACCAAATCTGGTAACTCTAGCTCTTACGATTTCAGAGAAAAAAATACTTGAATTTGAGTTTTTTCACTTTTCCATTAAAGTGGATGGGGACATTTAATGCACTAATAAATCAATATCAATTAAACTATTTAACTAATCTCTTAGCAAAATACAAGCAGACGATTCCCGGTCAAGACGGTCATTTTGACATATGCCACTAAATTGGGAAAAATAAACTGTGGGAGGAGATGCGGTTGAAAAAATTGTTTATCTACAAAGTTTCTCTATAACAATAGTCTGGTTGCCCATTCGGGCAACCACACTAATTACCAAGACTGATGGCCCTGCCATCTGCTAGGAGACTGCGTGGCCCTCCTGTCCTCCCTTCCTCCACACAGATACAAACACACTCCTACTTAGACACTCACAGGTGCATATACTGTATGTGTGCACACACACACACACACACACACACACACACACACACACACACACACACACACACACACACACACACACACACACACACACACACACACACACACACACACACACACACACACACACACACACACACAATATACTTTATGCACAATAGAGATGGGGAGCCGCAGGGCAATATTAATGCTAACTTTATCCTGTTGGATATGTATCAAAATACAATGTTGCTGGCGGCCACGGAATCTGTAATATTAACGTCAAAATAAGCGGCTCATTAGGGGGAACGGTTGCTTTGTATTCTGCATACTGTATAAACACAGAGTTCACTTTATTTTTTAGCAGCTTTGCTTTTAATAAAAAAAGGCTTTACTCTGAAGCCGATAAAGAGAGACAACTAGGAAAGTGCAAGGTAGTGGAAAAACATTTCCAGAAAGACAGATCACTTTCACTTTATTTGGACGCTGTTCATCTTCTAGGCATATTGAGAGGGTTGGCGTCGTGATAAATTGTAAAGTTACTGTATCCAAGGCTCGTGATATGCTTTGTTTGTATAGCGCTAATTTAGCTAAGTGCTAATTTGTAAAATCACTCTACAGCTAACTGCTAAAAAACGCTAATATTTCAATTGTAAATGCTTACTAAACATATCCAAACACATAATGCTTGCACACACATAGACACATAAAAGCACACACAACTTACATGTGCTCATACACACACAATGAGAACAACTGTACATGCACGTAAATAACATCATCTGCGATCGATTTCCATCCCTCAGTCAAGCATATAACACGCACGCACGCACGCACGCACACACACACAGACAGACAGACAGACAGACAGACAGACAGACAGACAGACACACACACAATATATATACTTTATGCACAATAGGAATGGGGAGCCGCAGGGCAATATTACGCAAACTTTATCCTGTTGGATAGTGTATGTATCAATATACAATGTTGCTGGCGGCCACAGAATCTGTAATATTAAAGTAATACTAGGTAACGTTTTCAACAAAACTAAAGTTAAATTGTATATCTTTTGCGAGTGGCAAAAGTTTCACAACACCCACTCCGTGAATTTCACCCCCGGAAGCCTTTTATTTATATATTTTCTATTGAAAGTGGACTGGGGGGACATTCCCGGGGAAATGACGTTCCTGGCCAACGTCATGACGTCGTGGCCGACGTCCCCAGGAACTACCGCAACGGTTTCCTGTTTGGCCAGGAACTACCGCGCTATAACAAAAAGGAACCTCACGCTGATGTTAAGATAATGTAGGATTGGAAGATCGAAAAAGAACAGAAAAAGAAAGCACAGCTCATGGTAACTAATGCTCCACTGGCTAAGAGAAACGATCCGTAGATAGTATAAAACAATTAAAAGATCGCTTTTTGAAACGCTTCCGGCTTCCGGTGAAAACGAATGGAATTCTGGGTAATCGAGGATTACGGAAATTGTATGCAGTGACGGTAGTGACCAGCAGAGGTTGCTAAAAATCGTTATTTGGGATTCTGCATTGTATTACTTTAACATCAAAACAAGTGGCTCGTTAAAAGGGAAAAGTTACTTTGTATTTCTACAAACTGTATAAACAAACACCAGTTAGGTTTCACTTACATTTTTAGTGGCTTGGCTTTAACATAAACAAAAGGCTTTGCTCTGAAACTGTAGCCGATAAAGAGACAACTAGGAAAGTGCAAGGCAGTGGAAAACATTTCCAGAAAGACAGATGACTGTTTCACTGTACTTGGACGCCGTTCATCTCGTAGGCTCTGTCCATATTGAGAGGGTTGGCTTCGTGATAAATAATGAAGTTGCTGTATCCAAGGCTTGTGATATGCTCTGCAATGCTAATTTGTATAATCACACTGCAGTCACACCGCTAACATTTCAAGTGGACACGTTTACTAAAAATATCCAAACAAACAATGCTTGCACACACACATACAGACACAAAAAATGATGCTCCTCACAAGCACACTCTCAAATGGCACACTCTTACACACACAATAAGAACAACTGCACGTAATAACTTCATCTGCGATTAATTTTCATCCCTCAGCCAAGCATATCACTCACACACACACGCACACGCACACGCACACGCACACACACACACACACACACGTCTCGTCTTATGTACACATGCATGCATCCAAGACATTTTGTGATCAGCAAGGATTTAGAGTATCAGAGACAGACAGACAGACAGACAGACATATTCAAAACATGTATAATCCCCATCAATCCCCCCCATGCACGTTGAGTATCTTCACCACGACCAACACGCTAAAAACACGTGCAGTCACTGGAAAAAGACACCAGTGATCAAAGGCACATTAACAGGCTGGCGGCCTGCCACTGCCGTTGTCTCTGGACCTCTCAGCCCTCTCCACAGAGCTACGGAGACACGGCCTCTAACCAGACAGAAATGAGCTCTCTGTTTGTTTGTATTAAGCAGCAGGCATGCAAGCAGAGTGAGAGACAGAGATAGAGAGAGAGAAGATACGCATTAGGTGAGAGTGATACACACCAAGCAAGAAAGACAATGGTACATGGATAGACAGAAGCAAATAATGTGTAGAGTAAGATAGAGTAAGAGAGAGAGAGAGAGAGAGAGAGAGAGAGAGAGAGAGAGAGAGAGAGAGAGAGAGAGAGAGAGAGAGAGAGAGACCAACAGAAAGAGAGATATATTCCTCTGACACTCCAAAGTGAGGCTAACCAATGGTTCATCTGCTTGGATCAATAGTCTTCCACAGACGCTCCTGTCAGACAACACATCCCTAGACTGCCCCTCTCTTCCCTCTCTATCCTCTAAAAACACTGCCAGGCATTATCATGATTTTTTGGGTCTCAAGTAACTTGCCTCTCTTTCCCTTTGCTTTCCAGTACTAGTAAGCTACACAAAGAGAGGCTTTTATTAAGGCTAATCCAGGAGAACAATAAGGGGTAATAATAATACAACAAAATCCAATAGCACAGCGGGCTCTGCTGCGGTAATATTAAAAGTAAACACAGCCTCAGACATGTCCTGGACCTACTGACTTAAGCGCAATACATACTCCTTCCGACGTCCAAACTTTTCTTCGGAAAGGGAGGTGATATAACTACCAATTGAACTTTGGTTCAATTTGAGGTGAAGAGGTGAAAGAGGCGAAACTTGTGCACCTCAAGATGTCTTAACTCTATAGTTCGGAGAGTCAATACATCTTGAGGTGCACGATATAGTTCGGAGAGTATTTATTGTGCTTTAGGGACAAGTAGAGAGAGACGGACAGCTAGTTATTGATCTCCCGTTTTGGGCTAGTCTCGCACAGCCAGACGCTCGATCGAGATCTCCACCTACCACTACTTCTAGGGAAATCTAAATTCAATGCACAGTATTGGAAACCATACCATGTAAACCAATCCTGATACCATCCCAAATAAAGGACCTCCCTAAAGTCTTTGCATTTGTTCTGCAATGCAGTTATTTTTTAAACCTCTTGAATTGTTTCCACCCAGTTCTACGACCTACACTGAACTTTAATGTCACCAGATGTATTGGTAGGCAGTGATCTCCAATTGTTTGGCCACGCGAGACTAGTGGTGGGCTAATGTAATGAGTGTCAGTTTAACTCTGAGGCGTCTGGTTTGAGTGTGGTAAGTGAGGTAAGGCTCATCAGCAGACCAATTTATGGCTTTGCAAGTTTGACACAGAGCGGCGGAACCGGTACTGCTGGTGCAAATTGACTTAACGAGTGGGCCTAATGAAAAGGGACAGCGCACCACAAGAGCACTGGATTTTATTGCATTTTATTTCACCATTTTATTTTCGGTCTGTGCACACTATCCGGTCTGCGTGGTTCTCAAAGTAAAGAGGAAGGGAGACCCACCCACCCCCACCCTTCAGGAAAGCCCCATCCCTGGCAAAAAAAAAAATGTTCACAGTTATCCCCTGCATGTCAGGTGAATGTATCAGTTTACTGCTATCAAACTAGAGGCTTGAGAGTCTAATTAATCCTTGGATATTTTTTTACACTCTCAGGATTAAACTTAAACACAGGAATTTGCGTACACAACAATAAAAGAAACGATAGAAACAAACGATAGGAAAAGAGCTTTGGCAGAAATGTTAATGGCTTACTTCGTTAAGCAGCACATGTGGATTGATGTGTTTTCTTGCAGAAGGCCTAAGCAAACCACAAGGATTTTCTCAGTTCCATGGTGTCACAACCCAGCCTAAAAACCTTCAATGGCCCACTCAAGAACTCTGAAACCTTCGAATAATACTCAGCTGGGTAAGTGGGAGTCCATTAACGGCTACAGTAAAAACCGCTGCAATACTTCTTTGAGAAATGTGAGAGCATTTCCGTCTCTCTCGCCTACCACAGTGCACCCACTCACATAAATAATACCGGCTTTCTCTTTACATTGCTGTTTGATTGATTGATTGATTGATTGATTGATTGATTGATTGATTGATTGATTGATTGATTGATTTATTGACAATTTGCACATAACAAAACAATGTACACAGGGAATAGTCAAAAGGATAGACACAAGAAAGCCAGAAGCTTATTTCCATCGTGGTCCTGTTGATCTTGGTGTAGGTGCGGGCGTGCGTGTGAGTATCTATATGTGTATGCGTGTGTGCGCGTGTGCGTGCGTGCATGTACGTGCGCGCTTGCGCATGTGTGCGGGGGCTGGGGAGGATACGAACCCTAATAAAAAAAATTTTAAAAATGTATTTTTAGGTCGCACTGGTAGTGAGCCATCTCTTAAGGGAGAACTTAAAGCCAGCCATGGAGCTAGTGGTCTTGATGCTTGTTGGTAGTTCATTCCATGCATCTGTTGCAGTGTACAGGAATGAACTCTGGCCCATGCAACTGCTAAATAGGTGAGGCACAAAGTTAGTGGAGCTTCCTCTGGTTGAGTACCTATGTACTGTGCTGACCTTGGTAAAATATTCATCTAGGTACTTAGGTGCAGCATTATTTATGATCCTGTGGACCATACACATTTTAATTTGAATTACTCTTTCCTCGACTTTGAGCCACTTGAGGCTGTTGAAGTGGGCCGGCAGAAGGTGAGTTCTGGGGTGTAACTTGTGGATCAGTCTAACTAATTTGTTTTGTGAGGTCTGGAGCTTTTTTTTCAGGATCTTTGGGATGTTGGAGTACCAGGATGTGCATGCATAGTCGAAATGGCATTGTACCAATGCCCCTGCCAGTATTATTAGCGCATTTCGATCTACGAAGGGCGATATTCTAGCAAGGAATTTTATCCTCTGGTTTACTTTCATGATAACTTTCAGAGCCATGCTTTCTCCAGATAAGGAGTTATTTAGTATGCATCCCAAATATGTTACTTCTTCCTTATCTTTAATTGGCGAGTTGCCAACCACTACCGTAAGCCCTGGGGATTTCTTTAGCTTGGCTGTAGATGCAAACAGGATTGCCTCTGTTTTGCCCAAGTGGAGTGACAGCCTGTTGTCTTCTAACCAGATACTGACTTTGGTTAATTCTGTGCTAAGCATTTTTTCAACTACTGATTTCTCTTTGTGTGAGACTAAGAGGGCTGAATCATCTGCAAAGAGAAACAGATTGCAATCGCAGGCAGACTTCATGTCATTAATGTATAATAAGAAGAAGAGAGGGCCTAGAATACTGCCTTGAGGGACTCCGCATGTTAATGGTTGAGGTGAGGACATTGTGCCATTTACTCTCACCACTTGTTCTCTGCCATCCAGGTAAGATCTTACCCATTTGGTAGCTGTGGTGTTGAAGCCTAAGGCCCCAAGCTTACCCAGTAGGATGCTGTGATTTACAGTGTCAAATGCCTTCTGTAAATCAAGCATTACCATGCCACAGTACTTACCTAAGTCCACTTCTTTCTTTATGTGATCTGTAAGATATAGTAAACAGGTGTCTGTTGAGTGTGATTTCCTGAAACCAGATTGAAATTCGTACAATAACTTATGTGATGTTGTATAATGTTCTATCTGTTCATATATAAGTCTCTCTATTACCTTTGATAATGTGCATAGAATGGAAACAGGGCGGTAGTTACCTGGTTGTAATTTGCTTCCCTTTTTGTACAGTGGGGTTATTGTCGCCGATTTGAATTCCTGTGGGAAGTGACCTTGGTTGATGGACAAATTTATTATGTGGGTTATGCAGGAAGTGATGACTTCTGCTGCGTCTCGTAGGTATCTGGCTGGGATGTTATCGTGACCTGTTGCTTTTGTAGGATTTAGAGTTTTTAGCTTTTCTAACACTTCTTCTTTGGTTACTTCCCTAAGGGAGAAGGCCTCAGGTTTAACTCCCTTATTTTTATAAAAACGCTCTATATGAGCCTCACTGTAGCACCCTGACTGTGCCGGTAGTGCGCTGACTAGTGAATCTGCTATGGTTGTAAAATAGGTGTTGAGACTGTTGGCTACCTCCAGTTTATCAGATATAAATTTTCCTCCTATTTCCAGGTTTAGATTGTGTGTTTTGGTTTTTAACCTCTTATTGCATCCTAACTGGCCCAGTGATTTCCATAATTTTTGAGGATTGTTTTTGTTTTCTGTAATTTTTTGGGTGAAAAACTCCTTCTTTCTCGTCCTAATTGTTCGTTGGACCTCGTTTCTTAATTTTTTATATTTAGTAAACAGGTGCTCATCCTTGGATTTCCTGTACTTTCTAAAAATGTCATCTCTTAGTCTAATAGCTTTTAAAATATCTGCATTAAACCATGGCTCGGTTCTAGCTTTTATCCTCACAGTTTTTTCTGGAGCATGTTTGTCAACAATCGGTAAAAAAGATGATTTAAAAAGGTCCAATGACTTATCCACTTCTGTACACTTAAGAACTGGAGACCAATCCAAGTTCCCCAGAGAGGAAGATAGAGCCTCACTGCTATATGATTTTTGGGATCTGATATTGATTGTGTTATGATAGTTTAGTACTGTTTTCTGAAGCTTACGTGTACAGTATATGATGGAGTGATCGCTTATGCCAAAATGTATGACTCCACTTTTGGAAATTTTTGATTTGTCAGTTGTTAAAATTAAATCAATAATGGTAGAGGAACTAATCCTAGTGCACTGGTCAATGTGTTGGTGAAAATTAAAAAGGTGGCAAAAATTTCTTAGGGCTTTGTAAGTTGCGCAATGCTTATTTAAAATGTTGGTATTCATGTCCCCAAGAAGGCAAACTTCTGAGTTGATAAAATCTACTGCATTTGTGCAGGTCTCTTCTAATAGGTCATAAAAGTTGTTTTGCTCGGGAGGTCTGTAGCAGGCTCCGATTAAAATTGGTTTTGAGTGGGGTAGTAAAATATCTAACCACACAGCCTCGATCTTCTCGTGATCAAGGTCTGGTCTAATGTTAAAAGCTATGTCTGCCCTAAGGTAGACACAAACTCCACCTCCTCTGCGATTTCTATCTTTCCTAATTACTGCATAATTTTCAATTTCAATTTCTGTATCACTGATGGAGGAATCTAGCATTGTTTCAGTAAAACATAGAATCCCAACCTTTTGTTGTTTAAATAATGATCTTATTTCCGGGATTTTGGGGAAAAGGCTTCTTATGTTGAGGTGGATAATATGCAGACCTTTAGTGGAAAATAACCTGTCCATGTCCTGGATGTCAGATTCAGTGGAATGTGTTTGATTATCAGTAGACCTGCAGGGGGAGCTAGCGGTATCTAGAATGGGGTGCAGTGAAACCGTCGAGGTATGTGGAGAATGTGGAAGTGAAACTGATGTGACGGTGGGGTCAAACAGTCAGTTGTGGACGCTGTGTTGGAAATTACTTGCTAAAGCATTTGCGCCCTGCAAGTTTGGATGCAGTCCATCTTTTTTAAAGAACGGCTCGCGATTCCAAAAGAGATTGAAATTGTCAATGTACTCCAGTTTTTGGGTTTTGCATTCTGACTGGAGCCAAGTGTGGAAAGATAGGATTCTACTGAAGAGTCCTCCTGAACCGCGCGGCAGTGTAGGGATGGGGCCAGAGATGTAAACAGACAAACCTGTCTGTTTAAGGAGTGTAAAAAGTTCTTCAAACCCCTTTTTTGTGATCTCAGATTCATGGCGTGCTATGTTTTTGAAACCTATGTGGACAATCACTCTTTTGACGGTGGATGGGAGTGAAGGAAGCATATTTTTGACTGAATCCATAATGGTTTGGATTGTAGCACCGGGGAGACAGACCGTGTTTGCGTTAAAAAATCGCACATCTCTAATTATGGAGTCGCCTATTATGAGTGTGGTTGGAGAAAAAAGTGGCCGAACGGGAGGGGGGGACTGAGTGCTTCCAGTTGGCGTCGAAACCTGTGCATCCGTCTGGACGCTAGACGAAGTTACCTCCGCAGCAGTCTGGACGCCAAGCGACGTCACCTCTGCATCTTTCTGGACGCGAGATGACGCTCTGGACGACAGTACCTTTGTTTTGGTCTGGGTGTCAGACTGATTTGGTGTTGGGGGGGAGGGGTTTGGAGTCGACTGATGGCTCGTGGGACCCCCAGACCTTCTGTTTACAGCTGACAGCAACAATTTGTGTCGGGTAGAGGTGGATGGCTCCTTTTGACAATTTCCCGACCCAGCGGTGGACTGTGCATTTGCTTGGTCCTGCATAGGGCCAGGTCGAGAAGATGGAGTATGTTGCTGAGAACAACGATCAGTGGCCAAGGTGGATATCTTGGACATTTCTATGGACTGTGTCGAAGATGACATCGAGCCGTCAGACTCAGAAGACTCGGATGGAATATTGTGCATAGGGTGTGGGGGGGTGAGCGGCTCTGCCAGTAAAGAGTATCTATTACTAGTGTTGGTCTGTGTCGCATGGGGTTGATGGGGACAGTGGCGAGATGTTCTTCTATTTTTCCTCCGACTGGTCTTTTTCCAGTGGGCAGGGGTGGAACATGACGGCCGCCTGATCTTAGGCCTAGCCCCCATTGGGACAGTCGTGTCCAGTTCCTTTGCTGCTGATGTGAGCTTGGCACCCTGTTGGGTCCCGCTGTCGGGTCGCTCCGTCATTGGGACAGTCGCGTCCAGATCCTTCATTGCTAATGTGAGCCTGGACTTGGGCTTAGCACCCTGCTGGGTCATGGAGTTGACCGGCTCCGTCATCGGGACAGTCGCGTCTAGCTCCTCCACTGCTGGTGTCGGAGCGGCGAGGAACAGTTCTGGATCGGTTGCGTCGGCACCGGGCGATGTGGCATCGGGGCAGAAGGAGGCGAGGGAGTCGAGGAAAATCTCGTCTATTTGGATTTTGTGCAGCGTCGATATCCTTTTCTGCAGTTCTGCTACTTTCTTGGACAGGTGGAGGCAGCTGTCACAGCCAGGTGTTAAGGTGAGTGGTGGCATGATGGCGGTTGCTGGGGAGTAAAAACAGCTTTGGCCAGTAAAGAGGTAACAGTAATGGATTAATGATGCAGGCTAGCTGATGTGTTGGTAGACGGGCAGTGTCACAGTGTAAAACAAACGTACCCGCGAGGGCTACACACGGTAGCCCACAGCGAGGAGTAGACTCAGATTCAGATTCACACAGAAGGTCCAATGCGGGCCGGCACTTACCGGCAAAGGCCCATATGACTGGGCCTATTGCGTTGAGTCAGCCTCTGGCAAGATTTTGGTGGTCTTCTTTCTCGGTGGATGTTGATGTTGTTTCCGATTGCTGGATAGCTGTCGTGCTAGCAGCCGGTTTGCTCCATCAGGCTAGCTGTCAAACTAGCCGCGGGCTAACAGCTGCCGAGCTAAACAGCTGTTTAGCTCCAGCCGGCTAGCTGTCAAACTAGCCGCAGGCTAACACTGGTAGTAGCCCAAACCGAGACAATTCGCCAGTATACCCATATAGGAAGAAATCTGTGTATCCGATCTTTAAAATATGTTATTGGACATATAAATCCGGGTAAAACTAACAATATCTATCATATTTTGGTAAAATGCGGCTGATATATAGCTTAAAAAGAGGAGAAAATAGGCAATTTAAGAGGAGCTGCAAACAGACGTCCTCTCACGTCTGTGTGTCTGTCTGTAGTGGGCGATGTTTCTCTCATCGACTTTTTATTTGCTGTGTTTAAGTGTATATCTTTATCATCTGACGCTCTCCAATTACACCAACTGGAGTTATGTTAGCCCGTAGTTCTGCACAAACACAATCCATGCCTTTGTTTTCACATAACATAATGTTCCGTTTGTTTACTTTTCAATTTCTACTTTCTGCTAGTCTCAAATGCATACATTAAAAGAAATGCAACCACTACAACCAGTAGTGTTAGTGTAACAACCTGGATTAAAACCTGGGTTGTCCGGCATGGGGAAACCATACATTTGCAAGGGGAATCACACCTGACCATGGGAGATATTAATTAGGCTTCTGGTCTTCAGGCATGGCTACTCTGCTTCTCAAGCACTTCTAAAAATACAGGAAAGGCAGTGTGTTTTCAAGTAGAGTTGGTGGAGTTGGTTTCCAGAGCCTCATTAGCTAGCATGAGACAGCCATGCAAATTAGCACCACATGAAAGACGCAAAGTATGTGTTTTTTTCCAAAGATTCCAACCACACTTAATTAATTTCAAAAGATGAATTAAAAATTGGGGAATAAAGACCACTTATGTGATACAGTTTATCTCCCCAAGTGTCCAATTAAAGAGCTTAAGGGATCACAAGTGTCATTTCTAGCAGAGGCCGCTCCTTGCTGTGCAGACTTGTATACATATCTCTGGCGTGTTTGTCTTTGGTATCACCTCGTACTAATGTGATCTGCGGGGGGTTCCTCTCTGTGCTTTCCACATGGCCAGACATGTCAGGGATCGTCCGCATCTTGGCATCGGGCCCCTGTGTGTCTTTGACCTCCTCGAGCCCCGAGCGGCGGCAGAAACACTAGCCAACAACGGGCCTGTCAGAGCATATAGAAACATGGCAGTGGAGCGCTGCAGCCGATGGGGAATCATAGCCTCCGATCAGACGGTGTGGATGTTGTGTGTGTGTGTGTGTCTGTGTGTTCCTATCCTACCCTTTGAGCAGGTCTGTGTGAATACATGTGTTTCTCTCTGGGAGCGGTATTTGAGTGTGAGTGTGTGTATGCGCGGGTGCTTCCATCTCTGTGTGCGGGGTTGTATCTGTACGTGTTGGTGAATCCATATGTGTGTGTGTGTGTGTGTGTGTGTGTGTGTGTGTGTGTGTGTGTGTGTGTGTGTGTGTGTGTGTGTGTGTGTGTGTGTGTGTGTGTGTGTGCTCAAATTCCCCGACAACATAGCCACACAGGGACGGCTGTCAGTCAGTCAGGGGGGGCTTGATGGTTGCAAGGATAGAGTGATGGTGGAGTGGAGAGCAGTGGAAAGAGGGATGGAAGTGATAACTGAGTTCTCAACCATGACGGTGATGTCTCTTTGTTATTCCTGATCCGAGACTGACGCTTGTTCATGCAGGTATTGATCCCCAAAAAATATATATAAAAATCATTATTTAGCCATTACAACCACGTGTGCTGTGCTGAAGGCCAGCTGCTGCTCAGTCTTTTAAGCCACGTTTCCTTTGCTTGATATCTTCTGTGTAAAGCACATTGAATTGCTTTTGTTGTTGAAGTGTGCTATACAAATGAAACTGCCTCGCCTTGCCTGGGTAACACAGCAGTATCTTGAACACTAGAAGAACACTGCAGTGGTCACCTTAGAGCGGTTATACAGTCAGGTGTAATTGGAATATTGCCAACAAAAGCCATGTCTCAGTCCAAAAAAAACGAAACAATTGACTGTTCCTTCTTCACCTGACAGCTGGGAACTGAACAACATTTTTCCAATTTCTTCTCGCAATCATTCGCAAGACAGAAATGCTTCAAAATAGTGGTGTTTCTACACACTACACAGCGGTTAGTATGGAGCCTTCGGCTTTAAACGCACGAGCATGTATGTGCACACCCACTGCACACAGACAGAGTGAACGAGACCACGGCACCTATGACGCACACACATAGACAGACAGCTCCACTGATCAACCCTTTCTTAGTTTTTAGTTATTTTAGCTTTCCTGCCTTTTATTGATAGTTTTAAAGTGAAGATGGACAGGAAAGAGGGAGAGAGACACGCAGCAAAGGTCATCGGGAACGGGACTCGAACCCGCAATGCACTGTCAGGCTACATTAGAGCCTAGATGCCTGGACCGCTAGGCCAGCGATCTGGGCCACCCCTTTATTAGTTAAACGAGGCGGTAATAAAAACAGTATATTATGTGCACAATCTTACACATTTCCCTAAAACCATTAACCATCTTACAATAACACATTTGTCTCCAGAGTTAATGAGAGTT
Organism: Gymnoscopelus braueri; assembly: GCF_963280865.1. Lineage (NCBI taxonomy): Eukaryota > Metazoa > Chordata > Actinopteri > Myctophiformes > Myctophidae > Gymnoscopelus > Gymnoscopelus braueri. The sequence continues at coordinate 37,548,563 of NC_137616.1, read as the reverse complement.
AATAGAATTTGCCCTTCCAGTGATATCACCAGGAGGACAATTACCCCCCGCAGAGTTAAACACGGCTCAGTGAAATGATGACAATGAAAAATAGCGAGGTCTTAAGTCTCTCTGAGGGATACCGTTGGCCACATATAGGTTTTAAATTACTATGTTGCTTAAAATATTTACAATAACACAGTGGATTTTTGTAGGAATTCAATAAAAAAAAGAACTCAACACTGTGGCAAAATATCTAATAACCTCCAGACTACGGGGTAAATCTGCCTCAGAGAAGCAATTACACCGGAGGCTGGTTGAGAAATAACATAATAATATCATCATAAGCCCCCTTCAAAGTAATTTGCCCCAGATGACATCCTTCCACTATATGGTGATCGAAGTCTGCTTCCACATCAAAACCTCCTTACGAGAGGGCCTGATTGACTGTTTGACCAACGTAATAGACAAAGTGCTTGATTTTCTCTTTTTGATCATCCCTCATAATATGGGTGGAATGTCGCTTTACTGCTTTAAGCAGGCAGACTCGCAGCCCCATTGAAAGGAGGCTGGGAGAGCCGTAAGGCGCCGTCTGATAATAATTCACAGTTGGGATGGACAGGGTTGTTCAGGAGCCGTGGAGCCTGGCAACAAAACAAGCTCTCAGCCTGACAATTTGCTCTCGTTGCTTCCACCTGACTCGGCATTTCCCTAATGACTCCTATCTGTGACACCAGAACCACCCCGCCTACACAGAACCTCCGCGTCTGGAACAGACTGTGGTAATCACACTGTGGAAAAAACGCTAAAGGGCTGGATAGGCACTGTTGCACGCAGTGTCGAGAACCACCAAAAATGGCAGATCTGCAAGCTCACAATGGGTCGCAGCGTGAGGTGCTGTGAGCTTGTCACTCTGCTATTTTCGGTGTGCAACACAGGCGAAAAAGTATAAATCCAACTTAACACACACAAAGCCACCTCATAGACACACAACAAGGTTTTACATACACCTGAATGTGCACACGACTGCATGTGTGCGCACGCACACACGCGCGCACAACACAACACACACACACACACACACACACACACACACACACACACACACACACACACACACACACACACACACACACACACACACACACACACACACACACACACAGTGTTACTCTAGCAGAAGTACGATCCCATGCTGTTCCACAGATATGAAGAAGAAGAGAGATTGATTGAAAGATGGATACGGAGGACAGATAGAGGTGGAGAATTCTTGCTTTTCCTCTTCCCCTGGGAGCCAGCAGGTCCCCTTCCTCCTCTTAACATACCTTATTAAATTTCTCCTTTCTTTCAGCCTCATGCTGTGACCCTGCTTCACATTCTCTTCTCTTTTCCTCTACCCTGCGGCCATCTCTCTCTCTCTCTCTCTCTCTCTCTCACACCGCCTTTTTCTCGAACCCCGGGGACTCATCTCTCCCTCCCTCTCACTCATTCTCCCATTCTCATACTTTCTCTCTCGTCCATCACTCTCCCTCTAACCAAAGACCCGCTGGGTCTCTGTTCTGTGTCTCTTCTCCATCTCCTTGCTTCATCTTCCTCCTCCTGATTCCACTCTATTTTCTCAGGCTCCATCCTGTTTCCTGTGGCTGCTTCAACATTTCTGTGACCCTTTGATTCAAACTCGACCGACAGAGGAAGGTGGAGGGAAGCTGCGTTGGGATATAGGATGGGGTGTGTGTGGGTTGAGTTTCAGGGGTGAAGTTGGGGTTGAGGTTCAGGCTTGTACTGAGGTTCAGGTTGGGGGTGATGCTTAGGCTGGGACTGAGGTATGGGTTTAGGTTGGGGGTGAGATTGAGGTGAGGTTTAGGTTCGGTGGTAATCATCGCTCTCAGTAGTAGAGGAGTGTGTGTGTGTGTGTGTGTGTGTGTGTGTGTGTGTATGTTGTGTGGGCTCCATTGAACTAATTGGGGTAGCTACAACGTGCAGAGCCAATGCCTTTTGTGTCTCTAAATGTGCTTAAATCACGATGATCTGCAATACCTGAATCTGAAGCGTGATAATTTAATTTAGTGTGCTTAATATACGGTAAAATTGTGTTGTGTGTGCGTGTGCGTGTGCGTGTGTGTGTGTGTGTTCATGCACCCTGACGGACAATGGAACCGCGACTTGCAGCCAATTATACACACACTCACATATGTTAAGTGTACAAACTCAAAGTTTCATCACACACATTATGTGCACAAACACGCTTAACGACATCCACACAGACAGACAAAAAAACACATACTGTACACCCCCCCCCCCACCTCCATGGTTTCTTGCCCATGTCCTCCTCCTGCACATACATGGTACTGTAGGTAATAGCTCTCCGTCTGAGTGGTCACAGTCCAAAGGTCAGGTCTGCAGAGCTTTAATTTTCCCAGCAAGCGGCGCAGACAAGCCACAGGTTATCTCATGTGGATTTACCGTCTCCATCTTACATTTATGAGCTCACACAGACGACAAGCTCAGTGCTCCTGTGAATATCTACCTACAGTATATCTTTCTATCTACAGTAACTATCTATCTATCTATCTATCTACTGTATCTATCTATCCAGCCATCCATCCAAATTAAAGTGATACTCTTGTCTTGTCTGCTTATCTCTTTCTCTCCCTAAATGCCATCCAGTACAGAAATAAAAATCAGAGGGTCCACTAAAGGGCACTCTTCACATAGAGCTATTAGACATTTCTGGCACATTCTCCAGCGTCCTGCTTTTTCCAGTTTGAGCCATAAACAGAGCAATCTCACGCTACATTGGCTCCAAAAGACAAACCAGGCTGAATAATTACCCCGGAGCAGGCTAATAATCAACAAAGTCCGGACAAACGTGAGGCTTATAATTGTCTTTCAAACTGCTGACAGCCCTTTGCCACTGCTATCTCCTCGCCTAATGGTACGTAGCCAAGACTGTATAGCCTGGAAGAAAGATGACAAATAAATTCAATTATTCTATAAAAGAAAAAGGAGGCCATTGTCAGTGGCACTGACAAGGGATCTGTGCAGGCGACAGGCGGAGTGGTCATGTCTGGGCCGGGAGCGGGAGGGGGCTGGTGGTCCCCGACTTGCAGGGATATCCCACGATCCTTTATTATGACCTCCATGTGGTGTGTGGCTCCCATGTGCTGCTCATGTCTTATAGCAGCGGTGATGGGGGTGGTTGTGGAGGCTGTGATGGAGGTAGCCTCGATCTCCAGGCTTTTATTGTTTAGTTTTGCTAAAAAATAAAAGCCTGGCCCAGCGCGTCGGTGTACTCGGTATGAGGAAGTGTTTCATTTTCCCAACCAACCAGAGTGCAGTGGGCGTCGCTCGTAATGTTGTGTTAACGGGGCGGGGGTATGACGGACAGATCGGTGAACCAATGGGATCAGGGCGCAATCTCTCGCCGGCTCTATTACACCCGGCCCCTCTATACACGAAATCAGGAGCGTTGGGGGCAGTCTATGATGGAGGTGGTGGTGATGATTGATGAAGGTGGTGGTGGTGATGAAGGAGGAGGTAGTGATAGAATAGGTGGTGATAGCGATGGTGATGGATTGATGAAGGTGGTGGTGGTGATAGAGGTGGTGATGAGGGAGGTGTACTGTAGGTGATAAGTAGGGGCGGCGTTACGCGGGGCTTCGGTGGCTATAGCCACCAATGTTTTATCCAAAGCCACCAATAAAAATAAATAAACTTAAATAAATAAAAAAATCATTTTTTATTTTTTTGAATTATATATCTATAACCCTAACCTAACCTACCCCTAACCCTAAACCAAAATAAAGTAAAAAAAAAACTGGGAAAAAAGTACCCAAATCCGCCAGAAACCGAAGCGTGCGCGGGGGGGGGACACATGCACTCGCGCACGCGTGCATTTGTCCGTTGCCTGGGGGGCTAAGCCCCCACCCTAGTAGAGACCTAGCACCGCGTCTGGTGATAAGAGTTAGTGGTGGTGATGTTGGTGGTGGTCAGTGGTGGAAAGTAACTAAGTAAACTAAATTTACTTAAGTACTGTACTTAAGTACAAAATGTAGGTATTTGTACTTATTTACTTAGTATTTCCAATTTCCAATAATTTTACTTCTACTCCACTACATCTCAGAGGCGAAATTTTGAAAACTTTAGTTTCTAGTTACTTTTCAGATATAAATTATGATATTATGAAACATACATTAACCACCTTAGCCCTATTTTATACGTCAGATCTAAAAAAAATAAATGGAGTTATGAAATTTTTCTACTGTACCA
>NC_137616.1:37512915-37544115 GCF_963280865.1 Gymnoscopelus braueri | reverse complement strand
ATTATGGGACTCCCATGCACTTCAGCGGGAGCATTCTACCCCCCCCAGGCCCCCCATCCCACTAAATGGGGAACAGGTTGGTGCATGCTCAGCCTATTGTGAAAGAAGTCTGGCATATCAGATTTTCTTCGCTTCATTTACTAGGATTAAAGTTGAAAATGTGTCTCCTGTATGTATAAAGTTTTGCAAGAAACTTTAGTTGGGCATAGATTTTAGGATAATTAGGGCTGTGATGGTATGGAATTTTGATTGCTGCTGTGAAAAAGCAATACATTATACATAAATACATTATTATTTCTGTATTTATTATGCTTAGCCAGCGGTTTAAAACCAACATTTTCTTTGTAAGTCGTAAAGTCTGATTGTTTATTTTGTGCTGTAATATACTGTATGTTTATCATTTGTAACCCAATGTTTTAATCCAGTAATGCAGTTATTTACCCGGCCCTAAGGATAATTGGGTTAATTTTGGACTTGATTCGCCCCTCCCGATTATCCTGTGGTATGAGCACGATGCACAATTTCGCCCCGATTTCAAATCTTAAGTACATAACATGTTTGATATTTATGACTGTAAAAACGAACAGAAATCCAGTGTAGCAATGAGAGCCCGCTCTGACTGTCAAGCAGAGCTCATGCCAGGGTGGGCGAACATGGTGAGCGAACACTATCTTCTACTATCTGTCGAGTCAGGTGGACTGTGGAAATAGACACATGCATACAACCAGCTCCACAAGCTGTGTCTGACTGTCAACCTCTATATTTGTCTGGTGCATAGCTCCCTCTGAAATAATTAATTTAATTCCCTTTAAAGTTCACAGGACAGCGGTGATGTTGAGTGGTGAGTTTAGTTTACTCTGTGTAAGAGATAAAACAAAGAACATGTTAAATGAAGCGAGCGGTACAGTAGGTGGATCTGTCGGGTTCTTATAAGGCTGACTACAGTCTGGATCTGGAGGGATAGAGAGGCATGTCTTAATTGGAAATCTAGCTTGAAAGAGTAAATTGGATGTGTAGCAGGAAAAATTCTCATTTGCGGGCACTGCTGGAAAAAAAGATTAAAGTGCAACGTGTGTGAGATATATGAGATAAATGTCTGCACAACATGCTCTGACGCGCGTTCTGCACACACGCACAACAGACCCATACAGACACGCACTTACACACCAACGCTTACTGTACTATGCACACAGCGATGCATGCGTGTGCGTGTACGATTCACAAGCTCACAGATTGAGTGCACTCAGCAAGAAGTGTTTCACGGATGGCAGTTCTCCTTTCTTTTTCCGCTTGAGAGACTTATCTTCTGAGCTCAGGTGGTGTTCCATCTGTTTATGTGCTCTTTGGAACACACACACACACACACACACACATGCGCACGCACACACACATGCCTTCCTGCATTAACTGCAATAGGGAGAGAGAAAAATCTGAAAATGTCATCCCTTCAAACTTCATTCTACATCCCTCTCTCTCGCTTGCTCATCCCTCTTCCTGTCCTCATCCTCCGTTTCCTCTCCTCCACCTGTTCCTCTATTTTCTCTTGCCCCCCATCTCCCCTCCTCCTTGTCAACATCCTCATCCAACAACCTCAACCTCCCCTTCCGATTTTTTTCTTCTTCTCTCCATCTGCAAGCCTCCACTCCTCCATTTCCCCCGGTCCGTTCATTCAATATCTTTGTAGCCTGTGAATTCAAACAGTCCTGTCTCTCTCTCTCTCTGTCTGTCTGTCCTCAAGCTTTCCCTGCAGTCCCATTGACCATGCACCCTGCTGTGAAACGCAGGCCCAGGCCAACAGAGCAGCAGATGGCCCAGCACACGCGCGCGCGCACACGCACACACACACACACACACACACACACACACACACACACACACACAATGTATGTGTATACACAAGCACATACACTACACACATAAACAACAACCAATGTATGCGCACACGCAGAACACTTGCTCAAATGGCCACACGATCGCAAAGCCAAGTGCATGCAGGCCGGTTTGCACACACACACACACACACACACACACACACACACACACACACACACACACACACACACACGAGCGCGCGCACACACACACACACACACACAATTTTCACACTTAATTTCTCTCAACACATTGTCAGACCCGAAGACAAAGTGTCGGACCCTGACAGTGCGTCTTAGCACCAGGGCTTCAGTGTCACGATTTGGAAATGAAGTCGGGGTTGTAAAACTGTGTGTCACGCACGCACACACGCACACACACACGCGCACGCACACACACACACACACACCATCCTCGCCAAGCCATCTGGTTTCGAGGCACCCGATGTATTTATCCCATCGGCAGTTATGCATTTATAAACATACTGCTGCACGCAGCCACAAGCTGCCGTCAATCAATACAGCGCTCTGCCAACGGAGGGCAACGGAGGCATCGGCTATGCACACGGGCCTTACATACCAACGACCGGATGCAGAGCCATTTGCAGAAAGCCGGAGAGTAAAAAAAAGAGCTGCCTTGTGGGCGAGCATGATGTTATGATGATGTTATGTGGCGCACACATAATGCAACAAATGCCCCCACCCTCCCACCCTTCTCCTTGCTAGCCTCCCTATCCTGCAATTAAACATGTGGAATTATTACGCGAATATAAATCCCCTGATGTTCGTTTATTGGCAAAAATGCAGGTTCAGTGGGACTGCGGCGGTCGGGGTTGGTGAACTGACCACACTGTGAAGTGCCATTTGTTAAGCAATTATCTCCATTCTGCCAAGCAGAAAATAAGTTACGCTGGACTGGAGTTGCAAGCCCATAATACCTCACAGACGCCGTAATTAGGCAGCTCTTTACTGAGACGGGAAAGAATCAGGGTCCTGGTTGGGCAAACAGGGAGCGGGGGCAACAGCCAGAAGCAATTTACAGGCTTGAAAGTGCCAACTGATTTCCAGGAATATCCAAGTTTAACAACATAAGCAAATATGTTGGAGGCTGCTTGGAAAAGGAGCGCTTGGCCTGATGCGCTTGGAATGAGAGGGCCTGACTGCGGGCCGACCCGCTGCGTATTTAAAATGTTTTTTTTTCTTACGCGGTCGGGCCTGTCATGACAGAGGCCAGAACAAAATCAGCTCCATCGGACACTCAGAGAGACTGTTATGGTTGGCGACTCTCGGCTATTCGTAGTAACCTCGAACGCCGGGTTCGCCTCGCAGAAGCCAAAAGCTTCCATTTGGCCCCCGTGTTGAGAGCGAGTGGAAAACCTAGCAGGGGCTTTTTGGAAAGCCTGTGACCTCTCGCTGCAAATGTGAAATGGTTCCCTTCATGTCTGTTCATGTCTTTTACAGTAGTCGTAGCCTGTAGCCTGACTTATACTTAGCCCATTGAGACCTGGAACGCATCTGTGTCATTTTTAGATTTTGAGCTAAAAAGCATTATTATACAGTTTGGCTATTCAAAAATAGAAGATATACAAGCTCATAGCGAGTGCCGCGCTACGAGCTTGTAGATCTACTATTTTTGAAAAAACGTGAAAATGTGTGCAAATCTTTGAAAATGTATTATTTTAAAGCGTTTACCGCTTTAAAATAAAGCACATTTTTAACTCAAATCTTTGCTTCTGGGGGTCCCTGGAACAAAATATTTTGAGATGGGGGTCCGCGGTCATGAAAAAGTTTGAGCACCACTGATATAAAAACATATGTTTTTTCAGAATACTGTTGGGATTTAGAAGACATTTCTAGAATCGGCTTCAGGTCTTTAATGGGTTAATTGTGCGCTGGTGTCGCGCACTGAAAATAGCCCGATCTACGAGATCACAACGCGTTGCAGAACAACACAGGCTTGTTTCTTTAGCAGAGGGCAGTGGCGGGGTTGGATCAGGGGCAGACCTGAGCGGCTCCCCAGTGTGTGTGTGTGTGTGTTTGTGTGTGTGTGTGGGGTGTGTGGAAGCAGGATGCATGGTGCTCCGGGTCACACAAGCTTGTGGGCGGCAGAGCATGCCGTTGGCGTATACGGTTCTCAGGATGATCCTGGCACAAAGACACAAGTTCGTCGACTTACAAGGAGCACGTAGGAGGGTGGGCCGTGGGGGGTTGTTGTGAATGATGTGCAGATGTGTGTGTGTGTGTGTGTGTGTGTGTGTGTGTGTGTGTGTGTGTGTGTGTGTGTACACTGTAAAAATCCAGAGTGTTAATATAAAGTGTAAAAACAGACTCTTACGGGTACAGTTATGTGCATGTATCTGTGAGTGTCACACTCTGTGTCCGTCTGTGCATGTACTGTAGCAATAACGCTACAAGATTTCGGAGGTCAGTACAGTGATTGAGAGGCTTAACCTAGAACCCGTCCCTACAGCGTGGTCATTTCTGGTGTCAAGCTTATAGAAGACCTGTCTCGGACCAGTTGCAAATTGCAGACAGGTGTTCTTTTATGGCAGTTTTGAAGGAAGGTAAGGAGTCACACTTTTCGATGGCTGTTGGTAGGGCATTCCACACTTTTGGTGGCATAACAGTAGAACAAATTTAACCCCAGGTTTGTGCCGAATCTGGGTTGAACGAGATCAGTGGAGCTCCCTCTGGTGTTGTGCCTGTGTGTGCCTCTCACATCTTTGAAGTCGTTTGACAGGTCCTTGAAGACCAGGCCCATTGCAAGCTCCTCATACCCTCTTTAAACATTTTCAATATTAATTGAATTTATGTTTTTTTAATAGCCAACGTGTAAATGGATAGTGTTTGAAAGTCGTTAAAATGATTGTGATGATACGTTAACAACTTTTGGTGGCCCTGGAACCCAAACCCCACTTTGAGAACCACTGTTTGACACCACAGTGAATCAAAACCAAGTGAATTTTCGCCCAAGGGGGGTGCCTACCTGCAGAGAGTCGCGGCCGGGTGCGGGGCGTCAGCATCTCCTGGCGTGCGTGGGGCAGCATGTGGTAGCGCTTGGCCTCGTTGACCAGGTCCCTGCAGGCCTCCGAGGACTTGATGAGCTCCTCGTTGTCCACCACGTTCAGCAGGTAGGACGGATGGATGAACGGAAGACGGACCACGGCCAGCAACTCCGACATATGCTGGAGGACAGAGAGAGAGAGACAGAGAGAGAGAGAGAGATAGGAGGGAGATATTGATTGATTGATTGAATACTGTATTATGAGTTTGCAAAAAAAAGCACAGGAAAGTACAGTTCAATAGAAGGTCTGCTAAAATGTTTTTAAACCCAAGAAAGCCTATGGCTTGCTTCCATTGGGGTCCTTTGTATTCAATTCATCAAAACATTTAATGATAGACAAATATGCAGTACTATGCAAATCATCATATAAACAGTTAGAAATCAAAAATAAAAATATGTACAGTAAACAGTACATATAACAGAGACATAGAACAGGGAGAGAGAGAGAGAGAACAAAGGAGAGAGAAAGACAGAAACAAAAGGAGAGAGAAAGGGACAGAGGGAGCGAGAAGATGGAGAGAGGAGGGAGAGAAAGAAAGGTTGGGAGGGAGGGAGAGAAAATGGGAGGAAGAGAGAGAGAGAAAAATGGAGAGAGAGTAAAAGAGAGAGGGAGACAAAAACACAGAGAGAGAGACAAGCAGAGATTAAGTCAGACAGAAAGGTACAAAAAACAAAACGGCAAGCATGGCAGCAACGGAAAAAAGATGGAGAGCGAAAGAGAGGAGTGGTGGGGGGGGGCGGTTTGGGTGAGAGAGCAGACAGCAGGTAAATTGTCAAGTAAACTAATCAGAACTAAACGTGTCGGCAGCAACAACAGAAGCTGAGGGAACGAAGACAAACAGTAGACGTTAGATGTTAGGACGGCGTGTCTCCAGTGTGGGCCGAGAAAAAGAGGCCACCTGTTAAGACAATAAACAACTGCGTCAGGAACGGCTGGGGAACGTGCACGTTAGCACTTCTTATAACCACTTTTTGCTCCATATACTTTGTTGTATGGCGGGCCGGCGTGAGCTTGTAAATCTGCTATTTTCAATTTTTTTTAGATTTTGAGAAGGGGAAACGTATTTCCTATATGAAGACATACCCAAAATGAGTGCAAGTGTATGTGTGTGTGTGTGTGTGTGTGTGTGTGCGTGTCTGTTCGTGAGACTGTGTGTGTGTGTGTGTGTGTGTGTGTGTGTGTGTGTGTGTGTGTGTGTGTGTGTGTGTGTGTGTGTGTGTGTGTGTGTGTGTGTGTGTGTGTGTGTGTGTGTGTGTGTGCGTGCGCCAACGTACGAATGTGCACGCCAGCACGTATGTTCTCGCTGCACACACTCATGACTGCTCGCTTAACACAAGAGGCAGGTCCGGCTGTTACCATAGCAACTGTGGCTGTCCGCGCCTGCCTAACGCTGGTTTCATATGGTACTGTATGTGCGCGTGCGTGTACGTACATGCGTGTGGAAGTGCATGTGTGCGTGTATGGGCGCACGTGCGTGTGTACTGGTCATATTGTTGCTGTTGGGCGGAAACCTTGTATCTCCATATTAAAAGTTTTAGTCTTTTTTTCATAAATGAATGAACTTTGTCATACTAGAGTGTCGCGCAATTGTCGGCGAATTCAAATCCGCCAACATGGAGCTTCCATGTCTCTGCCTTTTTGGCCTCATTTAAAAAAATGGATGCTTGCCGACTGGCGATGCAACACGCTGTGAGCTTGTAGATCGGCTATTTTTGAAGTGAAGTGTGTCTGTGGGTTTTATGAATATTGATACAATGAGAGCTAATCCAACTCTCAATCTCAAATTTTTTCCATTTACTGAAAAGTCACGATTTTGGACAAACAAAGTTTCCGTCCCGAAAGTGACGTCGCTGTCGGGCAGAAACCTCTTATCTCCATATACTAACTTTTTTTCATAAATTAACGCTCTACTTGATCACACTACAGCGTCACACAAAAGCATCAAAAGCAGCAGATCCGCGAGCTCAAAATGCTGCACGTTTTGAGCTTGTAGATCTGCTACTTTTGACATTTTTGAATTAGAACCCTGAAAAGTAACAGTTTTGGACATATGAGGTTTCCACCTGACAGAGACGATAGTGTGTACGTTTCTATGTGAGTATGTGTGCGTGTTTGTGTGTTGGTGTGCATGCATACATACATGTATGCATGCGTCCGCCGTAACCCCATCGGGATAGTTTCCCATCTATCAATAGCAAACATTGTAAACAAGCTTGGACAGAGGGAACAGAGCCTGGAGGACACTGACCCCTTTGACCTCTGGGCTTACAGGGTTACGCACAGAACAACACACTGGAAGGAACGTCACTCAAGACAACAGATTATGGCTGACATGATGTCTCCTCTCACACCTGAGGGAGACAGAGGCCCTTGCCTCATGTCCCGTTTGTTTGCTACCAGGTTTTCATTTCCAGGACCCCCAGTTTGATATGTACAGTATTAGGCCAGTGTTTATCAACCGGGGTGCCGTATGAGATGACTGGGTGTGCCGTATACAATTTCAAATGAAAAAGAACGAAAGCACTTAAGTACTTAATTGCGCAGCGTGCCAGTCGCGTAGATATACGCGAAGTGGTTGTTTTTTTTACTCACAGGTTCACATTTGCCTCATTCGCTACGACACATTTCATTGTAGCACCACCGGAAACGGAATTAAATAAAACGAAAAAATATGAAAATATGAAGAAAAAAAAACTAATTCCGGATCCCATCCGCCTCCACTCTAAACCGGAAACTAAATGTAAATTTTCTCGGCCAAAGACCTAGGCCTAATGTTCAAGGTTTCTTTATTATTACATCTTGTGAGAGTAAATATTTTGTTCTGGCTCCTCATACATTGTAGCAGCAATAGAAATATAGCCTTCCCCATAATGTGTGTGTGTGTGTGTGTGTGTGTGTGTGTGTGTGTGTGTGTGTGTGTGTGTGTGTGTGTGTGTGTGTGTGTGTGTGTGTGTGTGTATATATATATATATATATATATATATACACACGGTATAAAAATATACACATATATACACCGTATATCTAGGTGTGCCCTGGGATCTTTTGGCAACGAAAGGTGTGCCCTGGCAGAAAAAAAGGTTGGGAAACACTTTGTAATAATTAGGCCACGGTCCTCTATTTAATGCCATTTAAAGAAAAATCTCTGTGTCCCCAATCCACACGGTAAAATCCTCAGTGCTTTTTTCACCCTTACGGGTCCATTTGGTTCAATTTGTGCACTCTCAAGAGTTACAGAGCCTGTAAGGGTCCATATGGACCCCTGGTGGTCCCCGGATCGAGGCTTAAAAACACTGCTCTCAGCCATGGGACCAGAGGGAAGGAGAGTAAAGTGAAGCAAAGTGAACCGTGGACGAGCAGCACACAGGAGAGAGGCTCAAGGTTCTTTATTGTTGCGGCTTGTGTACAGGTATACATAAGTGTAACATGTACTTTGGTTTGGCTCATCGGACGATGCAGCAGCATAGCAACACCATGAACAATAGTGAAAAGAAAAAAGAAGAGGACCTAAGTATCAAAATACTGTATTAACCCATTCAACCCGGGAACGCATCTGTGTCATTTTAGATTTTAGCTTTAACCTTTATTTTATACTTTAGCCATTTTTTGAAAAATCGTGAACATTTTTGCAAATCTTTGAATATATATATTTTTTTAAAGCAAACATTTGTAACTCAAATCTTTGCTCCTGGGGGTCCCTGGAACTACATATTTTGATATGGGGGTCGGCGGCCAAATACATATCATTTTGGGGGTCCTTGACATGAAAAAGTTTGAGAACCACTGATATAGCAACATACGTTTTTCAGAAACCTGTTAGGATTTAGAAGACATTTGTAGATGTGCTTCGGGATTGAATGGGTTAACACTCAAGATTTACTGTATATCTTTGTGCATCAAGGTTTGTGTGTAGTGTGTGTGTGTGTGTGTGTGTGTGTGTGTGTGTGTGTGTGTGTGTGTGTGTTTTTTTGTGTTTTTGTGTGTGTGCCTGCCTGCCTGCCGCAAGCTTAACTCCATTCTACAGATGGGAATGTTTTCTTCCTTTCCTCCACAAACACACGTACACACTGTTTACCCAACAGTTAATCATACAAACAGCTCAATACCTTCACAAACACTGTCTGTCTGGAACCGCGAAGTCAAAGCAAAATCTACTTAGCATACCGAGCCATTCCTAAGGGCGATATACACAACTGCAACGGAACAAAGACTCTACCATACAAATTAAAGCTACGTACTCCAACATGCTGCTGGGCTTGATCAATCGATCCAACGGGGTAGCTTCCCATAAGAGAAAAATATATATTTCCCATGTGTCTCCAAGATTTTTTTTATTTTTGCCCTAACATTAACGTCTGATTTTTCTTTTCTTTCTCACAACACCTTGTGATGCAACATGCTGTTGTGAGCTCTGCCTAGCTAGGCTGGACAAGAACTACTGCCGAAATTGTTAAGTCAAGTCAATTTTGTTAATAAAGCACATTTAAAAATAACCAAAGGCTGATCAAAGTATTGCACAGGATATAAACACACCAGGTGTGTTTTGTCTGGATTTAAAAATGAAAAGGCATGGTCGCCTTTCGTGGGACCGTGAGGAGCTTCTGGTCAGCTGATCTAAGTGACCTAGTGGTATTGAGGGGCGACGGAGTAGCTCGGATATGTAAAAAAACCAAATAATGAGTTTTTAAAATCAGTTCCGTATTTGACTGTGAGCCAATGAAGGGAAGCCAAAATGGGGGTGATGTGATCACACTTTCGGGTGCCAGTCAGGAGTCTAGCAGCTGCGTTTTGGACGAGCTGTAGTCTAGAAAGGGAAGAACTAGCAACTCCTGAGTACAGTGTGTTGCAGTAATCTAGGCGAGAGGAAATGAGAGCATGGATGACTTATTTTCCAGATCGTGGGCTGATAGAAAATATTACATTTTGGCAACCTGTCGTAGTTGGAAAAAGGCTCCTTTGACAATGGCATTGATCCGTTTATCCAATTGAAGGGCCGAGTTCAGCAGCACACCCGCATTTTTGACATGTGGTTTACATGTCAGCTTGTTGTTGTCTCCGCCAGGCCGAAAGGCATGGCGAGAGAGTATGTTTTACCCCCTGTCCGTCCGTCCGTGTGTGTGTGTGTGTCCGTGTGTCATTCTGTCATTTTGTGTACAGCTAATCTCTGGCACCGTTGGCTTGATCGCAGCGAAACTGTGCACACACACTCCCTGGATGCCAGAGCAGAACCTCTGCTCCAAATTCTTCACATGGGCCTTTTATAGCGCCACCAGGAGGCCGATTTGTGCAAAACACATTTTTGGACAGTACTCCTACAGATTCTGTCCAAAAATCCCGCAAATCGGTACACAGTATCTCTATAGTCATTAAAAGAAACGGCTCATTTCAGATTTTTCATATTCCATCCTGATTGGCAAAAATTGCCTTTCAAAGTTTGCAGGAGTACTCCGTTTCTAACAAAATGCCTCAAATCATGAACACAGCATGCAATTTCCGTGAAATTCTGCACACACATTCCCATTAGGCCGAGGAAGAAATGCCATTTGAAAGTGTTCAAATCAGCCTCATGGTGGCGCTGTAACAGGCCGATTCGTGTTTTTACCTATAACTGCACCGATCAGTGTAAAACTTTGTCTGCACACTCTCTAGAGGCTAAGGAAAAACCTTTGCCCTGCATTTTTCACATTTGCCTTTTATAGCGCCACCAGGAGGCAGACTTATGTAAAACACATTTTTTATATTAAGCCTTCAGATTTGATCCAAATTTCACGCAAATCGGTACACATGATCTCTATAGTCATGTGTTCAAGACGGATCTGCCACCCTTTTAACATTGGCCTGTTATAGCTCCACCAGCAGGTCAAATTTAGCAAAACACATTTTTAGAACAAAATGCCTCAAATCATGCATGCAGTGTCCGATTGCCGTGCACGGCCTAGGAATAAATGGCACCCTTTTCACATTGGCCTATTATAGCGCCACCAGCAGGCCAAAATAACCTACCTGACCTGGCGGAGACCTGTGCTCCGAGGAGCACTTTTTCTAGTTTTTTATTTAATCGTCATTGAGCATGAGAAAATTGTCTGACATCCAGGTTTTTATGTCGGCGAGGCAATCTAAAAGGGGCTTCAGTGAGTGTGTTCGTCCAGTTTGAGCGGGGGGTACTGTACAGCTGTGTCACTGGCGTAGAGGTGGAAAGAGATGAAGTATAAAATTGGGCTTAATGAGATGGAGTGGAGTACAAGTACAAAGTATTACAAAAATGGAAATACTCTAATTTTTTTCTCCAATACTATAGGTAAAGTAAAAGTACCTCAAAACTGTACTTAAAGGATCTACACCATGAATTTAAAAAAAATATTTGAAAAATATTTGATATTTAATCATATGGTGTATGTCCCTCAAACCTTTTTCAAAAGGTTTGAGCCTAAATCATCACTCATCCCAAGTCAATTGTCTCTGGCTTATACAGCACTTTCAGCTGCAATACCAAAACGTCCTTTTGGGCAGGGGGGGGCTACTGAGCAATTCTGTCTGGCCATCATCAATGCAATGGCAAGGCAAGTGATGTCACTTGCATTGCCATTCTGAAATGGCCTGTTCAGACACGCCCATTCTGAAAATCTCTGAAATGAGAATGAATGACTGAATGTTAAAAAAAAATATTTTTTGGGGTACAAGAGACACTGGGGAGCCCAAAAAATACCCCCCCCCCCCAAAAAAAATGAAATTCATGGTGTGGCACCTTTAAAGTTATACAATGCAGGTCCACAAATAACGATTTTTAGCAGCCTCTGCTGGTCATTACCGTCACTGCAGGCCGTTCGTTTATTCCTCTGTTACCCAGAATTCCATTTGTTTTCACCGGAAGACGGAAGCGTTTCAAAAAGCGTTCTTTTAATTGTTTTATACGATCTGTGGATCGTTTCTCTTAGCCAGTGGAGCTTTAGTTACCGTGAGCTGTGTTTTCTTTTTCTGTTGTTTTTCGATCTTCAAATCATACAATCTCTTAAAATCAGCGTGAGTCTCCTTTTTGTTATTAGCGCGGTAGTTCCTGGCCAAACAGGAAACCGGTGCGGTAGTTCCTGGCCAAACAGGAAACGGGTGCATTTCCGCTTCCGTTTTCCGGCCAGATGACGTCATTTTCGCGGGAAAGACACCCCTATCACCGTTCAATAGAAAATATATGTATAAAAGTCTTTCGGGGGTGAAATTCATGGAGTGGGTGTTGTGGAACCTTTGCCACTCACAAAAGATATACAATTTAACTTTAGTTTTGTTGAAAAAGTTACCTAGTATTACTTTAAGCACAGTACTTGAGTAACCCTGCATGTCTGCTTTCTGGACCAAGAGTTCTTGCCTACCTCTTGTATGAATTTGTTTGCCCTGTAGGGCTTAGATGTTCCTTGCAACTTTGTCTGTCTCCTACTCATGCTTTGGGTCCAACCTGACAGTATCTGAGCACAATATGCTCACAAGATGTAGGCAAAACTGTCAAAAAGTTGTATTTTGGAGAGTTACAGTATTTATGGATTAAACCACTTTTTGGCAAAGCCATGATATGCCTGGAATGCACTTTGTGAAAAAGTTATGTCCAGGGTGCAGAATATAAGTTACTGTACATTCATATGTTTTGGGGCCAATTTGTGGATATGTTGGTCAAATATTTGTCTTGCCTGCTAAAGTGCGAGGCTCTTCTTCTGTAACCTACGCCCCAAGAGAGCAAACCTCCCCCCTTCCCACGGGCAATACCACTCTGACCCTCAAACAGCCAACGCTACAGTTGAGCCTTTTTAAAAACAAAACCCTCAGATTCAGCAAAAAGGAAAAGTTGTGAAATGACAAATTTCTGTCGTATTCGGGTCAAGTTCGATTAGAACGATCCATTAAGTCATGGCCGTACGGGCTGCAGGACCACTGAAATAGCTGCGTGGCTGACCGTTCTGACCCGCTGGAGCTAAATTAAAGCTGTAAGTGGGCCAGCTTCGGCCAGGTGCTGCCCTCAGCAGCACAGAGGATAAGGCCGGAACGCCTGTATGTGTGTGTGTGTGCGTGCACGTGCGGGTTGGCGTGTGCTCCTGGCCGTGCGTGCGGACTTCCATGTGGAACAGCCTTTAATAAATGCAGGGTCGGTTTAGGGATTTGGAGAGAGGGAACGGATGCAGGGCTTCACCTGTCAGCAGGTCTGGAGGTCACGGTGTGCTGGACGCATTCACTCACGTAGAGCCACAGTTAGAACCTGGTCGCACGACGGTGTCGCGCACCAAAGATCTACAAGCTCACGACGCGTTGCGCTGTGACGCATTATGAGCTTGTAGATCTGTTATATTTGGTGCACGACGCCAAGTATAAATGTGTGTGCAGTATGTCTTTGTGTATGTGCATGTACTGTAGGTGTGTGTTCAGAAATGTGGGTGTGAGCCCTTCACTGGGCCGATCAGTAGTAATGGATTGCGACTCATCTCTCATCAGCTCCATGCCAACACACACACTTTACAGCTAGTGCACCTACAGGACCTTTGCCACTACCAAACTGTTTTGAAAACACACACACAACAAAGCAGGCAGACAGCATCTGGCAGCCACAAAACTACACCACACACACACACGTGCGCGCAAGCACGTGCACACACACATCTGTTCTAGCAATTTCTCTGCACTTGGCAAAAGCCTTTGAAATGGTTGTAAAACAGAGGCAAAGCGACACCATCTGACATCTGCATAACTCTGTATGGATCGCACACACGGCACGCACACACACACACACACACACACACACACACACACACACACACACACACACACACACACACACACACACACACACACACACACACACACACACACACACACACACACACACACACACACACACACACACACACACACACACACACACACACACACACAGCCTATAATGCAGTAATCTATTGTCTGGTCTTGGCTGTTGATCTCATCAATAAAAACAGCGGCAGTTCATTTGATAGGTTGAGCCGACAATGACTCACGGCTGCAGAGCGGGACGTGCAGAGCACACACTTTATGGTTCTACACATCACACACAAAAACAATAACCGTCACATAATAATAATAATAATAATAATATAACTACACACTAAATGGGTGCTGTTATAAGTGAGCGCATGAGTGACTGTGTTGGTCAGTGGGTATATACAGTACTTATGTTTAGAGCTATAGGGGTGTGTGTGAGTGTGTGTGTGTGTGTGTGTGTGAGAGTGAGGGAGGGAGAGCATGTACAGTACAGAACATCTGGTGAGATGGATATGGGAGTTTTCTACAACCACTCTCCGTCTCTGATCCAAACAGACTCTCTATACGTCTCCCACTCACCTTCTCTCTCTGTCTCTCTCTCTCTCCACCTCTGTTTCTGCTACTCGCTCGTCCTCCCACACATGCATATAGACATATAACTGAGATTATCGCTCGTACTGCTAATATTCAAATCCAATATATCCCCACATCAAATGATAATCCTATTGTGCAAGCCAGTCTATGAAAACCCCAACCCAATTGATAAACAATGGATAATAAATAAATAAATGTGTGTGTGTGTGTGTGTGTGTGTGTGTGTGTGTGTGTGTGTGTGTGTGTGTGTGTGTGTGTGTGTATATATATATATATATATATATATATATATATATATATATATATATATAGTGTGAGTTGGATCTGTACTGGGTCCACTCTTTTTCCCTCTACACCAAATCTCTTAGTAGTGAGCTTGAAGATCGGCTATTTTCGGCGAATGTTCCCCCTAGAATAGGGACGCTATAGGGTTGAAGTGGATAAGGGATAATGAACAGCGAGGCGGTCATTATTGAGAAATTAACACTGACAGGTTGATGCAGGACCACAACGCCAAGCGGAGGGGTCATTATGCCGCTTATTACACGGCTACTTGATAAAGAAACCAAAAACCTGACACAGAGTAAAACAACACAAATGATTGTATTGGAAGGATTTCATTTAATTCCGCTAAAGAAAGTAGTCCATTAGATTCTACAGTTGCCACGGGTGTTTTGCAAATTATTCACGTTATTCATAGCAGCGGGCTGCTATGGAGAAATAACAGAATCGAGCAAGCGATGTAATAAAATATAGGGTTTGATTTGCTGGGGGGGATGGGGGGAATCAATGCCTCTGCTTTTGATATCCCTCCTCTGGTCATTAATTTTTATGGCCTGTAGGGATATGTTTTCTCTCTGAAAAACGTATGTTTCTATATCAGCGGTGCTCAAACTTTCATGTCAAGGACCCCCAAAATGATGTGTATTTGGCCGCCGACCCCCATCTCAAAATAGTTTGTTCCAGGGACCCCCAGAAGCAAAGATTTTAGTTAAAAATGTTCGCTTTAAAAATATAAATATTCAAAGATTTGCACAAATTTTCTTGATTTTTCAAAAATAGCAGATATACAAGCTCATAGCGCGGCACCGAGTGCCGCGCTATGAGCTTGTATATCTGCTATTTTTGAATAGCCAAAGTGTAAAATAATGCTTTTTAGCTCAAATCTAAAAGTGACACAGATGCATTCCAGGTCTAAATGGGTTAAATACTTGCATTTCATTTTGGGAAGTGTAGACAGAGGTCTGATATGTTTGATATATTCATGTTTAATAATACAACAATTCAACAATTTAATTTACAAAAGGTGGGTTTTTTTTTGGTGGGGGGGTCCAAATGAGCTAATATAGCAGACCTACAAGCTCACAATGCTATTTTTTTATATTTGTTGTACAATTAATTACAGTATATAGGGCTTAAGTGGTTCAAAAAAAAATGCAATCAAACCCTGTATAGACAGGCACAGCACAGAATGTATATACATACTACAAGATTGTCTTTCCAAAACTAAACTATTTTTTTTGCCATCCAAACTTGGAGAAGCTCATTTTGAGACAGGTGGTGCATGTATGTCATCTTGGTGCCAGATGTGTCAGGTTGCCAGGTCCTATACAAGACGCCTGTGAATCCCATGGTTCACTCTGTTATTTATGTGTCAGTCAGTGCATTATGTTTAGAATCTCTGGTGACAACGCACATGTCACCACTGGGTTTTATGCGGTATATATACTGTAGACAGTATAGACAGTGTATATGTACATGGATACACACACACATGCTACATGCACACACACACACAAAGCATCATGGTAGTTCAGGCAGGCATGGAAGTCAAACTGCACTCATACACACTCCAATCACTTACACCCACAAGTTTAAACTACTGCCAGGTTGTCAGTGAACAAACACCCACCACCTCTCTAGCCTTCACCCATACTAGCATGTACTGCAGGTCTTCCCCATGTTAGCATGGCATTCAATGTGGGTACTGCATGGATAGCAGTGGTGTACAGTAAAGTACTCAGATTTAGTTTTTAATCAAGTAAAAGTAGCAATACCACAATATAAACATATGTTGTCACAAGTAAAAGGCCTGTGTTCAAAGTATTGACATCAAAATATACTTAAAGAGGTGCCTTGGTTTTGCACTTTTTCAGTTTTTCATGTGTCTATGAGGTTGATAGAACTTAATTAAGCCCCCTGGTGGTGTTTTTATGGTGTTTTATGTCTTCTCTGACTATTTTGAGTTTCTTCCTGGAGGCTGAAACCTTGAGGGTCAAACGTGCCAATGGAAAAACAGTGCTTTAATGACACAGTAGAAATATACCCTCCCCCTCATTATCAACACAACAGGTGTGGGCATGAGGAGGAGGAGGGACTAGGACAGGTGGGTGGTCTTGTAGGAGGAGGCGGAGGGACTGGTTCAGATGGGAGGTGCTAAGGTGGGAACCAGGTATACTTAATGAACTGGAGGCATGTCCACATAAAAACATAATTTTAACACTTTCTGTACACTTTTCTGAAAAAAATCTTCCTCCTAGTATAACCATAATACCTGATGATCATGATTTAGGGGGAGAAAAAAATAATTGAAAATCACGGCACCCCGTCTTTAAAGTACCTGAGTAAAAGTACTCATAATGAATGGCCCATTCAATAAAAAAAATCTAAAACATTACAAATGTGTCTGACTTAACAACATACTGTACTGTAAACCATATACTGATTCCCATGTCGGACGGCACTCAGTTGGTGGAAGTGGCATGGACGAGGCATGCCTGAGCGAGGTATAAGCTGAGTGAGTGCCCGCGCCGGGCCTCCCTTCTTTGGAACGTTTTTTAAAGGACGACTTCACCCGTTTTCAGCCTATCTTCATATAATTGGTCCTCACTAGTGATGCGCGGGTAAGGTTTTTTTATGACCCACCCCGCCACGGGAGCCCAACCTGTCCCTCCGAAATGTATATACAATCAACGACCCGGCCCGTCCCACAACCCGCCAAACAAAAAAAAGCCGGCTTCTCAACACACAAGCAAGTCCATTCAATTGCTATCCAGAGAGAGAAGGAGAGAGGGAGGGAGAGAGGGAGGGAGGGAGAGAGCACGCGTGTGAGCGAGCGAGAGAGAGACAGTGTTGTGGACCATTTTTTTCAACAACAGTTCATAGCCTACATCAGTGCAGCATTTAATTCATAATTTTCCACTGTAGCCTACTCACGACCCTCTCAGAAGCAGTCCAGGTCCAAATCCAAGTTCATGTTCAATGCCATTGCTGTTGCTGTTGCAAACTCCAAACCATATCGTAGTACAGGCCAAACCACAATGAAATGATCGTCCCCCAGGCTCGTCATCCCACGGTGATTGATCCACACTGAGTGTTCTTTAGTCTTTTGAGTTTAACTAATATTGTGGCTTTTTCAACAATCGAAAACTAAAGCCACAGTTCTTGATCAGTGGGCAGGGCTGTAGTTTCGTGTCTCGCTTTGTTTAGGCTACAATTAATCGCGGACATCCAAGAAGTCACATAATCAACCATTAACTCCTTGGGTGCCAAAACCCACCCACAAGGGGGCGGGCTAGCGCAACTTTGGAATCACCCACGGTGCCTCTTAAATGGACGGGACAGATGGATCACCGTGCCCCAAAAAGTCCCTTCCGTCCGTTCCCATTCTATCTCCTTGATAAAAACCTCCAGATCTCCTTAACTTTTTACAGCGGTGAAAACGAGCCATTTTCGATGCGCGATCACTCCGCAATGGCGACTCGCGTGAGAGATGTTATTGTTCCAGGCGTTAGCCAGGACCATCCATCGTCGTACACGCATCCATTGTTTACATCAGTGGGTGCTCGTCGTCGATTCTACAGCTCTAAACAGCGCAGCTTAAACGGTGAGATCGCTGGCACTAGATGTACCCTGTTTTAATAAACCTCTGGCACCTATTGAGTTAAGCACATTGAGTGACACACTGGTGTCACTCAATGACAGCAGATGCGGTGACCGCAAAACAATTAAAAGACAAAATAGGCTACATTTCATTAACACATTTACCGCCGGGCCCGTAGTTCTACGGGCCGTTAAATCCAACGGTTAAGCGCCAATCCCGTAGCCTACGGGCTGTGGTGCTTTTTCCTTTTTTTCGATTTTTTTTTATTTTTTTAATTTTCTAGGGGGACCATTTTCAGTGTAACACCACCCGATCTCGACCGGAAGTGCGATCACGTTTTTTGTTTCCCGTCTGTCTCCATTCTAAGTCGTACCCAAAAACCCCTGTAAAAGCCCCTGTAAACATGTAGTTTTTCATCCTCGCATTTCCCATGTTAACTTAAAGGGGAACTCGCCGATTTTGCTGCCCATAGCGTCAAATGACGTTTTCCGCGGGTTCTCACCTATGTCCGCACTACATGGTGTCTCAGTGAGACCAACCCCACACACACCCCAAGGGGTGTCTCCCAAAGAGTGGGATCAGCCTTCTTTCTCCCTGCTCGCGTCGGTAAACACTCCGTGGGAGGAATACTAACACAACAGATATTTATTTGAACCATAAAACACAGAAGAGCAGCTCCACCGCAGAGGAATTCAACAGGCTGTATGCTGAAATCATGCTGGACACAGCTTGGATTAATTGCTTTATAGAGTAAGTAATGATTGCTGTAAACGTTATGCCAATTTGACATAATAATCCAAGTGTAATTGTACTTGATTGCTTTAATGTTAGAGATTAATAAAGTTAGGGTAGTAGTATACAATGTGTAGTTGACTTCTGATAGACGCATGCACGCAGAGCAGTGTTGTTTACATTGTCGTTCCATAGCTAGCCAAATGCAAAGCTAAACCACTTGGTGTGACAAGCCAAATTTATGCTTTGTCTCTTGTCAGATTTCAAATATAAAGTGCTTATGCCATGGCCACGGATGTTACAATTTGAATCGGCTGGGTGCAAGTACCCGTATCTTCCGTATTGTTTAAATAAAAGCATTTTAATCTGATCGGTGGTCATTTTCTCATAAACCTCCCAACCGATCGCATAAGGGTCGCATAATAAATGGCCACTGATCGGATTAAAATGCTTTTTTAATACGGAAGATACTGGTACTTAGACCCACCCGATTCAAATTGTAACATCCGTGGTCATGGGATAAGCACTTTTTATTTGAAATCCGAACGTTTATGTAGATGTACGGATTGTACATGTAGAAAGTGCAAACACCAGGTTGAAGTTCCTCCATGACAGTCACGTTTCAGGGCTACGTCGCCGGGTCCCGAAAATAGCAGATCTACAAGCTCACAACGCGTCAGACTCGACACTTTGTGAGCTTGTAGGTCTGCTATTTGCGGCTTGCATGCAATATTAGTATAGATTAGGCTTCACGTGGGATGATATCTATTTAATCTACAAGTGTAATCTAATGTGTTCTTTTCAACAGGACAGAATGTTGTTTCGCCTGCCTGCGGAAATGGAGTAACGTTCGGCTGATGAAGACCCCTGGGACTCGCCTTTTGAGATACAACCATGTTATTTTTCTAAATAAAACGATTACATTTACACCCTGCTTGCTCTACTCATTGATCACGGTACATTCTACATTGTATAAGCATTCATAATGACAAAATGTGAACCCCAATTCTATAAGGGTTCTTTTGAACTGTTTCATGATAGGAGATGGTCTTTCATTTGGCAGAATGGTACATAATTGCATTACAGATATAATAGTGAAAAACTCTTGTACATTCTGTTAGTATTTACTTCTACATGTAATCATAATTTTTCTGGGGACCCCAGCACATTGGATTCAACTTTACTGGTCTTAGATACAATAGGCTATAGTAAAACCTAATATTATCCATATACACCAATTGAAAGCATGAAACGGTCTCATTTGAAAAAAGAGGAAAAAAACGATTAGGCTGTGTGTATGACAAGAGTATTTGAACATTAGCATGTCATTCTAAAGTAATGCCCATGTTTTCTATAAGTTTAGTCCAAAGAATATAACTGGAAATGACAGTGAAACATTATGCTCTCAGAAATAAGGAGACACACATGACATGAGTATGAAACGTTTTGTTTTATTATTATATTGTTGACTACTATGCTGCATCTCCATGGATGTCCCGACTCCCAAGTAGAAGATGGACGTCACGTCACCAGCACCGGACTATCTACATGGTGGGATGGAATGTAGAAAAACATTTGATGCACGTGCGCGCGCGCACACAGACACACACGTTTAGTGTTACTATGCTAATTTATACATGATATATTTAGTTTACTATAAGATACAATCAAATCAATACAGAACACAATACAACAGCAGCCAAGACTAATAGTTTCACCTTGGCTTGCTGGCGCAACAAAGACACGGTGATGATGGGACTGACATCCTGGTATAGATATAGCAAACTTGCAATGGGTATTTCACGTGATCCAAGAAAGAACATGGCTTCGATGTCATGTTTTGTGATCCAAAGGTAGACAAAAAAGTCGGAAAAGTTGGAACGTAACATTCAGTGTTGCCAGATCTTGTGAGAGAAATAAGCAACCAGGTATATGAAAACAAGCCCAAAATAAAATACCTGTGCCAAGAGCACTTGAAACCTAGACATGGGCTATTTGAAAATTGCCGATCTACAAGCTCACAACGCGTAACGATGTGACGCAGTGTGAGCTTGTAGATCTGCTATTTTCCAAAAAATCTTGAGGGGAAAAAAGTGCAAAATGTGGAATATTCTTTAAACATTTTAACAACACATTTTTGGTAGGGTCTCCCTGGCAAATATGTTGGCGCGCAGTGCACAGATGAGGGTCCGTGGAAAAGTACATGAACATGTTTGAGAACCACTGGTTTAAACAACAATCAAAACATTTGGAAACGAGCCCAAATATCAACTACATTTTAGAAACCAGCCGCTTATAATAAGCAGACATGGCAACACTGGCCAATACAATGTGCTGTATGTGTTTGTTGATGTTGTTGTAGTGAGAACTGGGAGGGGAAAGTTACAACGTAGACCACGCCCCCACGCAACCTCCTCCCCACAAGGAAGTGCAGTGCCCCAAAGCATTGTGGTCATTGTAGTAATGCAGCCAAACCCCAGTCATCCAAGACTTCTATATTTTTCTGGCCATAGGGTGCAAATTTGAAATTTTGCTACTGTTATCTACTATATTATAATAGATCATTAATATATATATGATTAACATTGAGTGACTGCAAGTTCTTCCAGGGGTGTAATGCTCCTTTAAACGGTCAGAACTCAAACATGGCGGCTCCGTTTGACACGTGGTCTTCACTGGTAGAAGCAGTGAGATCTCCGCGATGTTTACAAACAGTGCACAGCTCAATCTTAAGGATTTTAACAAGATCTGTGGCGACGTGAAAAAAACAAAAAACAACAATAAAACGTTGGCACTGGTGAGTACATTATGAGATTAACCTCTGGCGGTCAATGTGTTAACAGAATAAGACTAACTGGTTAAGACTAACTGAACAGATAACTACTTTTACCAACGACTGGCGTGACATCCTACTGAGATTCGTTATCTGACAATTATGGTGAATTATTTTCAAAATAGCTTCTTAAAATGGTAATTTTCAGGAGATGCACTGGTAGCACTGACAGTATCAAGTGAATTGAAGCCCTTCCACCAGTGCGTTTTGCATTCATTTGCATTTCTTATGCAAGTTTTATAAAACTGTATGATAAACAAAAGTTAAATGCAGAGATCCTGAAACTCATCATAAAACGCTGTCTTATCTCAACGAACATGAATAATCGATTCAAAAATATACACAGATTATAGTGTGTAAACAGTATAATACATGTGTATTTATGTCGTGTACCTACAAATCGGTGGGGTGGAAACCTTGGTATGTCCAAAACTGTTACTTTTCAAGAAATGGAAAGAAAGAACCTGTGTACCAATGGATCCAATGTAGTTATTTAGCTCTAGGTTAATACCTTTCATTAGTTCAATAAATATAAATATAAAACCCACAGACTTAACTTAACCACTTTCACGATTTCTTCTAAAATAGACGATCTACAAGCCCACAATGCATTGCCATGCGACGCATCATGGTGACGTGTACATCGGCTATTTCCGGTACCGACACTGGTGTACGGCGAGTATAAGGCATTAATTTACGGGAGGGGGAACATAAAAAGTTGAAATATGGAGATACAAGGTTTCTGCCCAACAGGCAGCGAGCGAGGATATTACATTCTGTACCTACATATTCATCCATCCGTGTTCTTTCTTCCATGACCTCTAACTATGCCAGCAGCCCCGTTTCCACAGGCTTTCTGCCTCAGCAGAGCCAGTGTGACAGTTTAGCTCAGTGCTGCTCTGCATGCCGTGTGGCACATGTACTCCTGGGATCAGCCTTAATAGTGGCCTGCCTGCCTGCTACACTGAGCCTCTCCACAGGCCTCCTGCCTGCTGAAGTGACCTCCAGGGCTTTGCCTCCGTAATGTGCTAGTGGTCAGGCACAGGCAGTGTGTATTTGTGTGTACTGTACGTGTGTACTGTACATGTACGTGTGTGTGTGTGCATGCGTGTGTGTGTGTGGGTGTGTGTGAACTTGTATTACTACACGATTGTCCCAAATGTCCCCACAAAGTATAGTAGAAATAGATCATTTTCCTGGTACTCACATGAGAAATGGTTGTTCTATGGTTAAAAAAAGAAATCATCTGGTTTGGGTGAGGATTAGGATTCGGCAATTAAGAGGTCTGATTTATACTTAAATAGCCGATCTACAAGCTCACGCTAAGACACGTTCAGTGCACGACCCCCACGCACGACTAAATTTAATTTAGGGTTAATGGCACACAAAAAAGGTAAAAAAAAATAGCATTTATAAAATTGTCGTCCTAAAATACTGATGGCCTCACAAGTATGGTAATATGCCAGCATGTTTGTTGGTGTGTGTGTGTATGTGTATGTGTATGTGTATGTGTATGTGTATGTGTATGTGTATGTGTATGTGTATGTGTATGTGTATGTGTGTATGTGTGTGTGTGTGTGTGTGTGTCCATCTGTCTCCAGACATGTTCACTTAGATGTTTCGTCAGTTTGCTGTAACCATACGGCGCGGTGCGGCTGATGAAGCCTCCCGCTGCGCCGCACCGCCACAGAGGAGAGGAGTCGGTGTTCATTGGCTGACAGGATATAAAAAGACCTGCTGTTGCTTTGTTTTTTACCCCTTGGAGTTTAGTCCAGGGAGGGAAAAGCCATCCAAGCTTGACGGCACGGTTCCTTGCCGCACAACTGTCGACAACAAAATCCAGGAAATTGAACTCGTGTTCAATTGTTATACGTCTTGACATTTGCATAGGGGGTTTTATTTCGTTGCGCAAAGACAAGGTGCCCTAGCTTCACATGTGTTCCCTTCCCTCAGATCTGAGATCAGTTTCTTCCTGCAATGTGGCTCGTGTTGTTTACGCCTAAGACGAGACGTCCTGTTTTTTTGCAGCATGTGAACATTCACCTGTTGAGAGACCCTAACCCATGTTGTCGTACACACAGCCGCCATGTTTAATGGCAGACCTTAACTGCTTAAGATTTGAGCTAAAAAGCCATATTTTACACTTTTGGCTATTAAAAAATAGCAGATATACAAGCTCATAGCACGGCACCGAGTGCCGCGCTAGGAGCTTGTGTAGATCTGCTATTTTTGAAAAATCTTGAAAATGTGTGCAAATACTTGAATATATATATTTTGTAATTTTTTTAACTCAAATCTTTGCTTAGGGGGTCCCTGGAACAACATATTTTGAGATGGGGGTCCGCGGCCAAATACACCACTGATATAGCAACATACGTTTTTCAGAATACTGTTGGGAGGAGACATGTACAATCGGCTTCAGGTCTTAATGGGTTAAGCTCCATATACTTTGTCATTTGAGACATAGCAAAAAGATCAGATTTCCAGGTTTGCAGTGCGTCACATGCTTATAAATAGGCTATTTTCAAAATGAACGTTTTATGGAAATTTTCCATTAGTAGAGATGTCAGGGTTAATGTGGTTAATACCACCTAAAAGCATCACCTCTTTCAAGTTTCATTTAGGGGCTATGTTTAAAGGTAGGGTAAGGGATATTGTTTGGTTAAAACAAAATGTTTTTTTGTAAAAGGTTAAAGCACTATATTTTTGTGTTATGTATTTTGTTTGTATCTCCAGACCCCCCGCCCCCCTCCCCCCTCCCCTACGCACGCGCGCACACACACACACACACACACACACACACACACACACACACACACACACACACACACACACACACACACACACACACACACACACACACACACACACACACACACACACACACGCTCAGATATTGTTTAGGGAATATGTTTTGATAGAAAACACCACAATTCCCCAATCCAGCAACTTGTTTACAGTTATAAAATGTTTTCTTTGTCTGGATATTTGGTGTAGGGGGACTGCATTTCACATCGTACCTCATCCATTAGATAAATAGCACAGTGCGGCGAGTGAAAGCCATTGCTGGCCCCAAGCTTGGGTTAATATTAATGGAAGCTCATTTACAGAACAGTGTCATTGGACTAATATGGCATGTGGGCTATTACACATAAATGTATTTGTGCCTCTGCACATGGCGAATGATTGAGTGCATGTGATCAACACACGCCTAGTGACTTAAATCACACGGCAACCGGAGGCTCGGCTGGCTGTGTGTTTCTACGGTGCCCGTATTGTATTTCTATACTTGAGAGGATGAAATGTCTTTGCTAGGGCAGAAATATGAGAATGATCCCACAAAATGAGGACATTTAGGGCTATTCTCAGATTCACAGAGTGTGTCGTTGAAGGAATGCCATTGATATGGTAGAGTTAGGCCTGGCGTCGGTTTAGAGGCTATATCTTTTGACGAAGGTCCTCAGAAGTACAGTTGGTGCCATAACAACTTGTTGTTGTGAGCGTGTAGATAGGCTATTTTCACTATTCGTTGTGCAAGAGGTTAAGCCAAATTTAGGATGTGCTTTGAACATGGCACAGACTGAGCCTGTGGTGATGCTTGGGGCAATCAAAAGTCTTGGGTGCCTCTGTGTAGAAAACAAACTTAAGAGGTTGGCAGTAGAGTTTTTCGCTTTAATCTCAGCATGTGGACAGTCTTTTGAGGCTTTCTAGCCCAGGGACTTTGGTGTGCGAGTATCTCTACTGTCGAAGATAACAATCATAAATCTAAATTCATAATCATAGGTCTGTTTTAATCACTATAATATCTTAAATGTACATAGCGCTTTTCTAAGTACCCAAAGACACTTTACATACTGTAGGGGAGGGAGGAAACAACAAAACAAAAAATCTACTTTATCAGGAAAAATCTAAGAAAACAGCAGAACTGTAAAACGTAAAAAGAAAAGTGGGGGGTAGCCTCGTATAGCCAGACTATATCACTGCGTGGATATGAGTCTGGTGCTTCGTTTTTTTCCCCAAGGGGCGGGATGAAAACAATGGCTCTGGACGCAATTGGTTAGACCTACAACCAACTACCAATTAAATTACAGTCTCCCGTATTTGAATACTGGGCTCTGATTGGTCACCCCAGACTTCGGGAGCAGGAAATGGATTCACAACGGAGCGGTGCCAGACCCAAATCGCGGAGGGCAATTATTTTTTTGCACTGGCAGATTCGTCTGGTCCCAGGCTAGGTGGGGGGTGAAGTTAGCTGGGGAAAGCCTTATTGAAGAGGTGGGTTTTGAGAACGGTTTTGAAGGATTGGAGTAAGGCTGAACGATTAATCGTTTTCAAACCGAAATCGCGATTTGAAACCACGCGATTAGCTAATCCCAAAGGCCGCGATTTTTAATTTTTTAATTTTATCATAATAAATAATTTTAATATCAATATTAATCCCAGAGCACCCGCGGGACTTGTCTCCTTTTCTCCAGAGTGGCTGCCTCTCTCTACAGGGAGCGAGAGGGCAGCGAGCCCCCCCCCTCTCTCTCTCTCATAGAGTTAGGTCCCTCTCCCTCGGCTACGAGTATAAGTTTGTCGAACGGTCATGTTGCGCAAGTCCCCGATGCCGCGCGTAGCGGTAAAACATTATTTTCGGTGCGACACAAGTAGTGTAGTAGTAGTGTTGCTCCTATCTATGTTTGTTTCTGTAAGGGTAACTTATATTTTTCCCATCATTATTAAACCATTACTGTTGGATGCTGTGATCCAATGTAAACAATACGATGGAAAGCACTTCCTGGTCAGTGTTGCCAGGTTTTGTGAGAGAAATAAGCAGACCTGTCTATGAAAACAAGCCCAAAAGAAGCGACTATGAACTGTATCTTTGTGACTTATGTACAGTGGTAGGAAAAGTACTCAAATGTTGTACATAAGTAAAAGTATCAATACTGCAATGTAGAAGTACGCTGTTGCAAGTAAAAGTCCCAAATTCAAAATTTACTTGAATAAAAGTACAAAAGTATTGGTATCAAAATGTACTTAAAGTACCAAAAGTAAAAGTACTAATATTTGAAAATAGCAGATCTACAAGCTCACAACGCGTCGCATCGCGGCGCGTTGTGAGCTTGTAGATCGGCTATTTTCAAATAGCCTAGGTATAAAATAGGGCTGAAGTGGTTAATATAGGTTTTATAATATTATAATTTATATCTGCAAAGTAACTAGTAACTAAAGTTTTCAAATAATTGTAGTGGAGTAAAAGTACAATATTTGCCTCTGAGATGTAGTGGAGTAGAAGTTAAAGAATTGGAAATTAGAAATACTCAAGTAAAGTACAAATACCTCAAAATTGTACTTAAGTAAATTTACTTAGTTACTTTCCACCACTGCGTTATGTATTCTGAGTTTTTCACTTCCAAGGAGTAGTAGTAATACAATGTACAGTAGGAGAGGACTTTGCCTTGTGATACAAAAAAGTGTTACATTTTAGTTGAATGTTAATCTACATAAGCTAAATACTGGATATCAGTAAATATGCTTCTGGAGCCAGAAGTGAAAGACCTACTTATTTCACTGCTGTGAATTGTTTACACAAAAAGGTAATTATTTGTTTAATTTTATGGCTCTTCTTGAGCCATAAGTTAATGACTTAACAAGTTCAATGTTGGGTTGTTTACAAAAATAAGCTATTTCTATTCCAGCTAAATGTTAAATATATACATGGGGAAAAAAGTACTTGGAAGATACATGTTGGAAGCAATGAAGCAATTCATATCTTTTAGTCATCCTCATCAGAATTAGTCATCCTTATTTATTAGAATCTAGAACAGTAAATAAATGGTATGCCATTTGGTAATGTTCCATTACTTCCAAT
Organism: Gymnoscopelus braueri; assembly: GCF_963280865.1. NCBI lineage: Eukaryota > Metazoa > Chordata > Actinopteri > Myctophiformes > Myctophidae > Gymnoscopelus > Gymnoscopelus braueri. The sequence goes on along the minus strand of NC_137616.1, from coordinate 37,516,508 downwards.
TACTTTTTAAACGTACACAGTGAATACTAAACTGAAGCTTGACTTTATTTTTATTTTTAAGAAATTTTAAAAATCGCAATCAAATCGCAATCGCAATATCAAAAAATGACAGAGATGCGTTCCAAGTCTTAATGGGTTAAGACATACGGTAATTTGTGCCTCCACTCTCTATGGGTGAATTCCAGCAGGAAAGATCTCTGAAATATGCAGATCAAAAAGCGCGTCGACTGCAAAACGCGGCCCACTCCCGGCGGATCTTCAAACGATGCATGACAGCGTTTATTTCTGCAGTCTGAGTATTAGAGTTATACTTGGTTGCGCGCCGTGTTGCGCAACAAAAATCTACCGATCTGCAAGCTCAAACGTGCCACATCGCGATGCGTTGCGAGCTTGTAGATCAGCTATTTTCGATGTGCGACACCAACGCGCAAACCAACTATAAATCAAGCTTAAAGACTTCAGTTTCTTTTAATACACAGACCATATGGAGGCAGCAGGGCTTCAAGGCTATCCACGGCAGTACGAGGACATATGGGGAAGCTACTTTTAGCTAATAGGCAACGTCACGCTCCTCCCACATGCATTCACCATCCTTCATTCTACCTCGGACAAGACGCAATTATAGGAAAAGTAAGCTCAAGTCCATCTGTTTCTCTACTGACATGCAATGGATATAGCACCTTGTACCCTGCTGCCCCATGCTATTCACACACACACACGCGCAAACACACACAACCCATAAACACATTCACACAGACTCTCATGTACACATTCATACAGACACACACACTCAAGAATATATACACACACACGCGTATTGCACGCGCACACACACACAATAGTTGCAGTGCAGATAGACACAAATACCCCACAGCATATTCAATACGCATACAGTACAACACTCTGGAATACATCCATTCTCACGCTCCCATCTATCAGTAGCTATCTGTCTCACACACACACACACACACACACACACACACACACACACACACACACACACACACACACACACACACACACACACACACACACACACACACACACACACACACACACACACACACACACACACACACACACACACACACACACACACACACACACACACACACACACACGCAAAACTAGTCTACTGACAAGCCACACTATTGAATTCTGTATGGAAGATTTGCTCATACTGCTGGGAGAATAAACTGTATTATTCTCTATGTATTAAGTAGAATCCCCCCAAACCTGCATCATATTGGAATGGGGTTTAAAGTACTTTCAAATATTGGGCCTTTTATAATTTATATAAATTTAAATAGACATTTGCAGTGATGAAAAAGTCTGATAACTACGCGGTCCAAATTGCAGTTGAATTGCTGCCAACTGCCGAGTGGGCAAATCACACCACCAGTTTGGAAGTTTTAAAGTTTTAAGATACAAACAACATATTGAATTCTAAATTCTAAGGCTGGCTGGCTATAAAACTTTGTGGGAGTTCAATACTATTGAAAAGTTCACAATTTCCCTACTGTAACAGTCCAGTGGGACCTCAGTTCAGTTCAGTTCAGTTTTTTTTATTTTCGGATAATGGGCACATACATAGTAACAAATAACATTTCATTATTATAATTATTTTCTCAGCAGTGTCCAAGATTCCGAAAAGGGGCTAGGGAGAAGCACTAGGCTTGTCGGGCCCTGCCCTGTAGTCTTACAACTCTCTTTTCTTCATTATTTTTTTAGTCACAAAGCACGCCCCATGGCGTACTTACTTACGTATACGTTATTCATATATACATATATATATATATATATATATATATATACATGGTAAGTGGTATATACATTCCAATATAATACAATAGTATGTTGTATATTATAATATAATTAAATATTACAATAGCAATAGTATAGTAACAATATAATAGTATATAGTGTAATTGTAAATATATAACACAACATATCCTAACACATCATTTAATATAATATGTTATGATATAATATGATATAACAATACAGCAATTACAATATTATAACCATTTCTACTGTCTAACATAATTATATAATGTAATTATATAGCACTACATCATACTTTCAATAAGCTCTTCTTCCCTTCTGTACCTATCGAAAATAGATCTCTTTAGTCTAACTTTGAATTTATGTATGTTTTCACAGTATTTTAATTCATCCTCTAACCCATTCCATAGGGTGGCTCCATAAGAAGAGATACACATTATTTTTAGATCTGTTTTCATCACATGTTTCTTGAAGTTCAGTGGTCCTCTGAGGTTATATCCCCCCTCTTTATCCAAAAATTTCCGGTAATTGATTGTATCTTGCTTTATACATGACCTGTAGTGTTTTAAAGATGACCATATCCTTGAACTTCAAAAGATGTGACTGAAGAAACAGTATGTGTGTATGGTCCCGATATCCTGCATTATTTATTACTCTTATTGCTCTTTTTTGGATTATGATTAATGAATTTATGGTTGATTTGTATGTGTTACCCCATACTTCTGAGCAGTAATATAAATAGGGCAAGATCATTGCACAGTACAGAGTATGTAATGAGCTGGGATTAAGTTCGTATCTTGCCTTACTTATGATTGCTATGCTCTTTGCCATTTTTTTCCTCACATGTTCTATATGGGGTTTCCAGCAGAGTTTATGGTCTAGAATCACTCCCAAGAATTTATTTTCATATACTCTTTCTATTATATTATTATCTATTATCAACTGGATATCTATTTTTATCTGGCGGTTTCCAAAGACCATACATTTTGTTTTATTTAGGTTTAGAGATAATTTATTTCTGTCAAACCAGAGTTTGTATTTGCTCATTTCTATTGTTAGGACCTTCATAAGCTGCTGGATGTCCTCCCCAGTACAGAACATGTTAGTATCATCAGCAAATAGCACACACTTCAATACACTTGACACTGAGCACAAATCATTGATGTATAAATTAAACAGTTTGGGACCCAAAACCGACCCTTGGGGGACTCCACACATAATGTTCAGGCTTCTGGATTTGCATTCTCCAAGTTGTACAATTTGTTCTCTGTTTTGTATATAGCTTTCAAGCCAATTTGACACCACCCCTCTACAACCATATTTTACCATTTTCCTTATAAGGATAGTGTGATCTATTGTGTCAAAGGCTTTTTTTAAGTCTACAAAGACTCCAACTGTGTACATCTTTGAATCTATGTTTTTTATTATTTCTTCTGTTAGTTCAATCAATGCCATTGCGGGAGATCTGTTGGCTCTGAAACCGTATTGGCTCTCTGTGTTAGTAGTTTGTTTTTTTCAACAAAGTGATCTAACCGGTCCACAAATAATTTCTCCAATACTTTTGAGAACTGTGAGAGCAAGGAAATTGGTCTGTAGTTGGTGAAATGTTGTTTATTGCCTGCTTTGTAAACTGGGATAACTTTTGCCTTTTTCATTTTATTTGGGAATACGCCATTTCTGAAAGATGAGTTGCATATGAAGGTAAATGGTTTTACTACGGTGTCCATAATTTTTTTGACAAGTGACATGCTTAGGTCATTACAGTCAGTGGAAGTCTTATTTTTGCAGTTTCCAACAATTTCCATAAC
>NC_137616.1:37452915-37507915 GCF_963280865.1 Gymnoscopelus braueri | reverse complement strand
TGAGTGTAAATTCTGGTACAGTAATTGCACCGGTGTTGAGCAGGAAAATGCCGTAATAGTTCATAGTAGGCCAGATAAACGCATTAATTTACACATTCCAGGCGTTCTCCTATGAGAAAGCCTGGATATAAGTTAAGCCTGGAAATTGCAATCACCTATAAGTTTATGTATTTTTTTTTAAACAATATATTTATTGGCATTTTCAATTATATAACATACATAACAATATGACTTTTGTATTAAATGTCTATAAATAATCAAATAAAAACAGAGCAAAAGACATCACATAGAAATCATACACATACATAATAACATAACAACCAAAAACAGAAAAATAAGTTTATGTATTTTTAATACGCTAGATCAGGGGTGCAACCTTTAAAGTCAAAAGAGCCATTTTGGACCAAAAAATTAATCTGTCTGGAGCAGCAGAACCTATTTTAGCCCACTAATGCCGGTGCCACGCCAATAAATGTGTTGCAGGCTTTGATGCAAATTTGACAGAAATGTTAAAACGTATTATTCATTCTACACATCTTTACAGTATTGGAGCACGTAAGAATCTATGTCTCATATTACAGCAACGATAAATACAATTTTAAATGTGAAAAAAAAAGAAAAAATATTGTTAATTCCCATATAATGTTTTCTATAGCTACAGGGAGCCACAAGGGAAGAACTTAAAATGAGTATGACAAAAAGTAATAGCCTTCCCCCCATATTCATCTGGCTTGGAAACGGCAAATGTCAAGCCCAGTCATTGTTATTTTTGAGGAGTGGACAGTGGGCCTGCGCTAATGGCCAGGCTGGCCTTTATATCAGTGAAATACACCATTAACTGTCCTTTTTAGCGGCTACATTAGTTGGCCACTTTCCAGAGAGCCAATTTATCAGCCTTCTTTGTCAGAGCAAGTCACCTGGATAGATAGGATCCCCTATGAAATATGTTGGAACTGAAGCATAATGGAGGTCCTATTCAGGTCTCTGACAGGGGCCGTGCCTGTTATAATTGGAACCATGTGTCTTTGGCCCTTGCACAAAGGCTCCTATGGTGGAAGTAAGGACAGCTTTCCCTCTGCAAGTCTCTCTAGAAGAGGAAAAACAGATAATAGTCGGACAACGGCTGCGCTTTTATGTAAGTATGTAAGCACGTAGGGAGACACTGAAGTATGCACTGACCGTGAAGGATGATTCATTTCTCAGACGGTACAGTACTGTGTTGTGTTGTTTCATGGTCAATAAAGGACTAAACTGCAGATACAGTATGCGAAGCATTTAGAGACTTTTCCCTTCGTTGTACATGAAATTTATTCCACTGCTGTGGAAAGCAATACATGTGTTTGCTAGCGCAATGATTGCATTTGTGTTAGCTTGTTTTTCCTTTTGGTTTCATGTCGTCCTTTTCACACAAACGCACAGGCAAATTCTTTCCATCTATCCAACGCACGCACTCAAAAATACACATGCACACGCGCACTCGGGGGCCTACATGCATACATACACAACTGAAGAAAATGATACAGCGCTCTTGTTTCACTCAATTCCTTTGTGTCTCATACCAGCCCATTATTAACGCTCAAATGCTTTCACTCCGTCTCTAAGCGTTGTCCGGGCCCCCGTTTTCCCAGGCACCATCGGATGTTAGTGACAGTGTAGCAGTCAGAGAGAGAGAGAGAGAGAGAGAGAGAGAGAGAGAGAGAGAGTGAGAGAGAAAGAGGGTGAGAGAGGTAGAGATGGAGAAGGGAAATTGCATATTATTTACCCAGCTCCTTCAATATGCCACTTCTCAGCTCCGTAGCCCGCGGCTCACAACCAACAGCGCAGTGTGTAGACAGACACGCTGGTCTCCGGGAAACCGCGCACACACACTCGTGCACATGCACCCGCACGTACGCACGCGGCTCCTACATATATAGCTTCAAGCAGTTCCATCTCGGTTCCTGGGACGTTCGGCGCTGACGTGTCATTAAAAAGTGTCACAGGTTCAGCGGCGGGGAGGGAAGCGGTGGGAATGAGCCTGAGGTGGACCAGGCGTGTAAACTCAGCCATTAAGAATCATATCTCGTCCTCCTGTTGGCATGATGGGAAAAGATTCAAGAACCTCCCATCTCTTCCCTCCCTGCCACTCCTGCACTTCCCCGCTCCTCTCTGGCAGCGGTCTCAGTTGGTTTGTCGGTCACACACGGAGCGGAGATTTGAGGCTGACCGAGGGCTCAATCATACCTGGGTGTCATGGCTCTACACAGAGAGAGAGACCACCTATGCTGCATCGGATCAGAACATTAACATTGCTCTCTCTCTCTCTCTCACTCCCCGTCTCTCTCCATCTTTCTCTGTGTGTTTTTTCTGCCCCGTTTCTCTGTGATTTTCCATCTTGCTTCACTTCCACCTCCCTCTCTCTCTACCTCTCTCTCTCTCTCTCTCTCTCTAGACTGGGCGGCCGGTGGTCGTGGTGCGGCGGCTCAGACAGCTGGCAAAAGGTTCCGCACATTCCTTCTCTTTCATCCGAGAGGCTCACCTCTCCACCTCTCCATTAGAGTGTGAGATTGCGTTGGACTGAGCTAGGGCTGTGCCGGCCAAAAGCTGTGCTTTTGATGCTGATGATAGAGACCTCATGTGTGCAACCCCCTGAAAAAAAAAATAGCGCATCGGGAGTCTCTGACCCAAACTTGTGAATTCACAAACACCCGTGTCGAATTTCAAACCAGTTGGACCACGTCATTTCCCCCACTTTGAGTTCGGTGTCTGTGGGAGCTTTTGACTGCACAACAGTGTTGATTTTGACATAAATTCTTTTATTTAGTTTTAGTCATAGTCTTTTGAATAAAATTCCATTTAGTTTTAGTCATATTTTAGTCGTCTGAAATGTTTTAGTTTTTGTCTAGTTTTAGTTGACTAAATATCATGAGATTATAGTCGACTAAATCTAGAGTTGATTTAGTCGGCTAAAATGTATTTTGGCGGTGCCTCGATGGAGTCGTAATGGCTGATTTTACACTTGGTTGCATGCTGAAAATAGCCGATCTACAAGCTCACAACGCGTCGCAGCGCGACGCGTTGTGAGCTTGTAGATCTGCTATTTTCAGAGTGCAACACCCGAGCGCAACCAAACGTAAAATGACTTGTCTTTTAGTTCTATTGGATCTCTTCTCCACTCGTCCCTCCCTAACAGTTTAGTCTAGTTTTTATATCTCGACGAAATTGTCAATATATTTAGTCTTAGTTTTAGTCATCATAACATAGTTTTTATTTAGTTTTTATGTAGTTTTCGTCAGTGAAAAAAGGTAGTCGACGGACATTTTTCATCATAGTTTTAGTCAATGAAATCAACACTGCTGCACAATAATAATGCCTGATTTTATACTTGGTTGTGCGCCGGTTTCGTGCGCTAATAACGGCAGATCTACAAGTTGACAAACGTGTCACAGCGTGAGGCGTTGTGAGTTTGTAGATTGGCTGTTTTCGGTGTACGCGACACCGGTGCGCAACTAAGTATAAATTACCATAAATCACCTCTTAACATCAGCAACGCGCCGTGACGCCGTGCGCCCCCCAGGGGAGAGGTTTTTGTACGTCCATCACTTGACGTGGGGCCATTTGTCAGCGCTTACATCTACAAGGACAAGCAATCTCTCTTGGTGTCCTCTCCTCTCTCTCTCCGGTACATGCGTGGGAGTCGCTCTTTTGTCTGATTGATTCAGGACTATTTGTTGTTTATCCTCGTGCTTTGTGATGGTGGTCACTCCTCTCGAACCCATCCACCTCTCGGGGAGGCTGACAAGCTGTTGAACATCAGCAGTACTCTGATGCCGCTGCATGTCAAACGACGAGCGATAAAAACGCTTAAACACATAACATGGAAATCCTAATATTGACTTAAGTGCCTCGTACCAAGTGGGTGCCAATAAAGTGAAACTGGCTGTGACTATATGGACCAATGCAATTTGAGTCGGTAATAATCTTACCTCAATTTTCTTCAAAGTTATGTATAAATTTAATGTCTGTCTTAACCCATTAAAACCGGGAAAGCAGCATCAGTGTAATTTTAGATTTTAGCTATATATATATAGCAACATAAGTTTTTCAGAAAACTCTTAGGATTTAGAACTGTGGTTCTCAAAAATAGCAGATATATAAGCTCACAGCGCGGCACGGAGAACATTTTTGAAAAATCTTGAAAGTGTTTGAAAACTTTTGAATAATTTAGATTTTTTTTTTAAAACACAAATCTTCTCTTCTGGGGGTCCATGGCACAAAACATTTTCAATTGGGGGTCCTGGGTACGAAAACGTTTGAGAACTACTGATTTTAGAAGGCATTTTGTACAGAATCGGCCTCAGGTCTCAATGGGTTAAAGTCTCACTTTTTCTTTTTAATTCATGGGTTCGGGTGAGGATCCATAAAACAACTGCGTTCCCCCCTGGAGCATATATAGTCTTCTACAGAGGATGTCTATCTAATCTATGCACCGTGTAATCCAGTTGGCTTTTTCATATTCATGACGGTGGACTGAGGTGGACCTCGAGGCCAATCAATCCTTCTTGTTTATTGAGATTCAACCCATTGTATATTCACTGTCAATACCTATTGTATCCTATTGGAGAAACGGCAGCAAAAAGTCAAGTCAGCCATTAGACTGCGTGCAGGTGAGTGCACGCTGCTGCTGTTGTTGGTTTTTATTATTAAGTATGTATGTAGTACAGTGTCTCGTAAACAGATGAAGTGAAACTAAGAATAGAGTGAATTCTGGGGGCAAAGCACTCCTGGGATCATAAGCAACTGCTGTGTTAGGCTGTATGTGAAGCTCAGAGTTGATGAACGCTTCACAGAGACGAGAGAGAGAGGGGGAGAGAGAGAGAGAGAGGGGGAGAGAGAGAGAGAGAGGGAGAGAGAGAGAGAGAGAGAGAGAATGAGACAGAGAGAGAGAAGTCACTCGCCCTGGCTTCGGGAACACATTGTTTTCGCAGTGTGTTATTCTCCTCTGAAAGGAGACATGGAGCCGAATGTAAAAACATAGACGCACGGGTAGAGCATTTTTTTTCCCTCCTTTTTTTTAAAGTCACTTCAGTGTGAATTAAAAATAATTTCATTTATTCAGATAGGAGTGTAGAGACAGAAAACCAACCGCGCGAAAACATCACATTAGCCAGTTGTATAAAACGGTGTTGAGCAAAGTGCACAAAGCAGGCTTTATTAACTCTCTTGAGAAAATTCGCCGCTTGAGGAAAGAGTCCTTCAAAGCAAAGAGCCAGAACAATGACAGGGGTAGTGATCCTAGCGCATGTACTTTCTTCTACAAGCTACTGTACGCGTCTAGCCATTTGACCCATGGCTTGTATTGCAGAAATGGGAATATAGACACAGGCTTTGACGATAAAAAGCACACACACACACACACACACACACACACACACACACACACACACACACACACACACACACACACACACACACACACACACACACACACACACACACACACACACACACAGTTTCCTAAACAATTAACACAATATGTAAAGTTATGATGTTTTAGTAATATTGTTCCTGCTGTTCTACATACAGCCAAACAGGTGAAGAAATCAACATATTGAGGCTTTAACCTCAATTTGCTGTTACATGAAATATCCGAGACTATTCAGATTGTATGCTTCTGGACATATTGCTAGTTTGATCACTTCAAAAGCTCTAATCTTAAAATGCTAACCGACAATAGCCCATCTACAAGCGTCGCAGATGCATTGAGAGCTTGTAGATCGGCTACTTCGCTACATTTCATAAAAGACATGCTGGTTTCTATGGAACCCAAATGACTGTATTCAGTCGTGGCGACCGAGAACTTGAATCCATGTGTAACATTGTGTCTGGTTTGACATGAGCTATAGGGAGATATATGCCACTCAAGTCACTTCTAATCACTGATATAACCAGCTGTTAAGATGCAATTTAGAGATAGAGGCATAGAGGAAGAGACAGAGGGAAAAGGGACAGTGAGGGAGGGAGACATCATGTGTGCTTAAATTTGACCCTCTGCCTCCATGTCGTTGCCGTGGGAACATAGAATAATCATGCAGGTAATCATACAGCACTGGTTCTCCGAAAAATGTCAAGTCAATGTCAAGGACCTCAAATTTGAAATGTATTTGCCACGTAGCCACTATCTGAAAATGTTTTCTGCCAAGGACCCCTCTAAAGAGAAGATGTGTGTTAAAAAATGTCATCATGTACAAACTCGTAGCGCGGCAAGAACTGTTGTACTTGTATTTCTGCTATTTTTTTTATGGCCAACATATAGACGAATCCACAGAACGGCAATCATAACTGCGGTGTCAAGCGGCTGCCGCTCCGCACAGCGACACCGCAGCTACAGGCAGCGCTCTGAGAGATTTGTCTATAAATAAAGTGGTTAAAATGATTGTGATGCTGTATTAACAGATTTAGCTGGGGACCCCCTGGAACCCCCCCCCCACTTTGAGAACCAATGATGTACAGTGACTATTAGAGTTAATTGGCATTAAAAGGTTAAAAACAAGACATGACTCAGTCATGTATACCAGTTGCTTTCTGTTTTCTCTGATTTGTCTCGCAGAATCTGGCAACACTGCTAGTGGCTCCCCATTGGCTTAGACCTGTTGCTTATTTCTCTCGCAGAATCTGGCAACACTGCCATAGAAGCGAGAGGCGTGTCTAGTACCATAGCTTGGGAGGACGAGACCGCCCGTTCAGAGTATGGGAAAGTATCCCCATTGGCTTAAAGGACAGCCAATGATGAAAAAGTGTTGAGAAAGTGTGAAGAAGACTCTTCTTAGACCAGCGTACTTTGCAAGCTGGTAATAACTGGGTACTCCAAATAAAATAAAATAAATAGTAAAATTATATATATAGTGTGCATATATATGTGGATGATGTTGCAAAGGATCTCCTGGCAGAGCTGAGGGACACTCCTGTCATGCACATGCAGAAAACAGTGACATCCAACAGCAACAACAAACTATCTTGCCTTTAGTTAGTCCCCCTATGCTCCCCCTCACCTGTACTCTGGTGCCGGGGTCTCGTCTGATCCACTTCATGGCGGTCTCGTACACCAGCTCCTCTGCCTTGGTGTTGAGGCTGTCATTGGACAGGTAGGCCACTAGGGTATCTTTAGACACGCTCAAAATCTCTTCCTGGCCCGCCACCTAAAAGAGACGCATCAGTTGAAATCCTGAGATTTATAGCATGGCATGATACAAAGTACATTTTGAGGTACTTTTACTTTGCTGGAGCACTTCCAATTTTCAATACTTTTACTTCTACTCCACTACAACTCGGAGGCAAATATTGTGCTTTTACACCACTAGAATTATTTGAAAACTTTAGTTACTAGTTACTTTGTAGATTTTAATAATTATTACAAAACATACATTACCCACTTCAGCCCTATATACATTTCGGCCATTTGAAAATAGCCGATCTACAAGCTCACAATGCGTCGCATTGTGAGCTTGTAGATCTGCTATTTTATAAAGATTTTTATACATTTGAAAACTTGTGAACTTTAATTTAATTCATTGTGTACTTTTACTTTTGGTAGTTTAAAGGTAGGGTAAGTGATATTTTTTGGTTAAAACAAAAAGTATTTTGTTAAAAGGTTAAAATACTATATTCTGATAGTAATCATTGCTATAGAGTGTTTTTTCAGTAACAGATGTCTCCCTGTCTCTCCAGCTCTTTAATAAACAGAAAATACATTTTTCGGTAGGTGTCAAAATCTCAGCCAATCAGGAGAAAGTACCAATTTTTAAGCTTAATTTGTATAGTGTTCCAGTTCCAATTTTGTCTGCTCATTTCTTAGTGTCATCACTTCCAATTTCACTTGTTTAATCTATATCCTGATTGAGTTCTCTGTCCTGGTTGGATAAAATTGGAAATGAAACTGAAACTGAAACGAAAATGCATTTTCTGTTTAATAAAGAGGTGGAGAGACAAGGAGACTCCTTTTACTGAACAAACACTCTATAGCAATGAGTACTATCAGAATATAGAGTTATTTAACACTTATTTTAACCAAAGCAAATCACTTACCCTACCTTTAAGTACATTTTGATACCAATACTTTTGTACGTAAAAAAAAAAAATCGAATTCCGGAGTTTTACTTGTAAGTCTTTCTACATTGCAGTATTGATATGTTTACTTAAGTATTTTTTTTTTTAGAATAACTGGTTATTAGAATAACTTGATTGTCCACATTGTGGGATATCTGCCTTTGCAACACAGAAGCAGTTTCATGAAGACAACGCAGCATAACAGCATAACGAGATAACGAGATAACCCGTGCGTTCCTGGTTCATACGAAAAGATAGAGTGAAGTCTTAGTGCTCTTACGTGGTAGCGTGGAACGGTAAGACTGGAAAAGATACATTTATGAAGTAAGTTTTTGCTATTTTAATGTTGTTTTGACAGGCAGCCTCTGTGGATAGCTTTAAAGCAGTGCACAACTCAAGACCTATTTCTTCACTCTTGCTTTTGGTTGATTTTTAAATCTCTGTGTTGTTTTATGCTTTTGCTTTTCCTTTTTTGCTTTATTGTTAAATTAGTTGTACTTTTTCTGTAATTGTATCTTGCTCTGTAAAACACTTTGAGCTGTCATGAAAGCTGCTATACGAATAAAGATTTTTTATTATTATTATTATAACAAATCCAATTACTATGTTCCAAGTCCACAAGGTAGCAAAAAGTGCACTTTCTGGCTGAGAAATTCAGTCTGAGGAACTACCTCACCACAATATGAGATTAGAAGTGCCCACTCGATAACAATGGCAACCCTTCTCGCCCTCACAGACACCCTTCAGCTTGCTCACACTGAAACTACATTTCTTTTTGCATCATCCTTTAACAGCACCAGGGATAATTACACACCACCATGTGTGCTGGAATATTTTCACTGATCCATTCAGTATCTGTTCCACAGGGAAAACAATCTGTTTAGCTCATGTTTAACAAAAGAAGAGTGTGCATGAGCAGCTCCTCGCCCCTTCATCCCTACGATGGATTTTCTGTAATTGGGTGTGACCGCGTTGCAGTCACGTCGCCCCATTGGCCGTTTTTATTTACCAAGCGTCTCTCACATTCACATGTGCTGGGGTCAAGTTGTGGCGGGGTCACGTACGGCGTCACTGAATCGATGAACGGTGTAATGGACGGATCAATGAAGCTGATGACGCCCTCTACTCACCTCAGGAAAGTTCTGCAGGGCAAACGCTTTGGCCATGTTGTGGAGCTCCGTGCAACTCATTGCCTCAGCCATGGCCAACACCCCCAGGCAGTTAGACGCCGTCAGCTGTTTCTCTGGAGGAGAAACAGAGAGAGAGAGAGAGAGAGAGAGAGACAGAGAGAGAGAGAGAGAGAGAGAGAGAGAGAGAGAGATGAGAGAGAGAGAGACGAGAGAGAGAGAGAGAGAGAGACAGAGAGAAAGAAGGAGAGAGTGAAACAGATGAAGACAGGTGGGTTAAGACAGAAAAAGAGCATCCTTCAGACATCGATGTAAAAAACATGAAAGGCGATCATACATCTGCTGTAGGTAGCTAGGGAGAGAGAGAGAGAGATAGAGAGAGAGAAAGCGAGAGAGAGAGAGAGAAGATGCAGCTGGAGGGAGAGCGTGTAGACCCCATGGCCTATCGAGGTGTGTATCTGCCTGAGACTAAAGGGAGCGCAAGTATAATAACTCAAAACTGCTCCAGGGACAAACAACAAGGGGAATCGATCGTTCACAGCCCAGGCAGGAGGCACAGGATGGCATGGGGAGCGGGAGTCAGGATTAGCTGGGGCACTTTCAAGTGGACCTGTCAGATCCTGGAGGGCCCCGAGTTTATCTAAGAAATCACCGGCAGGGACGTGGATGTGATGCGATGGTCATCTGTGGTGAGCACTGACATTACTTTTGACATTGACGAGACCTTGCTTTGTTGGAAAAGGACGGAAGTAAGAATTTGGCATTGTGTGCCTGAAATGTACTGTAAATTGTGACCGAACTTAGCAACTCATTCCTCCATAACCTGTCACTTGTCTACATTCACCGCAAATGGCACACGCAACATCTCCTGTGTACAACTACAACTTTAAACATAATTGTAGTTGCCCAAAACGCCTCAAACATGGATAGTAGATACAGTAGGCTCGTGAGCCAGGCACACATACTGTATGCATGCACGCACACACACACACACACACACACACACACACACACACACACACACACACACACACACACACACACACACACACACACACACACACACACACACACACACACACACACACACACACACACACAGTCAGAGATGTCCACGAGTCTCTGAGCTCGAGTCCGAGTCAAGTCTCAAGTCTTTGAGGCACGAGTCGAGTCAAGTCTCAAGTCTTTGAGGGTTGAGTCGAGTCGAGTCCGAGTCAAGTCTCGGGTCTTTGAGGCTCAAGTCGAGTCGAGTCTCAAGTCTTTGAGGCACGAGTCGAGTCGAGTCTCAAGTCTTTGAGGGTTGAGTCGAGTCGAGTCCGAGTCAAGTCTTTGAGGGTCGAGTCCGAGTCAAGTCTCGAGTCTTTTTAAAGTCTTTTAAAAAAAAAAAAAAAATGGGGGGGGGGGGGGGGGGGGCATAGATGTAAAAGTATAGACAGGTCATAATAAATCACATTAGATTCACAGATTAGAGATTTTATGTATTTTCCCCACAATTTATTTTCATTCAAATGAAATGTGATTGAACTTGCACTAATAATGACTTTAGTTGATTTTTCACTCTTTAAAATATAGTATTTCTTAATTATTAATAATTACAGCTTGTAGATTGGCTATTTTCATGATTTTTCATTGTTTTTAAATAATAATAAAAAAGGAACATACAAGATTTCCACCCGACAGCGATAATATATAGTTTTTGCAGATTTCATTCTAATTGGCTACTATGCCTGCATATGAATTTCATGGGCCTGGGTAGGTCACCCTGGCTTGGCGGAGATATGCATATGCCCTGTTGCGCACACTCGACTCCGCACAGCAGTCCAACAGCAGAGCAGGTGAAAGCAATTCACTTAAACGAGGGCTGTGTTGCGCACCAAAAAACTGTCTAAATGTGGATCCCCAGTTCAAATATGATTCTTTTGGGGGGTCACGGCCTGAAAAGGTTTGAGAACCACAGCTTTTATGCAGTGAACATTACATGAGCGTAGCGTTTACCGTGGTGAAGTGTTGAATATTCACCCAGCTGGGTTTAACGAAATGAAAATCCGATGTTTCCTAAACGTGCTGTCACAGATGATCCGACCATCTTATAAAAAATGTAAGCATATGCCAAGATAACTGAGGTTATATAGCTGATTCTGAGCTAAACATATTTGTTTAATTTCGAAGTTTTTATATTTAAACTTTATGATGAAAGGCCGCGGCGGCCACACACATAGCAGCTGTTGCGCTCGCCTCTCCATGTTTACGTTAATGAGCAGCATGAAACAGCTTGACTGAAGCCGGCTCCGCGCAGCGCGCACTGGAGCGGAGGTTTCTTTGCGGGGGGGGGGACAGGGGAGTGGAAGTTTTTTGGGCATTTCATTCATTTATTTATCCAAAAAATAAACATAAAATAAAGATTGTCCACGAGTCTTTGAGGCTCGAGTCGAGTCAAGTCTCAAGTCTTTGAGGCTCGAGTCGAGTCAAGTCTCAAGTCTTTGAGGGGCGAGTCAGAGTCTCGTTTTTGGCCACTCGAGTGCGACTCGAGTCCGAGTCCCTAACTCGAGTCCCCATCTCTGACACACACACACACACACACACACACACACACACACACACACACACACACACACACACACACACACACACACACACACACACACACACACACACACACAACACCCTGGTTAATGGCCGCTGTGAGAGGTCTGATCAAACAACATGCATCAGAGGGGAAATGAAGCCAGGACTTTTATATGGAGGAGGACAGTAACACCGAGGGCCCTTTTCCAAACAAATATCACTCTGTAAAGGTCACCTAACATCTCCTAACTCACTACAAAACAAAAGGCCAAATAAAAGTGGGCTTCATGCCGCATCAAAGCCCGGGTCACTGGTGAGACGAGGCTGTGTCGTACCGATGCACCTTCTGTCATGCTATTTGATTGAGCTGTTGTGTCAGGTGAGTGGAGAGCGGGACCCGACCCAAAGGCAGACGAGGCAAGGCTGAACAGCTCAAACTGAAATGTTTTCTTTTTTTTAAAACAAAGACTATCAACAACTGGGCAAGAACAACAACAGGTTTTACAGTAGGCATGAAGCCAAAACATACTCTCTCAATGTTACAGTTTACAATTCAATACAATTTTAAAGGTCGGGTAAGTAATATTTTTTGGTTAAAACAAAACATTTTTTTTTGTTTTTTTGTTAAAAGGTTAAAGCACTGATCCACTACCGCCCCCTGGCAGAGAGTTGTGTCTCTGCTTCCATTGGGGGGGAAAAGCGTGTCACCTCGACCCTCCGTTCTTTAGTTATTGGCCCCCAGTCATAGGATCACTCATAGATTAGCGAACAGCGCCATCTAGCGTAAACACGGTTTTGACCTGTTACACGTCATTGGCACTCTGGGCTTTGGACGTGTTACACGCCATTGGCACTGAATAAGTTAAGTAAGTAACGGGGCTGTGCCAGCATTGACTGGAGTGGGCGGTCCCACGGTTCGATTTCGACTGCATGGAGACCTGTGTTGCATCATGTATCCCCCCTCAGTTTCCTGTCTCATTAAAGCACTCTGTCTCTCTAAAGCAAAATCTGCCCCCAAAAAGCATCTAAAATATACACATTTTCTAAACCAGGGAAAATGACACTTCAGTCAAGCCTCTTGACTGCAGAGCACTAGAAATAACGGTCTTAACTGTCCATTTGCTCCAGTGAATTGTTTCCAGTTTTGCTGCTACTTTATGTCGTGCTCCTGAGAGGCAGCGATGATGCACGCAGGATTCTCCACATTTCTGTCATGTGTTGACACTAAGGAAGTTGTTTCTTATCAGGTCTTGTTCTCATCTACAGTACCTTGCCCGTTCTTCCCGCTCAACAGAACACACACTGTAGGGATGGTCTAAAAGCCTGCAGTAAAAATAGGTAAATTCACCAGCTATGAGGAAAATGTTTTGTTAAACTTCTTGGCAATAACTTTGTTGTCAGATCCATGACCAGTCATGTCACAGCCGCTACGGGGCCCTCACACACCTACGTGCCACCGCCGATCTGACTGATCCATATATGGAGATCTGTGTGTCTGTCAGTCCTTGTCCCTTTTATGCCCATAGGGAGATCTCAGCATTTGTTAGTCCTTGTCCCTTTTATTCCCATATGTGGACTTCCCTGATGTCATCAGTGTATGCCCAAATATGGGCATGCTGAAGCTGATGTTTAGGCAGAATCACAATTCACAATCGTATCACAATACATTTTTCATGTTGGTTTTTAGGATTATTATTACTGTATTATGATTAATAAAATATATGATGATTCATTATATGTATATGATTATTATTATAAGATTATATATATATATATATATATATATATATATATATATATATATATATATATATATATATATATATATATATATATATATATATATATATATATATATACACAGACAGATAGATAATATGCATATACCACATCATGCCGTTGATTTCAATCTGTCTCCCCTCTGCTCCCTCCCTTGCCTTTCTCCCTCCACTATACTATCCATAATGCACAAATTCCTCAACAAATAAATAAATGGATCACTAAAATTCTAAACCAGGGGTGAATGTTGGTGAGTTGTTGTGAGTCACCGGCTGCTGAATCATTCATGTGGGGGAAAGAAAAGAATAGGAGAGATATACATACCTATACATACCTAGATATATACTACCTGTACGGTAGTTGATAATAATGGAAATGGGTGAGAAAGTTTGAAACCTGCAGTCCAAGGCTGAAGCCTTAATAAGAAAATGAAATATGAAGGATGCTCCAAATCACTTGTGTGACGTCTAGTTATAAAAATAACTTATGATTCCTGCTCTTCAAACTGACAGTGATTCCTCTGCACAACGTTGATTAAAGGCCTGATTTTTATCTCTCTGTGCTTGGGGGGCAAAAGCCAGTAACTCACAAAAAACAGTATTCTAAGGGGAACAATAAAAGTTCATTTTCTGAAATTCTCCGCATAAAAGCAGCAGGCAGATGTGGGTTAAGGATTTGTTATTTTACCCTCAGTCTATTTGCTACAGACTTCAATCATTATCTGACACAGCATCAATTTCTCTTTGCTCAAGGACATGCCTGTTTATCCCTCCCCACCCACCCACCCATCCAATGTGCCGAAATGTCATGAATCTTGTCGAGGAAGAATAGTTTGACGTTTCTGTAGAAGTCAATTCTACAAATGGCTTTCTTCGTTTTCACAACAGAGCCATGAGTCTGTATTTTCGCCTGGAGGGGGGAAGGAAAAGTCAAATCAATGCAGGCTGCCTGCTACCGTCTTTTCACAGACGTTCCCTGGCTCTGACCTTTTTGCTCAGAACCAGCCATTACGGCCCCCATGCGTTATGGATACCCCCAAACAATCGCTCTTAAATGGAATGCAAAGCCTGACATTTGCCGTCTCTTTTGGTCCCCTGGCCCCTGAAAATCTGTGACATGCCATTTGCTTTTCATTTTGACCCCTTAGGTCCCTGCCAAGACCCCCCCCCCCCCCACACACACACACACACACACATCTCTCACATCCCTACTCCAAACCAAGGGCTTTGGTGTCGTGCACCAAACAACTGATCTATAAGCTCACAACACGTAGCAGCACGACGCATTGTGAGCTCGTAGCTTGGCTAGTTTTGATGCGCAACACCGGCGCAAAACTAAATACAAGTCTGCCTTAAATCCTCCAAGTCCCTATCTTCCTTTCTTTCCCCGGTCTTGTCTGAGAATCAACCCTATCTGTATTTTTCTTTCTTCATTCCACCGGAGGTTCAAGCCAGAGGATTTGACATTTAACTGACAATTGTTCCTTGGCCTTTTTATAAATCTGCCCTGGTGCCTGGTCCAGCCCTTGGGATAGCATCACAGGCACCGTGCCTGCTAGCTAAGGGAGTGAGCATGCATGATTCTCTCCCTCTCTCTCTCTCTCTCTCAGCAACAGGAGTGCCTGGTAGCTTTGGAAAGCTGACAAAAACTATATGAGCCGTGGTTTAGTGCCAGGGACCGTGAGGAAATTCAGGTTTCCGCACAAGTCGCCTTGCCTTTGCAAAGCTGTGCATAGCGAGGCAGCACAAGACAGCTTTTGAAGAAGCTTGGAGCTGCTGCTGCTGTGCGTATTAGGAAAAGGTCACAGGGGAACAGCTCCAGCAACGTGCACATGCACGCACTGTGCCCCTGCACTGTGTGTGCACGCCAAGACACACACATACAGTACACTGTGTGCACCAACGCACAGACACTCATGAATGCGCGCGCGCACACACACACAGGCACATTCTCTCTCTCACACACACACAAGTAAACGTAAATATAAGTACACACACACAGAACAAAGTGCGTGCACACACACACACACACACACACACACACACACACACACACACACACACACACACACACACACACACACACACACACACACACACACACACACACACACACACACACACACACACACACACACACACACACACACACACACACACACACACACACACTCCCGTCCTCTGTAGGGTTTCTCTTACCCAGGAAAGAGACGCAGACTTTGCAGAAGGTGCTGAACTGGAACTTGTTGGCCGCCTCCAGCAGCATCTTGGCGTTGGCCGAGTCGATGACCAGCGACCCGGTGTAGACGAACTCCAGCAGCTGCTCCAGCACGTCCGCTCCGATGTTGCTCATCGTCAGCTCCAGCTTCTCCCCGCTTCCCCTCGTCTCCCCCGACGACCTGGTGTGCCGACCAATCACGGCAGAGAGAGAGAGAGAGAGAGAGAGAGGAGAAGTTTAGACAGATTCCGGGGGTTGGAACATATTGGAACATGTGTCTACACTGTATGTATGTATGTGCTGTATACACATTCAGAACAGGATGGGGAGACAATGCTGTGTTGGCTACACACAAAACACCTACAGGACGACACTCATAATCCCCCCTCCCACCCGGGCCCATACGACAGGAGAGGAAGAAAATAACAGAATTGTTACACAGTAAGATATAACGTAAAAGCAGGAGAGGGAGAGGGAACACGACTTTGGATATGGTCTCTACTGTTCTATGGGGCAGATCTAGCAGATTTGCACTGTAATCAAGTGCTGCATCTGAAACAGAATATATTGTGTGACAAGGATTAGGCAAACAAAAGTTATTGCATTGCTTCTTTGTAGGGCACAAAAACACTATATTACATATACATTATATACAATATATACATATACATATACGTATATATACATATACATATACATATACATATACATATACATATACATATACATATACATATACATATATACATACATATACACATGTATCCAGAAGGCATGCTTTGTGTGTGTGTGTGTGTGTGTGTGTGTGTGTGTGTGTGTGTGTGTGTGTGTGTGTGTGTGTGTGTGTGTGTGTGTGTGTGTGTGTGTGTGTGTGTGTGTGTGTGTGTGAGAGAGAGAGAGAGTGAGCTGTCATGTATGCATAGTATTCAGGTGGAGATGCATACATGGGTGGCTTATAATACATCAACTAGACCAACAGAAAACAAGGAGAGAAAGACAGAGACAGAGGGAGAAGAGAGAGTGCAATGCATGCAATGACAAAATGACAGAGTGCTTGTTGTGGTGGTTATCCTGTGTAAGAGAGCTTTTGCTGTCCCTGAACCTACAATATTGCTCTTGTTGTGCATGCTGTATATCAAAGCTGCAACTTGACTCCGAGAAGGGAGGGCCGGGATGTCTCTGGATGGATGAAATGCAAAGGGAATAGAAGTGATACCCCATCCTAATGCACAACCTAAGATGTGCGGGTTAGGGGACCGGAGCCTGCTTTGCAGACCCTGGCCCCATCATGACATCACCTCGGATCGAATGGCTGAGGTTAGCTCCCATACTGGTCCCCCCCCCCGGGGAGGTACGAGAGCGTTAAATAACGCCTCACCACCCATGCTTAATGTCCCGTGTGAAACAATAATCCACTCAAGGGCAAAATAATGGAATCAGTGCCTCCACAGAATGGGGAGCCTCTGCTATTGTGTCTTTCCCCTGTGGCTCCGGACATCAACATTATGAAAAGAAGCCTGCATTAAGATGGATGGAGGCTGCTCATCTCTGTGTGTGCATGTGTGTGTGTGCGCGCGGGCGTGATCATGTGCATGGGGAACGGCTCTTCCCTTTCACTGTCGGAACTGGTTTGTTTTCCGTTAGACAATCATGACAATCAGTAAGAGACACACACAGATAGACAGACAGACAGACAGGATGGACAAGAATGATTACAGTGAACATGAAGAGAGAGACGAGAAGGAAGGAAAGAAAGATAGAGGGAGGGAGGCAGGGTGAGACGGTTCTTCTACAGGTTGCCAGCAGCCATCCTTCTTGGGGAGGGGGTTGGGTGGGGGGGGGGACTGGGTGGGTGTTCCGTGACTGTTGTTTAAATAAGGAAATAACCCTCCCCTCGCCAAAATCACCACACCTAATGAGAGCCTCTGTCATCAGTAGCCTGTGGTGTATGAACTGAGACATTAGTGGTTTGTTGAGTTGAGATCGCACTCAGGACGGACGCCACAGGGGGGGAAAGGACAAAAACGAAAGAAAAAGTAAAAAAATATATTTAAAAAAGTAAATAAAAATAAAGAATAAAGACAATGGTATTTG
Source organism: Gymnoscopelus braueri (assembly GCF_963280865.1). Classification (NCBI taxonomy): domain Eukaryota; kingdom Metazoa; phylum Chordata; class Actinopteri; order Myctophiformes; family Myctophidae; genus Gymnoscopelus; species Gymnoscopelus braueri. Next base: position 37,490,048 of record NC_137616.1, on the reverse strand, counting down.
TCTCTGGATGGACAATGACTGGAAAAACCAAGGCAGTTATACTCTTTAATTCCTCCTGCAAAGCAAAAAGCCACATGGTGTTATTCCACCCTTTTTCCACCCAAAGCCCCGAGGTGACGAGCAGGTAGCATGGACAGGAAGAAGAGGAAGAAAGGAGAGAGAGAGAGAGAAAGAGGGAGGGAGGTTGAGAGATAGAGAGACAGAGACACACAGAGAGAGAGAGAGAGAGAGAGAGAGAGAGAGAGAGAGAGAGAGAGAGAGTAGTCCAGGGTTAAAGCTACGGAGGGAGGGAGTTTGGGAAGACAAGAACAGAAGGGAAGATTTAAAAAGAGAGAGAGAAAAAAAAAGATTAAGAAAGAAGAGAGAGAGAGAGAGAGAGAGAGAAATAAAAACAGAGGCATGCTCATCAACCAGGTCTATTAGTGCAATTGGTACCGGGCTAGTCAGGCCGTTTGTCTTGTCAGAGCACTTTTGTTATGGAAATGACTTTCTGCATCTTCAGAGAGAGGTTTTAAGAGATATTTACGCTGTGTCTGATTGCAGACTCAAATTTAAATCGTGGAGAAAAAAAGGAAAGTGATGAAGGGAAGGCGCAAGAGAGAGAGAGGAGATAAAATAGAGGAAAAATAAAAGATATGTACACTCAGGGAGATAAATGTGTTTGTGAAAAATGCACCACTTATTGAGAAGGGAAAGTCGTGAAATGAGGACTGTCAGTGGAGGCGAGTGCATACGCCGGGGCCAGGGCTGAGCGAGGAGGGGGGGTGGGGGGGTGGTCGGGTGGATACGGAGCAACACAGATTCCTAATGCATCCCTTCAAACTAACAAAGCTTTACGGGGGGAACACATTTATCTTCTTTTTTACAAAGCCGTTTATTCTGTGGGACGACGTACGCGACTAGGAGAGAGGCTTACTCAGATAGGTCAAAAATATGGAATTCTCTGCCATTACATCTATGGAAGTTGTCTTCTCACCAATTTAAGAAGTTTCTAAAATCGCTTCTCTTAACAACCAAGTACTTTCCATATGGTCTGCCTAATATAATATAATAACATTTTCCCTAGAGGTTTATGTTTTGGTTCCCTTGACTTTTATTGTTGTAATATGTTTTTGCTGATTCTTTCTTTTTTTTTAAACAGTGTCCATTTTGGTCTTTTCCGTTCTGTTTCTTCATCTGTATGACATGTCTATTAGTGTTTAAACTGTAATGGATGTGTATATTCCACATTGATGTTAATTTTATCCTATGAATGTACAAATATTCCCGGAGAATGCCACTTCTCAAGCCCCTGGAGGGTTTTTAGGCATTCTCCTTCACATTTCTACCGAATCTTTGTGTATCATTTTTAAATGTTCTTGTAAGTGATAATAAACAAACAAACAAACAAACTTGTTTTTTTCTTCCGTCAGCAAGAAAAGTAAGGGAAACGGCGGTAAATGTGCTCAGTGCACCAATGAATGTCCTGTTTTGTTTTGTGGGCTTCCTGTGGTGTTGTGGCGCTATTGCATTACACATGTGACACTATATCAGGGAAGTTCATCCGTTGAAGTGGCTCTCTCTCCACTGGGTTTTCCAGTGGGACCAAAAGTGTTGCACTGAATATGAAGTCAGGGACAGCGTAGGGACAGCGTACTATAAAACACAGTGTTCCTCTGTTGAATGACCCTGTCAGACTGTCTGTACGCTGTAGAATCAGTGTTCCGGAGAGTGTGGCTCAGGACCCCAAAAGCAGGCCTCCGGCAACTTTTGGGTCCTAAGCCACACTCTGAGGAACACTGATTCTATTTGTATCCTGCCTCATAGCACAAGGGACAAAGACGGGTCGAGGGTGTGATTGTGGAACCCCCGGGTGCGGATCAAGGGTTTCCATGGAATACGACTATGGACTGCTATTATATTATATAATTATTATGCCTGCTATCATCGTTATTGTCATTACAGTTGACTATTTATTGTCATAATAGTCTCTCTCCCCTCTCTCTCTCTCTCTCTCTCTCTTTCCCCCCCAACATGGACAAGGCAGATGGCTGCCCACCCTAGAGCCTGGTTCTGCCTGAGGTTTGTTCCCATTAAAGGCTTGTTTTTCCTTGCCACCGTTGCAAAAAAATGCTTGCTCAGGGCGGCGGGGGGGGGGGGGGGGGGGAGATCTCTGCTCTACATGTAAAGTGTTTTGAGACAACTTGTTGTAATTTGGTATTATAATAACATGTATTTCAAATTTAACCCATTAAGACCGGGAACGCATCTGTGTAATTTTTTTTTTTTTTTTTTTGGCTTTTTTTTTGGTGGTTCTCAAACTTTTTTCATGTCAAGGACCCCCAAAATGATATGTATTTGGTCGTGGACCCCATCTCAAACTATGTTGTTCCAGGGACCCCCCAGAAGCAAAGATTTGAGTTAAAAGTGTTTGCGAGGTAAGTGGAGCTTACTATGAAACCGTGCTCGGGTTGTGTGTGTGTCCGTCTGTGTGCAGTATTGTGTGCACTGCCTGTGTGCAGCCGCGCCCCCATGTTACTCACGCTCTCATTGGCTGCTGACAGATCTCAGAGTGTACTACAGTGTGGCTGAAATCCGCCTGCCCCTGGGTGACTAATTACACTCCTCTGAGAGAAATATAGCAGCTACAGTCAAAAATAACACATCTAAAAGCATCTAGACGAGTTCATCTATTGGGATATCTAAGAATTCCATGTCATTTGTGCATATTTCAGGCCGGATGGCAAGTTGAAAACGCCTTAGTTTGAGGACAGTTTTAGATTTCTTCTTGCTATGTTATTTTCGAGCTGCTTTCGCTTCCCGCGTTCGCGCGTCTTACTTGTTTACAAAAATATATATATATTCAAAGATTTGCACAAATGTTCACAGATGCGTTCCCAGTCTTAATGGGTTAATTGAATCAAACAAGTGGAAAGGGCAGTGTACTACTCGCGCTACTACTTTACTCAATTGAGTAAAGATAATCAGGAGGGCTGTGAGGGAGACTGCACAGAAGAGGAACACACACATGGGTGGCACTGATGGGGTTCGATTTGTTTAGTGAACTAATCTTACAACTTACAACTTACTTACTAATCTAACAACTCTACGCAGGCGTTCAGCTTAACGAGCAAGCATTTTTCTTGCACAATATCCGGTCATTACATCTCTCAAACGGCTCATTTTGCAGCAATTTTAGCGTGCACTACCGCACAACTCGATTCAACGAGCTCTTCTATCCTGACGATGAGTATATAAACAACTAAGATATTCGGGGACTAAACCCTAGGGTGACGATTCTGCCGAAACCTACGTCCAGACCGGTCTGAATCAGGGGTTCTCAACATGTGGGTCGGTGCCCACTGGTCTGAATGAAGCAGAAGTGAGTGCGGGGATGGGCAGCGGTGTGTGTGGCGTGCCTGGGAGAACAATGCGGTAGTAAGGGCTCAGCTGGAGTATTCGTTCAGGCCCGACAACATAATGGGCTTTAACACAGCTCTCTGGCTCTCTTCTGAGTCATAACACACTGTACGACTTTCAGCCAGAGAGAGAGAGAGAGAGAGAGAGAGAGAGAGAGAAAGAGAGAGAGAAAGAGAGAGGGAGAGAGTGCGGGAGTTGAGTTGGAGAGAGAGAAACAAATGGCATAAACGCATGTGTCAGGAGTGCAAGAAAAGAAGATTTACTGAGGCACGGACGAGATGTAGCGGCCGTAAATTAGGGGAGGTGTGGAGCATGCTTATTGAAAAATCCTGAAGGGGGTAGAATGGAATTACCGGAGATGATCTGTCTCACTGCAGCAAAAGGAGAGGGTAAATCGTTTTTTTTTTTGGGGGGGGGGGGGGGGGTAGGCGGCAAGAAGAACGTGCTTGCACATTCTGCAGCACCATTACATTGTTCAGGTTTCGCGGAGAGAGATGGCAGGTTGCTGTGTACGGGATACACTATACAGTACGGAGGAGGGGGTTCATGAACTGCAGGCCACATACACATAAGGAACAAAGAGAAGAGCATATGAGAGAGAGAGAGAGAGAGAGAGAGAGAGAGAGAGAGAGAGAGAGAGAGAGAGAGTTATAGGGTGTTGTAATTGCCTCGTTTCTGAAACACAATCATTTGTCCTACAAGGTTTGGAACCGTTACATAGTCATAAAACAGATGCAATTTTGGATATGAGCAGTTCATTGAATATGCTGTTCTTATGTCTCTATCGGGATCGGGGGTTTGGGTTATCTCAAAGTGGTGCTGGTTTTCATGCTACTGACATTTACTGGGGAAATTATATTTTTTATGAATCTGAAAATACATCATTAAAATCTGGGGGTAAATGTCAATGCCATGTCAAAATATTTAAATGCGGAATATCTATATATCTGTATTTATTACCATGTTAAAACATATAACTTCCAATTGAAGATTCGCTTGATGTAAATGCAAACATGCATTTACATCATTACGTTCCATTAAATGCATGGCCAGTTGGGCTTAAGTGCTAATTAAACCTTTAATTTTAACCGAGTCATTTAGTGTGTGTGTGCGTGTGTGTGTGTGTGTGTGTGTGTGTGTGTGTGTGTGTGTGTGTGTGTGTGTGTGTGTGTGTGTGTGTGTGTGTGTGCATGGTCTGGGGAAAATAAGATGAGAGCTGCACTCTCTCACCCTATAATATTACATCTGTACTTTCTCCCTGACTGATGGCAGCCTGCCTGGATAACACACAGGAATTATGGCCCCCATGTCATTTTAATACACACACACACGCACACACACACACGCACACACAGACACTTTGGCATGCAGGCACACACACACAGAGACACACACAGAGACACACACACACACACACACACACACACACACACACACACACACACACACACACACACACACACACACACACACACACACACACACACACACACACACACACACACACACACACACACACACACACACACACACACACACACACTGCTTTTCAAACACACTGTGTGCGTTCAGCGACTCATGTTTTATGAGGAGTTGACATGCGGTGTGGGCAGCAGAGTGGACGTCCTGGAGAGCCACGAGGGCTGGAGACAGCGAGAACACCCGAGGAGGACACACAGCAAAAAATCAGAGTGTTCATTTTATCTTTAAAGTCTATAGATGGCCACTAATGTGGCCCTCACGGGGGTCCATTCGTACACTCTAGGTTTCAGGGTGCAGGACGTGTCTCTTTCTCCCTTTCATTCGACCTCGTAAAGACCTGGACGGGGGGGGGGGGGCGCGGGAGGTCATGTGTGGCATCAGCATAATTCCACATGAACTGAAGGCTGACCTGAACAGCACTGTGAGGCCATAACTCAGTGACAGACAGGTCCCTGGCTCCCTCTGATCTGAGCTGACCCGGGCAGTGAACCGTCCGCCTGGCTGGGCACAACGCCTGAGAAAGCACGATCCAAAATGGCCTCTGTGGTGTCTCTCCTGCTCGCCGTATTTAGGTACCTATTTTTAGTCTGTTTTACAGTGGCTTTATTTAGATTGGATAGTAAGGGCGGCCGGGGTAAAGTACCTGTTCACCACCGTGGGGAGACTATAGGGGTTCGAATCCACCACCGTGCATCCGGTTTGGTGTCCGAGTGTCTATACGAACACATTTAGCCAGTGTTCAGGGGGAGGGAAGCTGGGCGGGGACGGGGGAGGGTGATCTTTATCGCTACATGTACTCCTAAGGGCCGGGGTCGCGCTTGTCAGCGGAGAATGGTATATATGGTACAGAAGGTATAGGACGGAGTCGCTATGAACTCCCGGCGGGGGCTCGTCACTGGCAAGTGAGCCAGTAGAGTACGACAGCAGTGGCAACACAGAAATGTGTGAGTGTTAATTGGCATAGCGACTAAATTGGGAACAAAAAAGGCGTAAAAAATAATTGGTTACTCTAGATCGGATAGTAGAGAGATACGTACTGAGGGCAGGAAGGGGGGAGGACATGCAACACACGTCTCCAGCCAGAATCAAACCACTCTTCTCTCAGCCTCTTGTTCACTGCTTTGCCTACATCTTGCCTTTTGTTCGCTCTCCCTTGATTGTTCCCTCTCTCCCTCCCACGCTGACCTTTCAGAGCCGTCCTCTCCCTGTTTGAGTTTGGCTTGAGTGTGGTGTTTGCTTACGAGAAGCCGAGGTGCCGCGTGCCTCGTAAAAACACGCGGCAGTTATTGCAAAGGGTGTCATGTTTGCACCACGCAAAGACAGATGATAAAGACTTCACTATGTCAAAATGTTGATGTCTTATACATTACAATTAACAATCAGTGTGACAAATTCATTCGATATTCTCAGAAGTGTGATCTTCGATGAGAAGATGTCTATTTCGGGCCTAATTTTCGGAAGAAATGGCCATGTTCTGACAATATGTCAAGTAGCATTACAATGAATTAACCAGTTAATTGGAATTTGCTCGATTAAGCTTTCAAATTAAACAAGTAAAATCTATGAATGTAGGCAGCAGCGGGCATGGAGATGAGCTTGATGAAATTCAGCCCATTCCTCTGAGGGCCATGTGTCTTCCTGCAGTATGGTGCCTTATCTTTATGCATAATGCACCTGCAGCTGCAGCTCGGATAAGACGCAGAGACGAAGCAGTCCCGTGGACAGCTTGACCAGCATGGGGTCTCCATCTCTCTCCACGGTGACAAAAGTCTCCCAGGATGCTACTGTGGTACCGTCAAGGTCATGGAACGATTCCATTTCTCTTGTTCATTCTAATGGTCCGCTTGTGCGTGCGTTTGAGCACGCATGGCCGCATGTGTGTAGTCGTACAGTATGCCATGGAGATGAGTGCATCTTATCGTCAATACTAGCACGACTCCAACCTATTTGAACATTTTCTTAACGGGTGCACGGTCTAGAAAGATTAAGTCAAAGGAATTGCCAGTACTCACGGAAAAGGTCCTTCAAGTACTCTATTTAATGGGCACGGGCAGCTAACAATCAACACTCAAATTTCAGGACAAAGCCTTCTTCAATGGATTTTTTTTTTTTTTTTATGGTTTTTTGGGGGCTTTTTATGCCTTTATTTAGAGAGGGATAGAGAAAGTAGGCTGACAGGAAATGGGGAGAGAGATGGGGGGGGGGGGGGGGTGACACACAGCAAAGGTCGTCGGGAACGGGAGTCGAACCCGCGACACGCTGTCAGGCTGGCATTGCAGCCTAGGGTGCCTGGACCGTCACGCTACGGCCCAGGCCTTCTTCAATGGAATTTTAAGTACACGAAGATGAACATTATCTAGTTTTATTTTACAAGTTTGATGTGCAGTTCAAGGTGCCTCACCTATGGACACCTCAGTTCTGGTATTGTATTACGCTGAAGAAGTGCTTGTGCCAAAATGCGTACATAGACTGTTAGCTGACCATGCCTATTACATTAAGTACCTGAAGGACCCTTTGCATGTGTGGCGGTAGATTGTTTGACTGCGTCTCAGTTTAGACATGGCTCTGTGGCTTGCTGATAGGGCATGCCTTTACTTTCCTTCGCTCTCTCTCTCTCTGGTATCTCACCTCTCTTGTTCGTCATCCCCACTGAGTAGGATCAAGTGTATCGGTGAAGAGTGCCGTCCGGCTGCCTCTCCTACAGTTCATAGCAGATAAGGCAGCGTGGCACTTCCTGAATTTCCCTCCGGGGGATCAATAAAGGTTTTATCTTCATCTTATCTTATCTCTCTGATGAGCGCGCCATGGAGGCCACGTTGCTGTGAGGCAAAGTGCCACAATTCTCAGAGGCCTTACAGCTACCGCTGGCGATTCTGTCTGCCTCTCTCTCTGTCTGTCAGCGTGCTCCTAGAATCTATAGAATCTAGAAGCACGCTGATCTCGGACCTAGATCAATCAATCTGAATCTGCGTTAGGGATTAATATTATTCCTTCTTCCCAGCAGCTAAGGATATATAAAGTCACAGATGTGCGTGCCCACACATATCGGAGGGACCCTTATGTGAAACTTCGCCCAGCTGCCACAAACACACACACACACACACACAAAAAGCTGTATAGTGTACACACACACACACGCACACAATCACATATGCATGCACATACTGTATGTACTGTACATGCACCTACACAAGGGACAGACAGGTAGAGATACAGACAGAAAAACACACACACACACACACACACACACACACACACACACACACACACACACACACACACACACACACACACACACACACACACACACACACACACACACACACACACACACACACACACACACACACACACACACACACACACACACACACACACACACGAGAAGCCCAAGAAGAGAAAACATGTCATCTGCAGAACAGTCTATTAGGGGGAAATGCTTGGGTTGCAGATCAGATGAAGACATTAGTGAAGGTTGCTACTAAGGCTAAGCTGGGGTTCATTAAAGCTAGCTTAGAAGCTTAGAATTTACTTTGTCTCTTGTTTACATCCCTGAATCTTCCGCATCTTTTTCATTTCACTAACTCTACTTATTAGCATATGAAAGGCTTTAATTTTTCACCAAAATAAAGAGTAGTAGCTTGAGGAGAACAGAAGAGGCATCATGGCTTTTGTCAAATCACCTCCCAAAGTGCAGAATGTGGATTTCTTTTGTGTGAGTTTAAATTGAATAAAAAAACGTAAATAGATAAATAAAACAATCCCCAGTCATGGAACGTGTGTGCGCTGTTCATAAAAAAAATGGAAATGCGGGTTAATTCGCTCTACATGGGGAGGAAAAATAAAGACGAGGAAGTTGACCTTTTTGTTTCATGTTTTCGTAGCGTGTTTTGCGATATACATTCAATTTGAGGCGGGATCAGGTGGAAGGAAGGAAGGAAGGAATGGCTGCTGGCACCTTTGCTAGGAACCAAAAGGTCTTCACATACCTGCAAGAGAGAGAAGGGGGAGGAGGGAATGAAAATAAATGAAAATAAAGTAAATGAAAGGGGGGAAAAAAACAAAGGAATAAGAAAAGAGAAGAAAGAGAAGCGACACAAATGCGCCCTACAAAAAGAACAGATTGGATCAACAGCTGGTGGGAGGAGAAGAGTTGAGAAGGCAAACCTTTTCACCAGGTCCTTGAAATACAAGCTGCAGGAAGCTAGAACATTTTGGTGCACTTCAAACTCTTTTCCTTCAACAATAATTTTCAGGTCTGTAAAGTCTTTCGCTCTGCGCTGCAGGTTGAGCTCCTTCAACATCTCTGTAGAGGAAGAAAACAACAACAAACAAAAAAAGAAAGAAAGAAAGACAAAGCCATATTTTGTTTTAGAATGTGGAATTCTATTCTCTCTCTCTCTCTCTCTCACTCTCACTCTCTCATCCTTCCGTTCTTCTGTACAGTACGCACAGTAGCAATGTGACAAGGAACAACATGGATTTTTTTTACAAAGAACACAACATTGCTTTTTATCATAACAATATTATTCGTCATATGTCAGAGGAAACATTAATGAACATCTGTCAAACAGTTGAGCATCAACAGCCAAAATAGGGGTGTGTGTGTGTGTGTGTGTGTGTGTGTGTGTGTGTGTGTGTGTGTGTGTGTGTGTGTGTGTGTGTGTGTGTGTGTGTGTGTGTGTGTGTGTGTGTGCGCGTGCGTGTGCACACCTCCATATAATAGGCTAAAAATGTTCAGTGCTGTGCTGAGGAATATTCTCTAGAACTTGTAAATTCTCCAGCCTATTGCATGGACTTGTGCAAATTTACACTTCAGCACCAGAAAATTCAACCAAGGGAACCGCCACAAGATTAATAACCGATATGGGCTGAAAACAGAGACTGCGTCAATGCGTTATTCATAATTCAACAGCGTTTGTTTGGTTTTCTTGCTGCTGTCCTGGCCAGGGTACAAGTTGACCTTCAAACGTCACTCAGTAGGAAAACAACAAAACAACGGCTGCTCCCCAAATCCCAAAACCCACATCACTCTGTCTCTTTCTCTTAGAAAAGTTGTTCCCTTTGTCTTTTCCTCGCTGAAAAGGAGACGGAAAATATATATATATACAGTATATACATGTATAGTAAGAGAGACCGGAACAAAACAGAATCTGAGAAAAGAATGCTTGGAGCGATCAAAGCAGTGTTTCTGTTGAAGGCCACAGTGCCCACACTGCTTTCTTTAATATGATGCCGTAGTACGTTGTTGGGCCGAGCCCTCAGCCCTACGGTAACGTCGGGTCGTAGGCGCTTGTTTCTCTCTGTGCCTTAATGAGGCACCATGAGGGGACGCTAAGAGTGGGAACCAGCAGGAGGCCGACCACTCCGTTCTAAAGCCCTCGGAGCAGTACTGTGAACAGTACAGTTCCGTTAATTGCCTATTGAGAAATTTGCCACTAAAACCGAGCACCAGTAGCAAGATGGTAATAGCAAGCTACGGGACATGAAAACAGCAGCATGTGCTGTGGAATACTGAAAGTAACCATACGCCTATAGAGGATGTCATATTCCCCTGCTGCACTGGATTTCGGTTAGAAAGATATGCAAGTACACACAAAATGATACACGCCACTTTGGGTCATGCCAACAACAACGATAGCCGTGATATCATTCACAGTATGTAACAGCTTCTTGTGTATTATGGCTTTCCTTAAACTATGTTGTACTTGGGCCACAAAACACAGACTGATTGATTCACTGATTGATTTTATCTATGGACAATCAGACAAAAAGCCAAAGGATAAACGCACGCACGCACGCGCGCACACACGCGCACACACACACACACACACACACACACACACACTCCTGAAATCCCAAAACACTTCACTGCAATTTAAGAAAATAAAATAACTCAAAACTCATACTCAGCTAAAGTTACAATGTCATTGCAGATTTCATTATAAAACTATTATCCTGAGCCATAACAGAGTCCAAACCTTACTTCTATAAGCCCCTCTCATATTTAAAAACAATACGTGTAGCAGAAGGCTGTTCCACAACATGGCAGCAGTGTAAAAAAGCAACTTCTTGCTCCATAATTATTCACTTGAGACACTTTACATGAACACACACTGGCTCTGGTATGATAGTTATGCTGAGTATGGACAATTGTTATCTGAGAACAAGTATTGAGGAATTTATGTAATTGTACATGCGTATGACACAGCTTCTGTTGTCCTACTCTGCTGTACTGGCAGTAGTCCTACCTTTCTGAATTCATCACTTCCAAAATGTGTTTGAGAGGGTACATTTAACAAACACCAAAGATATTGTGTTGCATCACCTGCAGTTTGTTCCTAAGTTTACCCGTCAAACCACTGTACCAAGCAGAACACACATACTGTTATCAAGACTGACACTGTATCAATGATGACACGAGAAGTTTCTTAACAGAAACATCAAAAAGCCCTGTTCTTGCAAAACAGGAACTTGCTGGCACACTTAGATAATATTTTAGCAGCAATGGATTCACAGGAGAATGACTGTTCCAACATTACTCCTAAAAATGAGACACTTTGTCTGAGATTCAATTTCAGCTCCATTATAAGAGACTTCCAACGTGTTTGTTCTTGACAGCTTCTCTACTTAGTTCCAAACAGGATTGTCTCGCTTTTACCCAGATGTATTGAAAGCGTGTTATCTATGAGCCACTCTCTTACACTTTCTAATTCAATTCTAACAGTGTCTTCAATCATTCCCAGATACCAGTTAACGCAGAATCATACACATACAGTACAACAAGAGCTTACATTTTCACCGCCGCTGGCTGGCTGCATAAAGAAATAAAAGAGGCCCTAGAATAGAACCAAAAATTGCGTTTGTAACGAGGCACACACCACCACATCCTGGGAGGAGTTGGGACCACAGATTCGGGCAGAAATAATCGTCCCTGCTATATCAGTGGTATACGGCACGACCTTGGAGCTTTAGTGTGGAACGCTGAGCCTGCATGCTGACATCGGCTTCACCAGTCAGTCGCTTAAAAAAAAGACATCGGGTACCGAGCAGTGTGTGGCTGCAGATTCATTCTCTGCCTCAAACGTACGGCATAGCAAGTGAGGCGGCTTCCTAATTTCACTGTCGGGTGTAAAACCGGGAAGTCCAAAACCGTTACTTTCAGGAAATACTTTCAGGAAATACTTTCAACTAATGTTCCAATCAATCTAATTAATTTAGTTTTTTTAGTTTTCTTTGGTTAAATATTTATAAAACCCACAGCCAGATTTAACTTCCATCCAACCTGGCATCCCTATTTTGGGCATGTCATTATAGGTGAACCTAAAATTATATATATATATACATATTTCAAAGACTAGGCTATTTTCACTACTTTTGCATGACACTGTCATATGAAAAAGTATAAAATAGGGCTTAAAAAGGTGTGTCCCCACATATCTGGTTAGTAATTTAATGTGGGGCACTGATCAACCCCTAGCAGCCACGCAGACACGCATGTAGCGTAGGGTTGTTGTTTTTTCCCATAATCATCCTGAAAGTGGTGTGTTCAGAGACAGATTCAAAGCAGGGATTTAATTAACCTGAGATGACACTCGGCCCTTCATTTGGCTTTCATTTAGCTCCTTTCATTCTCCCGCAATGACTGACTGGCACAGGGAGCTCAGTGCTGAATTAATTGAGCAGATGAAATTATACAGTATTAAGAGCCGCTTTTAGAAAAGGCTTCATTTTTTTTTTCCCGCACCTCCAAGCAAACACATGCTTTTCAGAGCTATCATATGTCAGGGGCAAAAAAACTAAAAAACAACTCGGCTACTACTAAAAAGTGTCTCACAATAAATACATTGAGAGAGAGCGATAGAGAGAGACAGACAGACAGACAGACAGACAGAGACAGAGAGAGAGTCTATGGACATGCAAGCAACACAAACACAATGGCCATGGCCATTAGATTTGCCCTCCATCCCTCCCCAGTCGGCTGCATTCCGCTCCATTGCTAGTTGTCAGTTGGCTAGCTATCTGATTACTGTGTGGGCGCTGACTGTGAATGGTGAATACATAGTAGTTTGGAGTTTGCATTAGGCGAGTCTCCGGCAACCGATATGGCTCTCACCTCCAATCTGCCGCATCGCATACCATCCATTTACCCCTGAGACTGTGAATTGAGGAGAAAGGGGGAAAGCGAGACCGGAGGGAGAGAAAGAGAACTCCGGTTGTCAGCAAACAATGGCCGCCTCCCTCGGAGCCATGTGGACACACCTGAATGGCTGATGGATAAAGCTAATTATGCCATCTTGGGGGCGGATCAGTGTGCACCCTAGAAAAACTCATCACTACGAGGGACCATGAAACTGAACGTGGCGTCCCCATTCTCCACTCCCCGGGCTGGAGCGTGGTGAGGGAGGCACAGCCAATTTCAATAGGACCACAGCGCTTCTGAAACACCAAAACGTCTCAATACTTCTAAAGGAAAAGGGGTTGAGGGCCGTCACGTTTTGCAGCAGACACACACACACACACACACACACACACACACACACACACACACACACACACACACACACACACACACACACACACACACACACACACACACACACACACACACACACACACACACACACACACACACACACACACACACACACACACACACACACACACACACACACACACACCCACACCAAGGGGGATAAAATAGCGCCATGATTTGTTTTGCAGGGGGTATATCTGGATGCGATTCTCACAGGTGTTGGCATACTCCATAACTGAGGGACTGTATCAAGGACTGCACACTGCGCTCAAAACACAGTACATGAGTTGTTTACTACAAGCCCTGAGCAGTTTACAACAATAACACCTCATGCTGGGGTTTGCGTGATTGGCTGAAATCTGAAATGCTCAGCGGGTGGTACGAGGTACCAACTCTGCTGTTCGCCCTAGTAACCCCGCACTGCCGTCAAACAGCTCTGGACGCTGTAAGCCAATGGTGTGCTTAGACCCCGTTTCCAGTAGCCAATCAAAGCTTGTTCTGCATCTGTGCCGTGAGGCACAGATGCTGAACTCTGATTGGTCTGGGGGGCTATCGAGCAGGCCTTTGGTTACTGAACTTGGAGCCATTTTGGGGTTTTGTATTCTACATTCATTCTTACGTGTGTTAAACCGCCATTTTAGTTTTACACCATGGTGGGAAAAATCATGAAATCAAAATGTGAGGTTCAAATTGATAAGGTCCAGGTTCATGCATAGATTCTTTCTATTAAGAATTACACAAAGGAAACTCGATGACGGTACTCTGACATGAAATGTAAGAACGGGCACTAAAGCCACCTTTGACTACAACAAATTTGCTCCATTTTGTACCAAAATATCCTCTAAATATTTGTATTCTTGTGTTATGTTGTTACAAATTCCTTAAATTGTAGGCAAAATACATATTGAGTTTTAAATTAGGTAGGTATGGGAGATACTACTTAGAATAATCAGATAAAATGTTTATTAAATATTATTAAAAAAAGAATTCAGAATTTAAATAAAATAAATAAGAATCACCACAGTATGACGGTAAATCTTTGATCATAATAAAGACTTTGTGTATGAAAAATGAATAAAATATAAATAAAATGTGTAGGTACAATACAAGATTCCTTATTCGTTAAGTTTTCGCTTTAAGATGCATAAATTCTATCCAGACACAAGCAGAAGCGGTAAATCCTATCGCAGATAACTAAAACCTGCTCATGAACAACACAGCGGTACTACCGTACCGTACATGTTGAATACAATTCAATACAGGCCACGGAGAGTGTATGTGAGTATACACAGGGAAAAAATGCAATCATTTGCAAAAGGTAAAAAGGAAATGGGAATCCAAAATAGAAAAGGGAAAACATATTAATATCAAGTGATATAAATGTTTATATATAATGTATATACAGATAAGTATATGCACATACTGTATCTAGTATATAAAGTCTCTATAAAATGTAATATACACATATATATATATATATATATATATACATATACATATACATATATATATATACATATATATACACACACACTATAAAGTTACACACACACACACGCGTGCACACGCACACACAAAGTCATATACAGTATACTGTACATGTCTCACCCTAGTAGGCCGGTGTTGTGGAGTATTCATAGGATCTTGACGCACATCGACAGAGCATTTTACGGTGTGTACCTTGTTGACACATTCTGAATGTATCACAACAAGTGCACCTTTACAGATGTCCCCGTCGTCACAAACCATCATGCATGAGTGAGAATCAGTGCTACTGCGCATTACATGCTAGCTTAAAGTCTAAAATCCTTCTGGCTTTGACA
Organism: Gymnoscopelus braueri; assembly: GCF_963280865.1. Taxonomy (NCBI): domain Eukaryota; kingdom Metazoa; phylum Chordata; class Actinopteri; order Myctophiformes; family Myctophidae; genus Gymnoscopelus; species Gymnoscopelus braueri. Next base: position 37,474,808 of record NC_137616.1, on the reverse strand, counting down.
TGAAAAAAACATACTACTGGAAGTCTTCTTTCTTAAAGGTATAAGTGATTTTCCTTGCTTAAAATAAGTGTTAATTAGCTCTATATTCTGACACTACTCGTTGCTATAGAGTGTTTGTTCAGTAACAGGAGTATCCATGTCTCTCCAGCTCTATATTAAACAGAAAATATTTTTTTGGGATCGGGATACCAATTTTATCCAATCAGGATAGAGAACTCAGACAAGATACAGATTAAACAAGTGAAATTGGAAGTGATGACACAAAAAAAGGAATTGTAGACAAAATTGGAACCGGAACACTATAAAAATGAAGCTGATAAATGGGTACTCTCTCCTGATTGGCTGAAATCTTCCAACCCATTGAAAATGTATTTTCTGTTTATTGAAGATTTTGAGAGAAGGGGAGACTCTTGTTACTGAAGAAATACTCTATAGCATTGCATACCATCAGAAAATAGTGCTTTAACTTTTAACAAAAAAGTTTTGTTTTAACCAAAAAATATCAGTACACTTAACATATATACTCCAAAGTACGACGGTGTTGCTCACCAAAAAAAGAACAGATCTGAAAGCTGACTACGTGCGTCAATGCAGCGCTTTGTTTGCTTGTTGATCTGTTCTTTTTTTGGCAAACAACAAACGCACCAGATGGAGTATATAAATTAAGCTTAAGAAAGAAGACTTCCCTTTATTTTCCTGGCAAGCCCAGAGCCATTTTTAGAGCAACGTACATCAGGGAGAGAGGAATGTGATTCCAGGGAGAGAAGGAGATGCGAACTATTTATATTACTGTGTGAACTATATCTGTATGCAAGTGTGTGAGAGTGTGGGTGTGTGACAAATTAATTTTGAACGGTTGTTTTCTGTATTTGCACCTTTCCCCTTCGCTTTTTCTGACAATAAATGTGTTTTGGGCTGCAAGGCAAAATGTTCTAAACCACAGCATATTGAGATTATGTGATATAATTACAGGGTTTGTGTAGAGTTTAAGTTGCATGGACCGTCTAACAGTACAACAGCGTGTGGTGTTGAAATTGCATTGCGTGTTCAATTTTACATTTTGCCTCTTTGTTCTTTGTTAGACTTCCTATGAGCAATAGGGAAGCTTTTCTACCTAATTATCATGAAATAAAAATGGTGGGCAATCAATAATTTAATACACGGCCAAATAATGATTTTCCCCCCTGTTGATTCGCCTTTATAATACAAAGAGTTTTTTTTAATGGGAGTAATGTGCTATACTTTTAAGAAAATCAATGTGGGTCGACCTTCACATACAGTACGTGTTCATATATCGTCTCTGTCGAGTGGAAACCTCATACACATTCAAAAAAAAAAGAAGCTAAAATAGCAGATCTACAAGCTCAAAACGCATCGCTTCGCGCCGTTTCGAGCTTGCAGATCTGCTATTTTTGATACTTCTGTGTGATGCTGTAGTATGATCAAGTCGGGCATTAATTTATGAAAGAACACAAAAAGTTTAAATATGGAGATAAGAGGTTTCTGCCCGACATCTGTAAATAATCATTATTTTGTACTAATGTATAGCACATAGATAAGTGTACTGTACTGTGTTCTGTACATAACTGTATATAGGCGTAGGCGTATACCTCTGCATTTTTATACCATCTGCCTAATTCTACATTCCCCATTGCTGCTAAGAGGTTTTTAAAAAGATGTTTGTGTGTCATGCCTGTACTTATTTTTATTTTATTTTATTTCAGTCCAGTATTGCAAGTAGTATAGTGTGTGTGTGTGTGTGTGTGTGTGTGTGTGTGTGTGTGTGTGTGTGTGTGTGTGTGTGTGTGTGTGTGTGTGTGTGTGTGTGTGTGTGTGTGTGTGTGTGTGTATATATATATATATAATTTATATAATGAAAATGACTTGACAAACTGTCCTAAATAATACTAGACTAATATTATATAATTTATTACATTAATTTAAAATAATTAGAGATATCATATGATTATAGAATGCTCTTTCATTGCGCCATGTTTTATTTTTTAAACATAATACATGTATAATTTCTTAAATAATAAAATTGTAGTTTTGCTTAAGTGTTTAACTCTGCTTAGCCATGTAAAATTATAGAAAACAAATTACTTATTTAGTTTTTGTTCAGGTTGAAGTTTAATACATACACATTTTTTCAAAGTAATGTAAGTAGATTAAGCCCTTTCCTTTTAAATAAGTCACAATCATTAAATTACTCCTTTACCTTATGATTACCTCTTAATTTCATGTTTTTATTGCTGTGATTAAATTCCCAAGAAACAAACGTGAACACTAGAGCATTTATCAAACTCTTCGATTTTACTATCAACATCCATAAATTAGACAGTTATCTGCCAGCAGAAACCAAGCGGAAATTACCCAAATAAATAACCCTTATTAGCATTACCCCTGAGTTAATATAATTAATCGTAGCCTCCTTGCATCAGACAAGACGAATGCTGAATTTAGGGCATACAGAGGTCTGTATCTCAGAGTACATTTATTCCACACACCGGCAGAGGAAGCAGACTGTGGTAGACGACTCAACAAGGCTCGTGAAAATGGGTTTTCTTGTACAAAAGGCTATTGATCAGTGGGGGGACATTTGAGAAAACCCATTTCAAAAGGGGAACAGGCAGCCGTAAAAGCTGAGCAGAGGTCATTAAAAATGCCCCAAAAAATACTTCTTTGTAAGAAAACTACCATCGTAATCACCCCCAACCCACACCCTACTGTAGCCCCAAAACTAAAAAAATAATAATTAAATAAATAATAAAAGCTTTCAGAAGGTACTCTGTACACACTGAAAAGGTCTGCCTGACTAACAAACTAGTTGAAAAAAGCCCAGGCCTTTACAGTACAAGACAAGCTCAAAAGCTTGAGATCTAATAAAAAAACGTCCATTCTCACCAAAAAACAGGCTACATCAACGATATATGCAAATGAGCTGTGCCCATGAGAAACTATTCAATCTTATTAAGATGGAGAAAGGTGCAGGAAATTAATGATCTGTCTATATCTCTTTGTGTCAGTAACTATGACAACAATAAATAAATGCAAACAAATAATTAAAAATACACTTGGGAAGGCCTCTCAGTTTTGGATTTGCATAGTGAACACATGTTATAATTAATATTTTCACTAAGAGATGTGATCAGTTGTTGTTATTAATCCTTACAGTAGATCCCAGCAGGTAAAGCGACCACTCCAGGTCATCAATGGATTTAATTAACCCCGACCTGCCTTAACGAATGACCTAGTGTAGTGTCTAGTGTACTGTAGTGTCTATGCACTAGCCTAGTCTGTCCTTGAACACTATTCTTGAATTCTTGGGTGAAATTGCCTCAATCAATCAATCAATCAATCAATCAATCAATCCATCAATCAAGTAAATGAAATGAAGTTCAAACATTTAATATCAAACTGCCACTCTGAAATTAGCCCCTCTATTTGTCAAGCTATTCACATTTTTGGGAATACATACATTCTGGATTATTTCCCCCCTTCTTTTGTGAATCTGTACTTTTTTCTAAAAAAAATATAAAATTAATATAAAATATAGCAAAAATCGGGTCTGCCAAAGCTGAAATGGTGATATTTGACAATGATACCTTGGTATCATACAGTATATGGTATATTGTACGTGTGTATTTCCTTTAATAAGTTCTATTTTAAATCGGGTCCACTTCTTGGGGATCTTATTTCATCTCAACAACCACACAAGCACAGAACTGAGTTTGTGGCTCACTTACAGAATGCATTTGAGTCCGGTTCCTGAGCTTTCAAAGACAACATGAATAATCACCTTCCTGTGTGCAAACAAAATTGAGTACAAGCTCTTTTCAGTTAATGTGTAATTTCTCCATTTATTTTCACAGTAAAACTGATCAAAGAAGGAAAAAAACCTCTCCATCAGCGTAATGGCCCATCATTTGTATTTTTGTCTGATGTAGGGGACTGGGACTCAAATGTCAAAATTCTAGATTACTATTATTAAAAAGTCTTGTTTCCACATAAATGTTAATAACTTTTTGAAATAACGCTAATAACTGTGATACCAAGAACACAAAATGCCAAATGGGTGTTAATTTTTCATTTTGAACAGTGCTGTTCGGAATAACCTTCCTCAAAGTCTACATTGTCAACTAGTATAATCTGTACTGTATGTTCTCTTTGCACAACCAATGCCTAGATTTACATTTAGAATTAAAAAATCTAAAATTGTTAACTACTTTAACCCAGTCGTGCCAGTTTTGGGCATGTCATTATACAGGTGCTGTAGGTGAAAATGAATTTAAAAATAAATAAATAATAATAATAATAAAGTTAAATAAAAAAGTTTTGGAAATGTGTTATATATAGCAGATCTCCACGCTCGCAATGCATCTCCATGTGACATATTGTCTCTTTTTTTTTAGGTTAAGCATACATAAGTACATACTGTAGTAGAGTAATAGATGATAGCCATTCCAAGACTGTCATTTTCAAACACATGATTGTCATGTTTTTTATATATTAAACGCTTACAATTTGAATATATATATATTAATTAGCTGTATTTATCTGTAAATAACTATACTTGTTTTTATCTCACATGGTTATGTTGTACACATGTACATAGATAAGTAGTATACTTGATGTATATCACTTTTGTCTTTACTTGTGCAAATGCACATAGGAAAGTGTAATTGATGTAAATATGCATAATATCTACTTTTTTATAGTCCCCCCAGTTCTGCATATTCCCCACTGCACATTCCCTGTTGCTGCTAAGAGGGTTTTAAAGAGAGTCAGTGTGTGTCTTTATCTATTCTTAACCTTGATTTTCTTATTTTTTATTATTAGAACCCAGTACTATTCTTATTGTTATGTTGTGTATATTGTATTGCCAGTGTTGCACAGTCTTGTGGACCATGTCAAAGCAACATTTCGCTGCTTGTACCTGTATGAGGGAGTGACAACCTCTCTTAATTATTATTAGAAACTACAGTATAAGGACTGACTTTAACCACTTAAATTGGACCCGAGTTGGCTCTATACTTGGACCGCTCTTTTCAGTTTAAACCAAATGCCTTCACCATAAAGCACCCTCTCAACAAGCTCACATGTTGTGAGCTTGAAAATCTGCTATTTTTGGCTACTGTTCCCCCCAGAATAAGGATGCTGGGGTTCAAGTGGTAAATCCATTCTCATCTTGAGTATAGTCTTAGAGTTGATTCAGAACTCCTACTTGGAACATAAAACCTAAGCGTAACCTTGTGCACACAATAACATGAGAAGAGGAGGTTCATCAACAACAGCCTTTCTCCACCATCTTTGGTTCAATCCCAGCCGTCTAGGTAATGAAAGGACTTCAGCCTTTTGAGGATCTCTGGCGTAGGATTAACCACTTGCTGCGCTGTTCATCATAGAATCTCAATTCGATAGGCCGCCTATCAAAAGCTATAGAGGCTGAATTTAAAGCCTTAATTAGTAGGCTACTCTGTATAGACTAGGCTACAGTACTTACCAATGTATTATTTTAATGGATGAAATAAAATAAAAAATAAAATAAAATCAATAATGCGATATTGAAACTATGTAAACTATTTAACCCATTAAGGCCTGGAACGCATCTGTGTCATTTTGAGAATAGAAGATCTACAAGCTCATAGCTCAAGCTTGTATCTGCTATTTTTTTTAAATCGTGAAAACTTGTGCAAACCTTTGAATATATATATATTTTTAAAGCGAACATTTGTAACTCAAATCTTTGCTTCTGGGGTCCCTGGAACAACATATTTTGAGATGGGGGTCTGCGGCCAAATACATATAAGTTTGGGGTCCTTGACATGGAAAAGTTTGAGCACCACTGATATAGAAACATACGTTTTTCAGAATACTGTTGGGATTTAGGTGACATGGGAAAATAATACACCATCATTATCACCTCTCTGGCTCGCTTACTCCTATGAACAAAATATGGTGCTACATTGGGTACATTATATAATTAAGCACGTTTGTAGAAAACGTGCTTAATTAAAATAATTCGTGAATTTTCAGAATTCTGAATGTTCATAATATAAATACTCAATGACATTGACCTTTGGTCTGTAAGTCTACGAGTGACATCATCCAGCCTGACACGGTAGCGTTCCATTGCTGCTGGAACGCTACCTTCCGCCTTCCTGTTGAAGAACTCAACCTCAAAAAATGAACGCCAAGAATATGACCGCAGTTATTATTGGAGTCCACATATATATATGCACTGTATAATCTACACCATCACTCAAGTTGCTGTCAAGGCATGATTTCTCTAAATGATCATCGTGGCAGACATATACTGTATGTCTAACAATCACCGCCACATTCAATTCCGAAGGCACCTCAACAGGCTGGGTGCCTATTCAAGGTGAATTGTCTGTTGCTCAGACACCAGAAAACCTTGAGAACCCTCGAGTTAATGGCTGTCCTGATTTCAGAGAGTCTGACAGCAAGAGAGGAGAGAGAGAGAGAGAGAGAGAGAGAGAGAGAGACACAGAGAGAGAGAGAGAGAGAGAGAGAGAGAGAGAGAGAGAGAGAGAGAGAGAGAAGAGAGCAGCACTATTACATAGCCTCTGCAAATTGGATGAGGATGCTTTATTCCAATAACTACATTGTACATTGTGCTGAGCTGAGCCCGCTGTTGGGGGTGCGGGGGGGAGTGCGGTGTGTTAATTTAACTCTAAAAGCGTATTTTTTTAAAAAGTTGAATTAATTAACTCTCTCAGTGCCAATGAAATAAAAAAATATGTTCATACTGTGCCAGCAATTTTTTTTTTCAAAGTAAAAAAAAAGTGCATAGGAAGCGATGGAGCTGCATATCTTCAGATAATGATATCTTGGGTTCTGAACATGAAAAAAAAAAAAACTTGGGATAACTCGTGGCTTGGCACTGAGAGAGTTAATATTGGACATTAATCTAACAATTTGTGCAATTCTTACACATTAGAGTTAAATAAACATGAACACAGGATTGTCCTGTACTGTGCATGCAGGATAAGACCTGGGAACAGTCAAGACAACCGAGTAGTACTGGACAAGTGCCTTCAGGGCCAAAGGCTGGATGACTTCTGAAGCACACGCACGCACGCGCGCACACACACACACACGCAGACACACGCACACACGCGCACACGCACACACACACACACACACACACACACACACACACACACACGTACAAACAAACAAAACATCACTGGCATAGACAATCAGAGTCAGTGCAAACAGAACTAGAGAATATAAACAAACAGAAGTTGCCAGGAGCTTCTGCAGGCTGACTGACACCAAATGGAAGAATGTCATTTGTAAGCTATTCTTGTGTGTGTGTGTGTGCACGGGCGTGTGTGCGTGCGTGCAAGTGAGTTATCGAGTCAGTGAAAAAATATACTGTAGCTGTGTGTGTACAGTACTGTATGTGTGTGTGTGTGTGTGTGTGTGTGTGTGTGTGTGTGTGTGTGTGTGTGTGTGTGTGTGTGTGTGTGTGTGTGTGTGTGTGTGTGTGTGTGTGTGTGTGTGTGTGTGTGTGTGTGTGTACAGTATGTGTGTGTGTGTGTGTGTGTGTGTGTGTGTGTGTGTGTGTGTGTGTGTGTGTGTGTGTGTGTGTGTGTGTGTGTGTGTGTGTGTGTGTGTGTGTGTGTGTGTGTGTGTCTAGGGGTCTGGTCCCCTAAATCCCTCTGCTCCAGTCTCCACCTCATTAGGCAGGAGGACAGTAGTTGACAAGTGGATATACCCCCTCAAAACAGGGCCTTAACGAGAGCACACTCTTCTGGGTAGCAAATAAGCTCTGCGTCCTACCCTGCCCTTCATCTGCTAGCGCTGCTGGTGAAAGTTTGTCCAAAAAAAGTACATAGGAGGAGACCCATAAAAATGTTGACTGAAAGCTGCATGTGACTCCACGGTGAAAAAAAGAGGAGAGAAGACAACTCAGTACAGACAGTGAAATGATACAGCGAGATCCCAGCACGACGCAGGAGCCCTGTATAGACAACTGACAGCCTTTTAAGCAGAAAGTCTTCACAATAATGGTAATTTCACTCTTGGTTTTAACCACATACCCTGGCATCCCTATTTTGGGCATGTCATTAATGGTGATCATTTTATGTATGTATGTATATATGTATGTTTGTAAGTTTGTGTGTGTGTGTCACAAACACACACACACTTCTATAATCAGCTTAAGTGGTTAATAGCCTTTCTAATGGAAAGTCCCCCGCCCCCCCCCCCAAAAAAAACCCTGCTTGGCAGTAATAGTCCTCCAAGAAAAGTTTAGGAGAACTTTTTTCCCCCCCTCTTCTTTCTTTTATTTCCTGTGGCACAGAGAGAGCATTTCTTACTTTGAGTATAGAGGATGGTTGCTAGAGGCTCTCTGCCAAAGTGGGTCTGCAGGCAGCTCTCAAGGTGTCAGAATCCTTGTTCATACAGCATTTCTTTTGGAACATGACTATAAATATGACTTGGAAATATGACTATAAATATCCTACACAGAAACGCCAACCCTTCACTATAAAGTGACAATCAACAAGTATACACTTATAAAAAACAGGGAGAACTGTAATCAAGACACAGTATAAGTAATTAAATATATATTTTACTACATAATATATTACGTATATAGCAGTGGTGGAAAAAGTACTCAGATATTTTACTTAAGTAAAAGTATCAATACTGCAATATAGAAATACTCCGGAATTCAAAATTTACTTGAGTAAAAGTACAAAAGTACTGGTATCAAAATGTACTTAAAGTACCAAAAGTAAAAGTACAAAAATGTTTGAAAATAGCAGATCTACAAGCTCACAACGAGTAGCATCGCGACGCGTTGGGAGCTTGTAGATCGGCTATTTTCAAATAGCCTATGTATAAAATAGGGCTAAAGTGGTAATGTATGTTTTATAATATAAACATTTTCAAATTTTTCAAATAATTGTAGTGGAGTAAAAGTACAATATTTGCCTCTGAGATGTAGTGGAGTAGAAGTAAAAGTACAGAAAATTGGAAATACTTCAGTAAAGTAAAAATACCTCAAAATTGTGCTTAAGTACAGTACTTAAGTAAATGTACTTAGTTACTTTCCACCACTGCGTATATGTAATTAGTATCATCCTATAATTCTACAAAGCTCTGTCTGTCCCCGTCTGTTTGTTTGTCTCCAAAATCTGCCTGGTTCTCCTCAGTGGCTGGAGCAATTGATCCGACACAGCCATTGACCATTAACATGTGCACGGAACAGCTGGCTCCCGGGTTGCCAAATCATGTGCGTGCAACAAGCGCCGGTGTTGCCACGTCCATGAAACAAGCGGACCATCCGTGAAAACAAGCGGACCATGACGCACTTTGGGAGCTCATATCCCCCGGACGGGTATGGTCTAGTTTATATAATTTACAAAGTCATGCCAGGTCTTCTCTTATCAAAGAATTCTTGGATGTTAGTATGTCTCAGAAGCCTTTTGAATTTTCCTTTTTTTTTAGGTACAAACTCATTTTCTCGGACTCTTAAAAACTACTTTCAGGATTGGGATTAAAGGCTTTTGAGAACACCAACCAGGACGGCTGAAAAGCACATTTTTTAACAGCCCAGGGAAGGATTATGACCGACAGTAAGATGTGGATTGGCTTATTTGTCAAGGTGCCACAGAGGAAATATGTCAATATGGACTTTAGTTGGTGTAAAGCCTGAGTTATACTCACAACAGCTATTTTTGGTGTGCAAAAACCCACACGCAACCAAGTATAAATCAGGCTTAATGTCTGATTCATACTCGCTTGCACGCCGTGTCACGCACCGGAAATAGCTGATCTACAAGCTCGCAACGTGTTGTGCTGCAACACGTTGTGAGCTTGTGGTCTGCGTGACACTGGCACGCAGAACTAAGTATAAATCATGCATAACAGCATGCCAGACTCCATATGAAAGTACGCTGGGCCCAATCACAGATTAGCCAGCGCTATGCCTCAGCGTCGCTGAACACTGTGTCACACTTGGCTCTGTGTTGACAAACTCGTCTCCCCTCTGCAATGGAGGACACTGGCATTGTATGCATACAATTCATGCAGATACAGGAACAAAACACAGACGCACACGCGCGCACACACACACACACACACACACACCCCACACACACACACACACACACACACACACACACACACACACACACACACACACACACACACACACACACACACACACACACACACACAACACTTTACACAAGACAATGCCATAAAACAGCAATTCAAATAACAATGCGATGGTGATGAGGAAGTCCTGGCTAGCATAGATAACATACTGTATGCACGGTGGGGATTTGATTGGAATTTTTTTGTGTGAGTGCAACATTTCTCCATTTTCACTTTCAATTAGTGTTCATTTGCTGTTTTATTAAAAAACAATTTAAAATAAATAGTGCAAGAGCGAAAGCTCTGCATAACCTGGGGTTATTTAAAAAAAATAAGCACACTATGGGTAAACAAGACTTTGGGACAGGGAAGTGATAAGGAAGTTAATTGAATGAAATAAATTATTTGCATGCGCTAGATGCATATAGGTAGTATAACATAAAATGGAGCATCTGGCAAAAAAACATGTTTATTTCAACAATTTACCTGGGGAAGCTTGACGGAGCATACTTTAATGTAAACCAATGCTTTTGCTTTCACACTTCCATGCATTAACACCTGGTGAGCTGCCCCGTACAAATCACACACACAGGCCTCTGTTGGCCAGCGGCTAGTGGATATGATTTCTGTTCCAAGCCCTCTCAGACAGTGCATTTAACCTCAAGCAGTGAGACCATGAACTGCAAATACTCCAGCTGTCTCCAGACCAGCTGTCAGGCATCTTCTCCGCCGCCCCAGCATTTCCAGTATCAAGGAGACAGTGTTCCTACCTGAGAGCAGCTTAACCCGTTAAGACCGGGAACGCATCTGTGTCATTTTTTACATTTCTTTGGGCTATTCAAAAAATAGCAGATCTACAAGCTCATAGCGCGGCACCGAGTGCCGCGCTATGAGCTTGTAGATCTGCTATTTTTAGAAAAATCTTGAAAATGTGTGCAAATCTTTGAATATATGTATTTTTAAAGGGAACATTTTTGACTCAAATCTTTGCTTCTGGGGGGTCCCTATTACAAAATATTTTGAGATGGGGGTCCGCGGCCAAATACATATAAATTTTGGGGGTCCTTGACATGGAAAAGTTTGAGAACCACTGATATAGAAACATACGTTTTTCAAAAAAACTGTTAGGATTTAGAAGACATTTGTAGAATCCCCAAAAGCAAAGATTTGAGTTACAAATGTTCACTTTAAAAATATATATATTTAAAAGAAGCACAAATCTTCATGATTAGAAAAATATATATCCAAAGAAATGAAAAAAATTACATTCTTTCCCGGTCTAAATGGGTTAATGGTATTGTATCCTACCACCACCACCACAAGAAGCCCCAGCCAGGGGAAGTGAAGTAGAGCTTACAGCTCTACTTCTACTACAGTACTTCAGCTTGGTGAAACACTTCATTTCACTTCAGCTGCACCGTCCTTGAACAAGCTGAAGTTGGACAGGTGAACCAAGAGGAAGTCTTTGCATTCACAATTCAAATCAAACAAAGAGTTTGCTGAATTATTTCATGACGAAAGATGGAGCCAAGATGGATAATCCTTGCATTTGGATGTTCCGGAACGTTCTGTCTTTCAATGCATAAACTTTATGGATTAAGTCAAAGCGATCTGCCAGTTATTTTTATCCTCGCTCTGATTGCTCCGCTGAGTTTTTTCATTAGATGATCATCACATATATTTTATACAGAAGCACTCTGATAAATACTGCTTAGTAATTACAGGCACAGTAGGTGAAAAAAACAGGGAGTGGAGTAAAATGGAAGTAATTAAGTAATAAAGAAATTTGAAACTGTTTCCACGATTAATGTTGCCCAGGTTATTCCCCCGCTGGGTCTCATCTGTGCTGGGCCCTCTACTGTCATACTGCAATTTGGGAACAATGCACGTACCGGTTTGCCCGGGTAGAAATGCCAGAGCATCTTAAAGAATGCGAATATCCCCCTCCTCAAGCTCGCCTTACACCTGTACCCTTTTTATGTGATCTGTATGTTTTGGTGCGTTGCCAAAAGTCTTCGTATGCGGGCTCATTTGAACCAATCACTTTCAAAGGTGACGCCGAGTAGCCCGACAGATAGACAACAAAATAATAACACTATACCAGTACCTACCGACCTCAAAACAATTTAACGGAGGCAACCGCTCCCCACTTCCCCCCAACCCCTTCTGTCTCTAGTGTAGCCGGAGATAAATGTCACATCTCCCCCAGAAGACACAGCATGTTTACCATGTAACTTTGTGAAAGTCACGCCAGGCTGAGCAGAAAGGTCAGCATTGGGGTCACGCTGTGTGTGGACTAATCTTTGGATTTCATCTTTTTTCTCCTCTCTTCCTCCCCCCCCCCCATCTCTCCATGTCTCATTCTTTGTCTGTATCTTACTACTGTATGTTACACTCTCTCTCTCTCTCTGTATGCAAGAAATACAAATTAGCGGATTATGTCATCAAATTGAAGGACGGCAAACAGAGACCGAGACCATAACCTGATCATATATAAACAGGGTGACGTACATAGAATCTAGCAGGCCAGAGAGAACGGATTTTACTGTACAACCATTGCCAGGTAGGAGAGATGGAAACTGAAAGTCAATTTGTTATTTTTCTTTTGCACAAAAAATAAACAGATCAGAGACTCATCTGCCCAAAAGTTATTAAAATTTCCACATTTCCCACACTATCAGAAAATGAGAAGTTGAAGATTGTGTGTGTATGTATGTGTGCGTGTGCGTGTGCGTGTGCGTGTGCGTGTGCGTGTGTGTGTGTGTGTTTCTGTCTGTCTAATCTCGCAAACCACTGGACTGTGGGCCACAGAAGTACCTCCAGATGTCCAGTCCATATATGGGCATATCGTATGCCAGTTTGCGCTGACATCTCGGATTAGCAGAGATAATTATTTCTAAAAGTGCTTCATTCTTTGGTAGAAAAATCACACCGCTTGTTCAACCTTCATGTGCCACTAGAAGCAATATAGGTGAACCATCCTACTCTGTCCAGGGCCACGATATTAACGTTCACTTTATCCTGTCGGATTTATTCGATAGGATACATACTGTAGGACAAAGCAAAAACTTGAATAACATCAAAACAAGGGGCATATTAAGGCGGAAACAAGGCTTTGTATTCTACATAGAAACCATTTTTAATTGCTTGGCTTTTAAAATAAACAAATTATTGTAGTCTAGTACTGTAGTCTCTTTGTATGTTTGAGTATCTCTCACTCTCTGTAGCTCTCTTTGTGTTATCTCTCTCTGTAGGTCTCTCTATATCACTCTCTTTACTGTATCTTTTGCTGTGTCTTAATCTTGCTTTCCACATTATTTATTTATACATTTTTTAACCACATGAACAGCGTCATAATAGGCAAACATTAGGCAAAGATAGCTGATGTGAGCTTGTAGATCGAATATTTTCGGCCTAGATATTTGGTGTAGAGCGAAAAAAGGAGGGGGCCAAGTACACCCTCCTCGAGGACACTGGTCAATGACGTATGTATATAGGGTTTAAGTAGTTAAAGAAAGCTTTACAAAAAAAAATAATATTCCTGAAAGTTTGACATCATAAACCTTTCCAGCGCACTCCACCGACACATGGTCGATTTGTCCCCTGCGAGCTTGTAATCTCAGCCCGAAATCACTGAGACACAGCATTTCATCCACAGCCCTGCAGTCAGCTGCTTACGAACCAAAACGCCATTTGTATCGTGCCACTTTGAGAGAGGACAGCGGGTACGACGGGCTACCTTCGCACAATCACCATGATGATAATAATCAGCAGCAGTATAATTCGGCGCAGCAGCAAGATACGGCATTCACTAAAGCCTTTATACGATAATAATAGCATAGCGCACGTTGAGGCTTGTTATCAAGACGTACTGTACCTCGCCACTCAGGAGGGTTTTTTAAGTCCATCAAGCTCAGGATGGAAGTGCACCTCGTGACCTACTCTACTCTACAAAGAGGCCTGATTGTGATTCAGGCCATTACCACGTCTGAGTCACAGAAGACTTATACAGTGTGTCCTCGACATATGAATCATGTTGCTCGCCCTGCGGAATAATGAGTTCTGAGTGAGAGAAATGGACCCAGTCACTCATCATCACACTTCCGAAGAAAGGCAATCTCCAACTGTGCCAAAACTATCGCACCATCAGTCTTATTAGCCATCCCAGCAAAGTCCTACTGAAAATAATACTAAATAGGTTAAAACCTCAAGCTGAACTGATCATAGCTGAAGAACAGGCTGGATTTAGGGCAGGGCGGAGCACCACAGAACAGATATTCAACTTGAGAATCATTTGTGAGAGATACCTGCAGCATCAACAACACCTTTACCACGTGTTCATAGACTTCAAGAAAGCCTTTGACCGGGTATGGCATGCTGCGCTGTGGGCGACCATGAGGAAATATAACATCAACCCTAACCTTGTCACAGTCATTCAACATCTGTATAACAAAGCTACCAGCGCGGTTCTCTACAACGGAGCTATCGGAGACTGGTTCAGGACAACAATTGGAGTGCGCCAAGGATGCCTTCTCTCTCCAATTCTCTTTAATGTATTTCTGGAGCGTATCATGACGGATGCCCTGGCAGACCATGAAGGAACTGTCAGCATAGAGGACAGAGAGGGATGGAGAGAGCTGGTCAACAGATCGTCTGTGGTGCCCCAACGACCCTCCGGGGTTATGGGATAGGTGAGGTGAAGGTGAGTGAGAGAAAGTGGCCCATTCCTGCTAATGTTTTTGGACCCGTCATTAGCATTTATAAAGACAGCCTACATGCATTATCCAGAAGAAAAGTTTCTGGAGCTTGCTCACAAAAAATCAATTTTATTTCATTTTCAGCCAGCAAAATAAATTAGGGTCAATCACTTGAACCCTACTGTCCAAATTCTGAATATTCCACGAAAATGGCAGATCTAAAAGCTCACAACGTGTCACGTTGCATCGTGTTGTGAACTTGTAGTTGGCTATTAGCGATTTTTGGTGTAGAGCGAAATACAAGCAGACCTAATATAGAGTCCTGGGGGACCCCAATGAACAAAGTATATAGGGTTTAAGTGTTATGGGATCCGACTGACTCTGGTTAAGACTCTGCTGCCGCAGTTCTGCAAAGCCCGGGTTCCCTCCCAGTTTTAATTACGCCGTCTCATCAGAGGGAAGCATCCGCTATCGACTGCCTTTTTCCTGCCAGCATCGGCCCCGTTTACTCCTGGCTTCATAGATAATGCATTACCGCTGATTTCGTGGGCAATGAACAACATAACGCGTCGACATTTGACTCGAAGGCAATTAATCCCATCACATTAGATGGTCTCTGACACGTGCTAGGGGAAGTTCGGGCCGTCCGTGGCGTAACTTCCACTCACTTTGACACCACTTTAACTCGCAAATCAATTTGCTCCTACATAACTAGGCGTTAGTGGACACTCAGCGCTGGCAAATGGCACTGGTCCAGACCTAGGACCTCCTCTGAATACTCAATACATAATACCGCGCGGGTCGGAGTAATCACACTTCCATCGGATTTCTGTACAGTCTGTGCACGTGTTTGTGTGTGTGTATGTGAGAGAGAGTGCATGTTAGTATTTGAGTGCATGCATTCTGGGTGTGAGAGACTGTGTGTTTCTGCATGTGTACAGCCGGGAATAGAGTGTGCAGGTAACAGTGTCTGCAGAAAATGCACTTCATGTCTTAAAACTGGTGGATATTTTTTTAATTCAACAGTTTGGTTTTTTTCCTTCTTTCTTTTAGTTTTTCTCAGAATTATGCTATTGTTTTGCTGTTGTCTTTCCAAATCCCTGCAAGGTACAGTACGCTGAATGCAACACTGTTGGGTAGGGGTGTTAGGAACACCAAAATGAGATTTGCCATCCTGGAACCAGACAAACCTGCGAGCCAGTGTTGACTTTGACAGCAAATTTTGATTTAGTTGTAGTCATAGTCTTTTGAATAAAATTCCATTTAGTTTTAGTCATATTTTAGGCATCTGGAATGTTTTAGTTTTTGTCTAGTTTTAGTCGACTAAATATCATAAGATTTTAGTCGACTAAAACTACAGTTGATTTAGTCGACTAAAATGTATTTTGGCGGTGCCTTGATGGCGTCGTAATGGCAGATTTTACACTTGGTTGCATGCTGAAAACAGCCGATCTACAAGCTTACAAGTGAGCTTGTAGATCTGCTATTTTCAGAGCGCAACGCCCGAGCGCAACCAAACATAAAATGACTTGTCTTTTAGTTCTACTGGATATCTTCTCCACTCGTCCCTCACTAACATTTTTGTCAAGTTTTTATTTGTTGACGAAATTGACACTATATTTAGTCATAGTTTTAGTCATCGTAGCTTAGTTTTTATTTTGTTTTTATTTTGTTTTCGTCAGTGAAAAAAGGTAGTCGACGAATATTTTGTGTCATAGTTTTAGTCGACGAAATCAACACTGTTCCCCACCTACCCTAACCCTCAGTGTTAATTTATCCATTGGTTAACTCAGAGAGTGTTACTAATCCTCAGAACCACTTAAACCCTATGTACTTACTACTTAGTTGACTGGAGTCCCCCCCCCCCCCGGGCTCTATACTAGGTTAAGTCCTTTTTTTGCTTCTACACCAAATCTCTGTCAAAATAGCTGACTTAAAGGAGTAATTCACCCCAAAAAATACTTATTTTCTATCAATTACACACCCCATGAAGCCTTGAATTCATGGAGATTTTGTTGTTTTTGTCGCATTCCTAAGTCAATCATTTTATTACCAGCGGAAAGATGCTAATGTATCCGGTAGGAGACTCAAAGGAGTCTCTTTGAGTCTCAAACCGGAAATACAGCCGGTCATCAAAATATTGTCTCAGGAATGCGTCAAACAAAAAAAAAATCTCCATGAATTCAAGGCTTCATGGGGTGACTAATCGATAGGAAAAAAAGTCATTTTGGGGGTGAACTATCCCTTTAAAGCTCAAAACTCATCACATCACGATCTGTTATCATCTGCAAATGTTCGACGCCAGAAAAGGGACGCTATAGGAATTAAGTGGCTAAATTAACACTGCGGATTGTACTAGTGTGTAGTTTGCGGATCGCTTGAGAAAATGCAGGTTTGCGGAGATAAAAAACAAGCGATAGGCATGCACTGTGGTAAACCATCTCTGACTACCACGCATAACACTCCCTTCGCCAGTCAAACTAAATGCTTGTAAAATCTGATACTCAAATGTTATTATATTTCACTGCAACACAGACTAAGAGGAGAGTCTTAAAAGAAAGAAAGCACAAAAGAATGAATGAGCACACCTCTCCTCCTGAGCCAGTGGTGTAAAGTAACTAAGTACATTTACTCAAGTACTGTACTTAAGTACAATTGTGAGGTACTTTTACTTTACCGGAGTATTTCCAATTGTCTATACTTTTACTTCTAGTCCACTACATCTCAGAGGCAAATATTGTACTTTTACTCCACTACAATTATTTGAAAACTATAGTTGCTAGTTACTTTGCAGATATAAATATATGACACTATAAAACATACGTTAACCACTTTAGCCCTATTTTAAACCTAGGCTATTTGAAAATAGCCGATCTACAAGCTCACAACGCGTGGCATCGCGATGCGTTGTGAGCATGTAGATCTGCAATTTTCAAACATTTTAGTACTTTTACTTTTGGTACTTTAAGTACATTTTGATACCAACACTTTCACACTTTTAACATTTTGAATTCCGGACATTCACTTGTAACAGAGTACTACATTGCAGTATTGATACTTTTACTTAAGTAAAACATTTGAGTACTTTTTCCACCTCTCCTCGTGACCCTCATCTATCAACCATTACCTGCCACCGAGCTGGACCTGAATCACGGCGACCTGCACCGACTCACTGGCGACCGGGGCGGAGAGATGGAAGATGTCAGCTTCAATCTATCTGTGGATACATCCTCCAGTTTTTAAGCATGAACTCCTCTCCTCCAATTCCCACATTGAATTTGTGTTTATGTCCACAAACTGAGCTAGCAACAGACCGCCACCTACTGTAAACCGTTATGCCAACGGCAGCAGAAAACATGCCGACCCTAAGGGGAGCATTATCCCTGCTAGCTCCACAGTCCACACACACGCAGGCATGTATGTGTAACCGCACACGCACGCACGCACGCACGCACGCACGCACGCACGCACACACACACACACACACACACACACACACACACACACACACACACACACACACACACACACACACACACACACACACACACACACACACACACACACACACACACACACACACACACACACACACACACACACACACACACACACAGCAGAGGGGATGCTCTGGTTGCTGATCATTTCTATGCTTCAAAACTGCTTCTGTGTGTGTGTGTGTGTGTGTGTGTGTGTGTGTGTGTGTGTGTGTGTGTGTGTGTGTGTGTGTGTGTGTGTGCGCGTGTGTGTGCATGCACAGCACACTTGGGTGCGTTAACCCTTAAAAGAGACAGGTTATGCATGGTAAATAGAGCTAAGATGCTCCCTTTATCTCCAACCCCCATTAAAAAGACAGATATGGATTTTAAATTAAATGTCGGCGCTTCGCTCAAAGATGTGAATCCAGACTCCAGACGGTGGGGGAAAAAACGACTGTCTGCTCGCGCTTTACACGAAACATGATTTAAAAAAAGTATTGTCTGCTTGCTTGCTCTTTATATGAAACATAATTTAAAAAAAACCTGTTGTCTGCCCGCCCTTTATATGAAAAACATTTTTAAAGGGAAAACTATTGTCTGCTCGCTCTTTTATATGAAACATAATAAGGATGAAATGATGGTTTGATTGTTGCAGTTTAGACTGACACAGCAGGCTGTCAGAGCCCAATCAGTAATTTGGACTGGAATTGGGCTCTTCTCTCACTCTCTCGCTCTCTTTCACGCCATCTCTCTCCCTCTCTCTCTCTCTCTCTCTTAAATACTAATCCACTCTTCCTTTAATCTTGCCTGTCGTTCTCCAAATCGCACAGTTCCCAGGCCATTAAATGAGTGACTTACAACACCGACATTGGCGAGGGGGGTGTGGGCGGGCAGGGGGGGGGGGCACACAGAGAGAGAGAGAGAGAGAGAGAGAAAGAAAGAGAGAGGAGCTAAGGTATGTAGACAGTAGAGGAGAACAGACGATGTGAGGGAGAAAGGGAAAGGGGGGTTGGGGTGGGTAGAAGAGAGAGGGGCTATAGGTATGGGTGGGTGCAGTGTCTGGGAGCAGGTGGACAGAACAGAGAAGAAACCTTGAGAGAAAGAGAGAGAAAGACACACACACAGAGAGAGAAAGAGGCATGGGGCTGGAGATAGCGTTGGGGGAAGGTGGGTGGGGGGTTGAGAAACAGACAGAGGCTGGAAGTGAAGAGGACAGGTGGAGGGAGGGTAGGAGGGGAGTGTAGGTGGAGGGAAGGGTGGAGGAGGAGGAGGAGACGTATAGCAGAGGAGATGAAGAGAGGGAGGCTGAGGCGAGGCGAGGCGGGCGGGCGTCTGTGATTATGCACGTGAGCAGCGGAGCCCGTCGGGCCGCGCCGGGCCTGAGCCTCTTTTTCCTGCTTCATCTGAAACCCTGTGATTAATGACGCGCGCACTGAGGAGACGCACAGAGGATGATCAATCTTAATGAGCTATCCACCGTCTCTATATTAACTGCAAAGGAGAGAGGGGGGGGGGGGGGGGTTGGGGGGTAGCTAACGTATGGGACTCCCGCTGCGCCTCCCCTCCTTTAAAACATGATAATGAGAGAGAGAGAGAGAGAGAGAGAGAGAGAGAGAGAGAGAGAGAGAGAAACCAGGGCGCATCTTTCCTTCCTCTTGTCTTCTGACATGCAGCTGCTGCTCTCCTCTCATCCTCCACTCCACTCCTCTCCTCATCTTCTTCATCCTCTCCTCTCTATCTCTCCCCTCCTACCTCCCTCCCTCCCTCCCACTCTTCCCTCCGCTCCTCAGAAGCACAACAACGCTCAGATATCTCAATGGAAGCCATTGTAACAATGGAGATATATACAGTATGGTCTTCCCCACCGCTCCACTATGAGAGTGTTTGGGCTATCACAACAATACAACATCATCATCATCTTAACCCATTCAACCCGGCAACGCATCTATGTCTTCTTTCTGAAAAACGTATGTTTCAATATCAGTGGTTCTCAAACTTTTTCATGTCAAGGACCCTCAAAATGATATGTAATTAGCCGCAGACCCCCCCCATCTCAAAACATTTCGTTCCAGGGCCCCCCCAGAAGCAAAGATTTGAGTTACAAATGCTCGCTTAAAAAAATATATATATTCAAAGATTTGCACACATTTTCACGATTTTTCTAAAAATAGCAGATCTACAAGCTCATAGCCCGGGACTCGGTGCTGCGCTATTTTTGAATAGCCAAAGTATAAAAAATGGCTATAGCTAAGATCTAAACTGACACAGACGCGTTCCCTGATTGAATGGATTAATAGTACTGGATCTAATGAAGTAAAGAAAAAAAAAGAAAAAACATAAAGAGTTTAATTCCTCCCTACACATATTTGTGTGTTGTCACTGCGAGGAGCCCCCACCGGGAGGATGTAAAGCCTTTGTCCTACTCCTCCCGCCCAACACTCCATGAACACGGGCCAATTGTGTTCGTATGGACGCTCGACAAAGCCACCGTGGATTCGAACCCAAAATCTCGGCAATGGTGGGCAGGCACTTTTACCGCTGTGTCACCCAAGCGCCTAAAAACAAAATATAGAGAGCTAAGATAAAGAATTAAGTTAAAAGTACAGATAAGAACAGCAGGTATGATAAAAAAAAAACTCTAACGGCAGGTATGGTTAAAATCTCGTTCCCAAGCCTTGGGGAATGTGCAGAATAGGAGGGGGGATAATTAGAATAATGATTTATCGTTAATGTGCAGGAAATATATATATATCAATTTAACTTAGTCTATGTACATTTGTGTAAATAATACATTAGCATGTTTTTAAGACGCGCATTGGATCAATTACTTGAAATCACGCTCACGTGTGCCAAGGCCACGCTAATTGGTTATAAATGCATTAATATTTATCAGCCTTATTGTGAATCTCCCTATTCCATCTCACGTTCTGGGCACTAGTGGGGGACGTGGTTTTTAAGGAATAACTATACGTTAGCGCTGCAAAACAAAAAAACCCAGACCTGTGAATTCTATAATTTATGTTAAGCCTGGTAACATAACAACACTGCAGCTAATCCTGACGTGGATAGCTTTGAGATAATCACCAGGCACCAACAACACAGGCCTCATTCTAATTCATTTCGCTGCCGCTTATTTCAGTATTTTGGAAGAATAATATGTTTAAAAAAAACGTCTACGCAAGAATGCTACGAATGGCACATGGATGGACCAACGTGGGTGACTGTGTCTACGGGGGGCCTCCCGAGTCCCAAGGGGTCACAGGCAAGGTCAGAGGAGAGAAGGATGAGGCTGGCTGGGCACTGCGTCAGGCACCCCGGAACTGGTGGCAAGCAAACCGACACTGTGGGAGCAAAACCCAGGGCACGGCCAGGAAGGGAAAGAGACGCAGCACCCACTGTAGACACACTGCAGCGCTACAGCAGAGCTAACAACACTGCACAGCTCAAAGACCCTGATGCTAGACAGGAGGGTGTGAAGGGCAACGATTCAGGAGTCCACCCTCTTGCATCATTTCGCATACAAAAATAAAACATACGTCCAAAGACTCTGGTCCAATATATAGTGCCGCTTGTTTTTACA
>NC_137616.1:37437915-37447915 GCF_963280865.1 Gymnoscopelus braueri | reverse complement strand
CGCCATTCTATGTCACACAAAAGTAGCTAAAATAGCTGATCTACAAGCTCAAAACGGTTTGAGCTTTTAGATCTGCTATTTTTTAATTGGAATACTGATTTTTTTTGTGCTATTTTTTTATTGAAATCCTGAAAAGTAACATGGTTATTTAATTTCAAATATATTTAGTTATACTTATGTTAACTTTATGAATACATTGGACATAAAAATACAATAGCATTTTAATACTAGTCATTAAGCTACTAATAAGACGTAATTAAAGCAGGTCATGTTTGCATGTTTGGAATTGTAACAGCTGAAATCAATGATATATCAGTATTCCGATATTAGCCTGCGGGCCGCATTAAGTGAAGGTGTGGGCCGCATGTGGCCCCCGGGCCGCCAGTTGCCCATGTATGATCTATCACCTCCTCCTACTGTATCACACCTCATCTATCTATCGTCTCCATCTCACCTCCTCCATCTACCTATCACCTCCCCCATCTCTCACCTCCTCTACAGTACCAATCATCTTCACCTACTGTATTACATCTACCAATCACATCGATCCACTCATCACTTCCACATGTCATCTTCACCTATAGATGCAGCTCCACCTACTGTATTAGCTCCGCCCATCCAATAGAGGGGTAAAGTTCCTGCCCACCACCACAGAGAGGGGTTGGAATCCTCCGCAGTAAATCCAGCTAATTGGCCAGCTACTCCAATGAGCTCCTCCAATGACCTACAACTGGACAAAGCCCCCAGGTCAACATATTCTCAGTCCGGCTCTGAAAATGCAGCAGTTCATCCACTATACATCTTACCCTTTTAGTATAAAGAAAATATTGCAGAGGCAATAGTTTGATTCTACTTGTTTTTAAGGCCAGAGTAGCCTACTATGAAGAAGGCATGAGTGGGGCAGGACTACTCATATTTTTTTTCATCTGTTAATTACTGTGTGTTCTTTCAAATGATATATTTAATTACTGCAGCCATTTTAAGGATATTTTAAATGACTCGCAGAGGGATTGCGCATTGCATCCCTAATCTCAGCATCTATCTGTGTGTGTGTGTGTGTGTGTGTGTGTGTGTGTGTGTGTGTGTGTGTGTGTGTGTGTGTGTGTGTGTGTGTGTGTGTGCGCGTGTTCACATGGTACGACGAGGGTCAGAGGGCAAATGTGTGAGAGTGGTGATGATCCCTGTAATATCTTTATGTTCACGTTTTATTGCATTTGAGCAATAGAATACCCCTGAAGGAATCATAAAGTCTAGGCCAGAAAATGAGTGTGTGTGTGTGAGTGCGAGTGTGTGTGTGTGTGTGTGTGTGTAAGTGCGAGTGCGAGTGCGAAAGAGAGAGAGCGAGAGAGAGAATACCTATACCTTGCTATCCCATCCATAATTTCTCCAAAAGGGCTGGACTGAAACTGACCCTAAATCAGTCGGTGCTTTCTCGTCTCTCGTCTCTCATCACAAACCACAGCATTACTGCCACCTCCCATAACAAAGCATCCACATGCCGTAAAAATGCAAAGCAGCATGGGTTGCGACACATCTCTAACAGTACAGCTAGAGAGAGGGTGAGGCACCCACACCTCTGTTTGCACGTTTCAGCACCATGCTCACTCAGCAGTGATGCTAAGTCAGCAGCAAAGCGCCCCATTGGTATGCGGTGTTAACTCCCGTGATTTAGAACAGAATGCATGACAAGTGTGAGGGCTTGTCACTTCAGAAAGGAAAAAAAAGAAAGAAGAAAAAACCTTCTGCCTCTGCTACTGAGTTATAGAGAGAGAGAGAGAGAGAGAGAGAGAGAGAGAGAGAGAGAGAGAGAGAGAGAGAGAGAGAGAGAGAGAGAGAGAGAGAGAGAGAGAGAGAGAGAGAGAGAGATGAAGACAGAATGGCAGGAGCAAGAAAGAGACAGAGAGAAACAGAGAGAGAAAGAGAGACAGACAGCACAAGAGAGTAAATATAGCGGTGATTGTGTCTGCAAGGTTAAGTGGTCTTCACGCTGGAGAGGTCCCCATGCCACTCGACGGGGCTTGTTGAGAGGAGATGTGACAACTGCTAATTCACTGGCATGAGGCGCTAGCTGTGCCCACCTCTACCTCCATTGTCCCCGTTGACCTCGGCACGGTGACACACCCGCTGACGTCTCTCTAAGGCGGAAAAGGGGCGGAAAAATGCAGACAAGACGTGCATTTAAAGCGCCTCTGTTCCATGGTTTGACCTTCAGAGAGGTCTGAACAGGATCTCAAGTACACACGGCACTGTACAGCCGCGTGACGTTCTGACAACTCATAAAAGCTTATTGTCTGCAGCCGCTTCTGCCGTTTCTCAATTTCCACCCTCTCCAAAGCTGCTGATAAGAATGCCAGACGGCAGCCCTGTGCACATTCGTGCATAAGCAGTAAGCGCGACACGATATGGAAAAATGCTAAAATAAAGAATAATAATAGTCATTGTGTGAGCGCCGGGGCTACTGAATGCTTAACAAGGCTGCAGTCTTTATTTCCCCTTTCTGTCAAACGGAGGTGTATAATGGCTCGGCTTAAATGCTGTTTTTTTTTATATATGTTTTTTTAGGGCAATCACAGATAATGGCTCAAGGCACTCCGTCCAAGATGGCGTGGGGAGACGGCAAACTGTCATAAGGTGAAGACATGTTGGACCAACGCAGCCCGTCTAATTAGCTTTTTCCATTTTCACCTGCCGCCTTACTTCAACATATCACCGCCAGCCAGCAAGATATAATTGCTTTTTTGCATCAGGTCTACGAGCTCATTTGCAGGCATTTTATTGTTAAAAATTAGTAAGGAGCTAAAAACAAACAAGAACACACACACACACACACACACACACACACACACACACACACACACACACACACACACACACACACACACACACACACACACACACACACACACACACACACACACACACACACACACACACACACACACACACACACACACACACACACACACACACACACACACAATCTAAACCAAAATTAAAAGCTTCATTAAATGTGAAAATTGGTCAGGGAATTGTGAACATCTGTTCCTAGGGCCCTGCATCATAAACTCCAAGGTTAAACCAAACACCAATTTACAGCTTAGAGACTCTGAGAAACACAAGTCAACAACAAGGCTCCAGAAACAGCACAGTGAGAAGTGTGAGAGTCATGAACGAAAGCTGCGTCATATACAGCATGCATGTGTAAAAGATTCATGTCAGTTCAAAATGTTACATCTAGCATTCATTAAACATGCTAGGTGTGTGTGTGTGTGTGTGTGTGTGTGTGTGTGTGTGTGTGTGTGTGTGTGTGTGTGTGTGTGTGTGTGTGTGTGTGTGTGTGTGTGTGTGTGTGTGTGTGTGTCTGTATTTAAAAAATTGCTCAACCCATTAAGACCTGGAACGCATCGGTTTAATTTTTTGATTTGAGCTAAAAAGAATTATTTTACACTTTGGCTATTCAAAAATAGCAGATCTACAAGCTCATAGCGCGGCACCGAGTGCCGCGCTACGAGCTTGTAGATCTACTATTTTTGAAAAATCATGAAAATGTGTGCAAATCTTTGAATATATAAATTATTTTAAAGCGAACATTTTTAACTCAAATCTTTGCTTATGGGGGTCCCTGGAACAAAATATAGATGGGGGTCCGCGGCCAAATGCATATAATTTTGGGGGTCCTTGACAATTATGAAAAAGTCTGAGAACCACTGATATACAGTAGAAACATAAGTTTCTTTGAAAACTGTTGGGATTTAGAAGACATTTGTAGAATCGGAACCTCAGGCCTTAATGGGTTAAAGCGACAACCACTGCTGCTGTCCACTGTGTGACGGGTGAAGATGAGTTATGTATAACTGCTATGGTGTGTACTTTGTGCAATACAGTATACTGTGCAGGGGTACACATTTTCAGTGGCGGCCAGCTGCCGGGCCGGTCTGAAAGCACAACAGTTGTCTGTGACCTTGGTTGAAGCTTTCAACTGAATTGGCTCCGGTTGCAAACTGTATTTTAACAACCTCTTGCCAGAAGTGTTCGTGCCCCTGTTTATGAGTTCTGGCATGAGAAGGCGCTCCGGCATACAAGCCGACGTCTGTGTGTGTGTGTGTGTGTGTGTGTGTGTGTGTGCGTTTCATTCCGACATGGACCGCCACGTGACTCGGCTTGAGCAGAGGTCACTGGGAATCTAAAAAAAAAGAAAATAGCTCGCAGCACATCAATCTAACGGCTGACACCCTCTCTCGGGCGTGCTACTGAGCTCTGGTTCAAAACCACCTGGCTTTAGCCTCTGGAAGGCTCCGTGGCTAGTGTATCAAAGGGGTGTGCACGAGTGTAACAGGTTGAAAATGTTTTGTTTTAACCCATTAAGACCTAAAGCC
The DNA here is from genome assembly GCF_963280865.1 of Gymnoscopelus braueri. NCBI lineage: Eukaryota > Metazoa > Chordata > Actinopteri > Myctophiformes > Myctophidae > Gymnoscopelus > Gymnoscopelus braueri. Next base: position 37,443,539 of record NC_137616.1, on the reverse strand, counting down.
GATTCTACAAATGTCTTCTAAATCCTAACAGTTTTCTGAAAAAATATGATGTTTCTATATCAGTGGTTCTCAAACTGTTTCATGTCCAAGGACCCCCAAAATGATATGTATTTGGCTGTTTTGTTCCAGGGACCCCCAGAAGCAAAGATTTGAGTTACAAATGTTCGCTTTTAAAATAATATAAATATATTAATTTGCACACATTTTCTCGATTTACAAGCTCGATGAGTGCCGCGCTATGAGCTTGTAGATCTGCTATTTTTGAATAGCCAAAGTGTAATTATTTTTTTTTGCTCAAATCTTAAAAATGGCACAGATGCGTCCCAGGTCTCAATGGGTTAAGTACTGTACTCTTTCTCACACTGACGGCGAGAGCCTTTTTTACAAACTTTACGTTAAAGATGTTCCACCAGCAGCAGAGGCTGGCCACCGGCCCTTACCTTTGGGATGTCCCGGATCGCTGAACTCGTACTTCCCCATGCCGACCGTCCGTAGCATCTGAAGGCCGTTGTTGGGACCATCCTGACAGGCCGCGCCCACCGCTGTGGACTGGCCCTGCGCCGCCGCCGCCTGGCCATTCGTGAGAGGCAACGCCGGGGGCTGAATGAGGGGGTGGTGGGCGGGGTGGGGGGTCAAGTGGCCGTTCCCCATCACGCTATGAGGGTTCGGATGAACTACGTGATTGGCCGGGGCGGTGTGGGGGGAGGGGTGGCCCGCCGAGGGGTACGGGGAATGGCCGGGCATGCTCAGCACCATGGAGGGAGGCTGCTGCTGCTGGCTGTGGCTGGAGTGCGGCGGCAGCTGGAAGTGGGCCGTCATGAGGGGGTGGTGGTGAGGGGGGTGCATGGGCGTCTGGATGGACGGGGTCACTCCGATGACGGGGGACTGGACCGTCACGCTGTGGCTGAAGGAGGGAGGCTGGGGGAGGCCGTAGCTGTGTGGCAGGAGGCTGGGCTGGCTCACCGCGGCTACCGACGGAGCCCAAGGGGGACCTGAGAGAGAGAGAGAGAGAGAGAGAGAGAGAGAGAGAGAAGGGGAGAGAGAGAGAGAGAGAGAGAGAGAGAGAGAGAGAGAGAGAGAGAGAGAGAGAGAGAGAGAGAGAGAGAGAGAGAGAGAAAAAGAAACAGTAGAAGGGAGGGAGAAAATTATCAATTGCATTTCCATGTTCATCTTCAAAATAAAAAGTTACTTTTGTTGCTGAGAATTGGGTTTGTGGCTTCTTTTTGTCTTGGTAACAGAGATCAATACTAGGACACTGGGCCCGTGGTAGTGCTTGGAGCATCAACAAGTTGTCTTGGATGCATTGGTTGGCAGTAGAGATAACCGCACAACAATGTCCTTGGGCAAGGAATCCTCAGAAAAAAAACATGTCCAACTACTGAGATCAATGCAAATGTCAGAGCAAAATAAATAAATACATAAATATGCTAATGTGAAAAAGCAGGAAACAATTGCAGTCCTCAACTTTCATCAGTGCTAAATTATGTGCTACTTATGTTTACTATTGCGTGCAGAAACCAACTGGAACACCTGGACGCAACCCTCTCCACGCCGTGGACACTCTCCGCTGGTCAACGTTTGTTTTGGCCTCCAGGCTTTCACTTTCGGATAACACACAGAAAAGGGCTTCCTATGAATCTATTTGCCTCTGAGATCACAGCGGTAATAAGACTAGGACGGATTTAGTGTACCAATCCGCCGAACAAGCATCTGTGAATCTGTGAGCCGAGAGTAAGTAAGTACGTACTATAAACTTACAAACTATATACATGTAGGAGTCTGTGTTTACCCAGAAACTCCGAGCCAACCATTTTCTCCACACCAAGGCAAGAACCAAGGCGCTAGATTATTATTGTAAGCGAGGCCCTCTCTAGGTCACTGCCCGGGACAGAGGAGTCTCGGAGCTGATCTGATTAATCTTATAAATATGCAGCCATATTGGACCTGGCCCCATGCCTCCCTCCTTGCCCGATATCTCCCCTGCTCCCGGTCTTCCTGCAGCTCCCCTCGTGCCCCCTCTTAGTCCCCCTGCTCCAAAAATAACCTGCCATTGCTGCCAAGGAGCCAAAGGCTGAATCGCAGCACACAAAAGAGCCTGGTTCTACTTGGACCGGGCCCTGCTAATATAATGTGTAGCGAGAAAGAGTCTGTGCATAATGTGGATGAGGGAGGAGGGGGGGGGGGGCGAGAAGAGAGAGGAAACGGACAAACAGAGAGAGAGAGAGAGCGAGACAGATTGCAGAGGTGGACGGACGAGAGGGGAAGGAGAGAGCAAAGGGAGAGAGAGAGAGAGAGAAATGATATGGAGGCCACCTCGATGCATAATTCACATCAATCCCTGAGCCAATCGGGAGCAGCTCCGCGGTCTTCATTTTTTCCCGCTGTTTGCAGCTCCCTAGCTGCTACCGAGGGATCAATCTGAGAAACTAGGGTTGATGGAATTGGAATAACTCATACTGTTTGATTAGGTCCAATACGACTGCATATTTATGATATTATTAATCAGATCAGCGGATAGATCAGCGAGGCCTTAATGAGGGGCGACCTCTTCGCTGGGGGGCTCCGATTACAGCCTGTCACACATCTCTCTTCTTCTTTGTTTACAGTGGTGGTGATGTGAAACTAGTCTTTTTCACTTGAATATGTGATTAAATACACAGAGACTCTCATTAGCAGGGCACAACATGCTCTTGGATTCACACAGGTCTCAATGCTCGTGAGCGGCTTTAAAACATTAATTGCATTAACTCTTTAAGACCGGGAACGCATCTGTTTGTCATTTTTAGATTTCGTTGGGCTATTCAAAAATAGCAAATATACAAGCTCATAGCGAAAAATCATGAAAAGTTGTGCAAATTTTTAATTTTTTTGGCAGACATTTGTAACTCAAATCTTTGCTTCTGGGGGTTCCTGGAACTAAATATTTTACAAATGTTCGCTTTAAAAAATATATAATCCAGGATTTTGCCACTAATTTTCACGATTTTTCAAAAATAGCAGATATACTAGCGCTATCGGTGCCGCGCTATGAGCTTGTATATCTGCTATTTTTGAATAGCCAAAGAAATCTAAAAATGACACCCAGATGCGTTCCCGGTCTTAATGGGTTAACTTTATGTGGATTCTGCCCCCTGATTGCTCTCTTGTACTCTATAATTAAAATGTGAAAAGGGTATTAGCCGTTTTCAAAAGTGCCTCTCACTTTAAAAAAAAAAAAAAAGGAAAAAAAAAGAAAGGCCCAAAATTCCATTAAAGAATTTCCATTAATTGCTCAGTCAACCGCTCATGACAATCTTATTTATTTTCAAGTTATTTAAAAAGAACAAAAAATGTCAATTGCCAACAACTTTTCAAAGAGAAAATGAGAAACTTCCTATACGAAACGGCTGGAAACCCGTTGATTAATTCTGGCATAGACGATAGAAAACTCTCTGTCACTGTGGCTCAGTGGAGTGTGGAGAAGGAGCTGGCTCAGTTTACAAATGTCAGTCAGAGATTTGGAATGGTGCACACGTGCCAATCAATATGCAGCGCCATGCTTCGATTTAGAGAGTGTCATATGCGACTGTGTGCACAGGTCAGTGACATCTCACTTTCCCCTCACACTTCCCACGAAGACAGGGGGGGTTTCGGGTGGACGGGGGGGACGGGACGGGTGGAAGTGTGGAGGGGGCGAAGGGATGGAGAGGTGCAGGGGTGAAGGGATAGAGAGAGCAAGGGGTGAGACAAGCGAGTGAAGCCTTGTTCGCTCAGACACAATACTAAGAGCCTGAGAACTTCATGGCCCATTCATCCTGCGTCCTCCCCCCCCCCCCCGCCTCACACAGCAGGGTCCCACGGCCACGCACCAGGGGACACACAGCAGACGTCTGCCAGGAAGCCCTCCACCTCGGGTGGCTGAGCACCGCACACAATGGCACAGCTCCCTGTTCTCTCTCTCTCTCTCCCTCCCCGTCACAGCACCCACCGCAGGCATTGCGGGGCTGGTTTCGGCTGAAGAAACCGCTCCGCTACAGTACGTGAACTAAACTGAACTGATCAGCCTGTTTAACCCACTAAGACCTGAGAAGATTCTAGAAATGTCTTCTAAATCCTAAAAAAAAATTGAGAAAAAAAAAAAAAAAAAAATCTCGGTTTTTCAAAAATAGCAGATCTACAAGTTCATAGCGCGGCACTCGGTGCCGCGCTATGAGCTTGTATATCTGCTATTTTTGAATAGCCTAAAGAAATCTAAAGTGACACAGATGCGTTCCAGGTATCAATGGGTTAATAATTAATCCGTGCTATAATTAAATCTTTATTGAAAGTGTGCAAGTTACACCGAGGAGGTAATTAGCCCCGATTAAACCACCCCGAGCTCTAGAAGGGAGTGTGCCAGCCTAGCATAGCCCGGGTCAGCCTGGACAGGTTTTCCTGTGTGACTGTTACATGTCGTGTATTTATTGGGTTGTTGTCTTTCCTTGCTGTCTTGATTGCTGCCCTCGAACACTGGGTCCAGTCCTGATTGGCCCATTCATCCAAGACTCTTGCTCAATCACACGCCGCCTCATCAAACTTCCCTGATTGGCCCAATGCATCCAGGAATCATGCACAATCTATTATTCTGCCTCATCACCTTCCCTGATTGGCCCATGCATCCGCGCATCTCGCCCAATCATATTCTGCCTCATCACCTTCGCTTGATTGGTCCAATGCACGTATGCACGTACAGTATGTGCCCAATCATATTCTGCCTCATCAACCTTCCCTGATTGGTCCATGCATCCAGGAATCATGCCAAATTATACTCTGCCTCATCGCCTTCCCTGATTGGACCATGCATCAACGTATGATGGCCGATCATATTCTGCATATTCATCACCTCCCCCTGAGTCATGTCATCCAATCCTTGGCAGCCACCTCCTGCTTAAAGCCCTGTCTGTCTACCTGCAGTCCCCCATTCATTGTTGAACTGACGACTCCTGGTTGCTGTGTTGATGAAGCGCAAGGGGGCGGGGGGGGGCGGGGGGGGGGAGAGAGTCAGCGCACTGAAGTCAAGGCACAGACGGCTGTGTTGTTGACGGACAACGGATGCACGCTTATGAGAAACAACAAAAATAAAACCTGGCAAAACAGTTGTGTGCATTAGCGCAAGAGGATAAAGGAAACATTCAGTCTAAATGTCCCGTTTGCTAATTCACAACTACTACTACTACTACTTTTGTATTTGAAACTTTACATTTCTCTAAATATTATAAACTTTCAGGACAGCCCAAGTACAAATATCATTTATGAAAAGGCTACTATAGGCTACAGTGAAGTCGGACTGAATAATGACTGAAACGTTTTTTTCTTTTTTACTCTCTTGGTGTGGGGATTATCTGGCATTGTGAATACAGAAACCTCCATATTTGGGTAGACAAAGACATACAGAGATCTCCATCTATATGGACAGACAGGTACAACGGGTTCTCTGACAACTCCCCCGACAGCATGACTAGGATATTTTGCTTTGCTAATTACTAGGGCCGGGACTTTATCGCGTTAATTTCGATCAATTAATTACAGAAAAATTATCGCGTTAAAAACATTTACGCATTTTAATCGCACCTATTTTTGCACCGCGGAACGTTTCTCACTGGACG
>NC_137616.1:37357915-37432915 GCF_963280865.1 Gymnoscopelus braueri | reverse complement strand
CCACTCCTCCTGAGGAGATGATGACACGGTCGGACCGCACGCCGGCCAACGCTCAACAACACAACATATCCCGAAACCAACATGTCTTCTAAATCCCAACAGTTTTCTGAAAAAAAACGTATGTTTCTATATCAGTGGTGCTCAAACTTTTTCATGTCAAGGACCCCCTCGATTTTTCAAAAATAGCAGAGCTACAAGCTCGTAGCACGGCACTCTGTGCCGCGCTATGAGCTTGTAGATCTGCCATTTTTGAAAAGCCAAAGTGTAAAATAATGTTTTTTTTAGCTCAAATCTAAAAACAGATGCAGAAATGCAGTGGTTCAATGAATTATGTGCAGCTTTAACATATCCCATCAAATCCCCATCTGGGGTTAAAAAATGCCACCCTCCCCCCAATCCCCCAGCTTTAAGGTGGCTTTATCAAATGTTTACAGAGAATTACTGACACAGTATTGATGCTGTAATTGCGTACAATATCAACGATGAGTGTCGCAGAAAAAGATACATCCCTCTATGGAAAGTTATCTTATTAGAGTGCCAGAGAGAGAGAGAGATGGGGGGGGGGGAGGGGGTTGGGGCATTCTGAGATGCGAAATGTTCGTGTGAAGGAGTGAAAAGGGGGGGCTGCAGTGTTTAGGGGATGGAGGAAGAAACTGACAGGCCAGAGCTTTATGTCCAGCACAACCTGTCTACTTCAGACAGAAGAGAAAGCTGAAATAAATGGTTTAGCGGGGGGGGGGGGGGAAGCCCCCCGCCCTCACTAACACCCCTGGGTGCTCAATACCTCTGAGAGCTCCGGAGGCTTGGGCCGAGTTTGGACCGTTATTTCCCATGCATACTGCAACCCTTTTCCCTGCAACGTAATGAGCGCTCTGCACCCCGACCACCACTGCATTTCTTCACCACCTCACTCTACCTCTCTCCATGCCGAGGCACAGCACCAATTCCTCATTATTACCTCCCCGTGCTTGCTCCTTAGCCCTGCACCTGGCTACATAATACCCTCCCATAAATACAATTCAAAATAACTGAAAATAAAACCCCAGGAGGGAAAACCCTCGTCTCTGCTAAAATGCCAATGCATCAGTAGTGGGGTTTTACTGCACCAAGGCGGGGACATAAAAAAAAAAAAAAAAACTGAAGATGGTTTCCATTCATTGCCATCACAATGACAGCCTATCAGCCCAGGCCCGGGAACAATCCTGACTTAAAAAAAATGATCAAGGTTAGATAGGGAAAACACACACAGACGCACACACACAAACACACACATGCACGCACACGCACGCACGCACATAATGTAATGTTTGCACAATTCCACGCACATTCACGAACAGGCGGCACACGTGCACAACATGTTTATTAAGATGGCAGCATTTTGCTACTGCAGCCAGGCACTGGCAGGCAGGATGTTACAGTGCAGTACAGTACTACTACTGTAGGGTGCTGGAGCAGCCATCTTCCTTCATGCCATCTTCTCATACTTTTTTGCTCCCCCCTGCCCCCCCCCCCCCCGCTTTGCCCACTCCCAATCACCCCCACCCGCCCATAATCGCCGGCTAGCAGATGGTTTCCTCTGACTCAACAAAAATCACACTGGAGGAGGAGGAGGAGTAGGAGATGGAAGAGGAGGAGGAGGGGAGCCACAACTTTTTTTTTTCCCGGGGTTTGCCGAGTCGCTATGCAGTTGTTGTCAAGCCAGCTGGGGATGTTTTTATTTTATTTTATTTTTGTACAGAGTGGTTTTCTATGGAACGCCTGCCTGTGTACAGTGTCACAAAACCACACAACAACGCACACACACAATGCCCACACACAAAGTATGGCAGGAATGCAGCCACACACATAATACAACCATACTAAAGAACATGCACTCCTCATACACGTGCTCTTGCACACTCAGTAATACAGGCATTTTAACCCATTAAGACCCGTGGCCGATTCTACAAATTGTCTTCTAAATCGTAACTGTTTTGTTTTTTGAAAAAAACGTATGTTGCTATGTCAGTGGTTCTCAATCTTTTTCATGTCAAGGACCCCAAAATGTTAATGTATTTGGCCGCGGACCCACATCTCAAAATATTTTGTTCCAGGGACCCCCAGAAGCAAAGATTTGAGTTAAAAATGTTTGCTTTAGAAATATATATTCAAAGATTTGCACAAATTTTCACGATTTCTCAAAAATAGCAGATCTACAAGCTCATAGCGCGGCAGCCGCGCTATGAGCTTGTAGATCTGCTATTTTTGAATAGCCAAAGTGTAAATTAATGCTTTTTAGCTCAAATGAAAAAGTGACACAGATGCGTTCCAGGTCTTGAAGGGTTAAAATTGCATTCATGCGTGCCATACCATATACGACTTTTGACATACAGTATATCTATATATATGTATATTTGTGCACAAAATGCCAATGCACTCCTCAATAGAGCAGATATATATTTAATATAACGACTGAATACCATGGATTAATTCAACCACAAATGCACAAACACGCATGGCATGCACACGTGAACACACACACACACACACACACACACACACACAAACAGAGAGGACAGAACATAAGGTCAGGCTGCATACAGAAGCCTATAGCTGCACTTAATCATGCTTTGAAATGGCTGGCATTCTGCGCAACTGCATACAATTCACCATCTCCCTGTCTTTCTGCATCATAATAAAGGCCTATTATTGCCTGAGGCGCCAAAAGAAAGTGTGGAAAAACACTGAGAAGGGAAGGAGACATGAAGGGGGCAGTCTGTGGACCAGAATCAGCAGAACGCATCATAAATCTATAGCCTGTCTGGTGGGTTTAGAATGAAGCCATTAGGTTGTTTCTAAAATGGAGAATGGGCTCGGTGCTTTGTCTGGCCATGCAAGTAAATAGACTGCTGCATGCAAAATCAACACCATCGCTGACCACCAGGGATATTCATTCACACACCGACCCAGACAGACAGACAGACAGACATGCACACAACAAATGTCTTATTCGTCACGAATAGTGTGCTACAGTGATATGCCGAGCTGAAATAAAGCATGTCACAATGGTCACCCATCTCCCTCTGAAAGGCTGCGAGGCTTCATAGCAGACGTGTGCACTCACGCACGCACACACTCTCACGCACGCACGCAGGCAAACACACACAAGCAAACACTAGACAGGAAAAAAAGGTCTCCATCTATTCTCCAGCCTGCGGAATAGGAAGGGTGCGGTCACAACCTCGGCACCGAATGCGGGAGATGAAATCAAGACACATCAGGTCTGATCGAATGCTCGTCTTGCCTCCAAATGGGTGGCAGAGACAGTGCGATCATACCGCCTGTCATATCAGCTATTCTCTATGACATGGCCAAGGCTGACAGCTGTCACCGCACGGACTCCACTATCGACCAATAGCAAGGCAGCGTCATCGCGCTACAGCGAAGCCCAAAGCTCCCCGCTCGCCATCTGCCACGCGTACGTGTGTGGGCGGGGGTGAGGGTTACCTGTCACATGGTGATCAGGAGCAACACGTTCTGATTTCTTTGAGACAAACGCTGTCTTCCGCATCGAAACAAACAGCAACAACAAGTCGTTGCTCAACACTTTATTTGCTTTTGCATTGTGGCGGAGCGAGTCCCTCGTGTCTGTGTGTGTGTGTGCGTGACCATTTCAAAGGTCCGATAATCTAATGGCAGTTAATAATGGCCATATATGTTGGACATATAACGATGGACCATCGTTATATGCCAGCGTGGGGGCTGACATATAAGAACTTGAACATAGAAGAAGAACAAAGCCAGTGTCCAGTTGTGAGACAGGCTTTAGTTTCCCCACAGAAATCAGAAACATTGTGCTCATATATTATATAGATAGATACAGTAGAAAAATTTGATAGATAGATAGATAGATAGATAGATAGATAGATAGATAGATAGATAGATAGATAGATAGATAGATAGATAGATAGATAGATAGATAGATAGATAGATAGATAGATAGATAGATAGTCTAACAGAGGGGTGCCTTTGGGGGCAACAACGTTACAGCACACACTGATCATATCAACAAACCACTGTGAGATTTAATAAGGTCCTGGCAAAATGAGAAAGGTATAGAGAATGAATGAGAGAGAGACGAAGAAAGAAAGAGAGACAATTGAGGGCAGATGAGGGCCCGAGACAGGGTTAGAGGAAGTACACACTCTCACTCTCTCGCGCACGCACACACACACACACTATCTTTCACATACTGTATTCAGTACACATAAACACACGTTCTCTCTCACGCGCGCGCACACACACACACACACACACACACACACACACACACACACACACACACACACACACACACACACACACACACACACACACACACACACACACACACACACACACACACACACACACACACACACACACACACACACACACACACACACACACACACACACACACGGGTCAGCCACAATGCCACTGTGAAAAGATAATCTCAATGAAATATCATTAAGAGAGCTGGCGGACACAATGAGACAGCAGTGTGTGTGAGGTACGGCTATACAGCAGTTCATTATGTTCTGCCTCTTAAGGCTCTATGTTCCAGCAGCAGCAGCACAAAGCTCTTTACACAGAGGCAGAGCCACAGGCTTCGTTTCCACTGCCTCTATGTACGACGCCTTCTCCACTGGCACGGTAATCGAACGAGGCTGTTAACCCATTAAGACCGGGAACGCACGTCATTTTTTGATTTCTTTGGGCTATTCAAAAATAGCAGATATACAAGCTCAAAGTGCCGCGCTATGAGTTTGTAGATCTGCAATTTTAGAAAAATCTTGAAAGTTTGTGCAAATCTTTGAATATATACATTTTTTTACTCAAATATTTGCTTCTGGGGGGGATTCTACAAATGTCTTATAAATCCTAACAGTTTTTTTGAAAAAACCTATGTTGCTATAATCAGTGGTTCTCAAACTTTTCATGTCAAGGACCCCCAAAATGATATGTATTTGGCCGCGGACCCCCATCTCAAAATATGTTGTTCCAACATTTTTAACTCAAATCTTTGCTTCTGGGGGGTGGGGGGTCCCCCAGAAGAAAAGATTTGAGTTAAAAATGTTCGCTTTAAAAAATAAAATATATATATTCAAAGATTTGCACACATTTTCACGATTTCTTTTCAAAAATAGCAGATCTACAAGCTCATAGCGCGGCAATCTGTGCTGTGCAGCTTGTATAGCTGCTATTTTCGAATAGCCAAAAAATCTAAAATGACGGAGACACGTTCCCGGATTGAGTGGGTTAATGCCGGTTAAGATCTTCCTCTGATATGGGTTTATCAATTAAATCTCGAAAAAGCCAAGCGGATGCACCGGACATGTTTGCCCGGGATTCCCAGCAGCGTGACGCGCACCCCGCTCCCATTATGGTTCAATTTAAAATGCGTCCAAGAAAACCGCACCTCGGCAATCAGCGGAGCCATCTCTCTGGGGGAAGACGCCTGTACACAAATTCAATCCTAATCAAAATTTCAATAACAACAGCAGTCGCCATGCCTGGCTGTAATGCGTGCACGGCAAGAATAATATCACATTGTAATTCCACACCATGAACAAATCATAAAGGAACAGTATGCGCAGGCAAGGAAATGAAATTCTACCCCAGCAGAATGGCTTTTTCTTCCCTGTGGCCAAGCATGGACAGACACAGAGTTTGGCTGAAATGTGGAAGGGAGCTAATGCCTTTTTCTTTCCTCACTGGGAAGAGAGAGAGAGTGAGAGAGAGAGTGAGAGAGAGTTAGAGAAAGAATGGCAGCGAGGGGCGGTGGGAGAGATTGAGAGGCAGCCAGAGACAGAGCCATCCATCATACAGCCTTGTATCATTTCCTTCGACACATCATTTTCAGCCTTAAAAAAAAAAAAAAATACAAAAAAAATACAAGAAAATAGAAAAGAGCCCTTCTCCCCTACCCCTAACCAACAGTAACACGAATTTACGAAAAAACAACAACCTGCGGAACTCGCCCTTCCTCTCGCCGTTTCCTTTTCGAAAAACGTTATTCACTTACTGTATGCGGCTGCCTTCTCTTCATGAGAGCGCGCTGACACTTAAATGTGAGGTGAATTTGTTCTGGACTCCCATCATTGGAAGAGGTGAATGGCTGAGTCGGTTGCATGGGGCTGCTGTGTCCAATCTATTAGACTGGAGCATAGCAGAGCATCTCACGGGTAAACAAAGGGAGCTACTTTGCCATTTTTTGGCAGCCATCTTAAAATGCAGCGGCGTTCCAACATGGCGAGCAAGCAGTGTGGTGCCATGGGTAGGGGATGGTAATCAGCAGGACCACTGGAGAGGGATATAAGACGAAATCGAGGTAATATTTCTATCTTAAGACGTCCGGGGATTAAATGTATCAAATGCAAACCGATACAGCAAGAATGCGTGTCCAGCGCATTGTGATACACGTATAAAATGCGGCTCCGTTTCAGTGCGCATACCGGCATGCATTCTGCGTGTGGCATTTGAGCATTGTATGTACTGTATAGAAAGACTGTATGGCCAAATGGCACATTCATGAATTTATGAACCAATTATTAATTGAAATAATGTGCTGCAACGCATAGCCATGAAAGCCTGAGTTGATGATGCACGACTTGCATTCAAGTTTTGACAAGCAGGCAGTGTTCTTCCCTTTGCCTCGCATTTTCTCTTCACAATGATCAAAGAGAAACCAAGTTAAAGCAACGTGTTCTCAGGCAATGGGGAATCTCTTCTGTAACAGAAGATGTTGATAGAATTGGAACATCAAGCAATATCCATCCAGAAGAGGTTGCAAAACATTGGCTGTTCTAAATCAGTCCTGCATCCCATGTTGGGATGTGGTCACCCCAGATTTGCACAACATCTCAATTTACAAAGGACCCTTTTCATATAAAAAGGCATGTGACTGTTTGACCCTTGTTCTTTGTTTAACTTGCGTCCCTATTCTAACATTCAGGGAAAACAGCAGATCTACAAGCTCACAACACGACTCTCGAAATCAACCGAACGTCCTCGTCGTGAGAGGTGGAAGCAGGTGAAGCTGACTAACAGGGCTCTCTGGTAACACTGTTACTTTACATAAACATTGACTCCCAACTCGTGTTGCGTGAGTTTGTAGCTTGCTATTTTCAGATATTTATTGTAGAGCTGCAACTGAAGGGGGCCTAGTATAGAGCCCCGGGGACTCTGGTCAATTAAGTGTAGTTTTTAAGTCGCTAAATGGGGGATATTTAACTTTAAAACACTTATGGGGTCTAGTCGGGCGTTTGTGTGCACTCCAGAGTTTTTAAGTTGCTTGGGTCAATATTTAGATATTTGATATGCATTTTATCAGACACCCCCCCCCCCCTGCCACCAATATAAACCCATTGTAACTTCAAACTCCATTTTAACGATGTTAGACTCCAAATGTCCCCATGACCTCTTTTTATTTATTTATTTTATTTTCTTGTATGTTTTTATTTTATTTTTACTGCTATTTTTTCTGTTGCTTTTTTGTACTATTTGATTTTATGTACTGTCTGATAAAATTTCTGAAAATAAAGAGTTTAAAAAAAAAAAAAAAAAAAACATGTTGAAAACACACGTCCCTGGTTCTGGCGACTGATATTGTCCTTCTAATGAGAGAGGGGGTCGTGTTTTTTCAATTACTTTTAAATATTTTGGTTTAATGAAAATCTTAAGAAATAATGAAACCCCTTTAACACATCCACCGCCAGAGGTTAATCTCATAATGTACTCACCAGTGCCAAGGTGTTTTTGTTGTTTTTTTGTTTTTTTCATGTCGCCATAGATCTTGTTAAAATCCTTAAGATTGAGCCGTGAACGGTCTGTTTACATCCGCGAGATCTCCCTGTATCTCCCAGTGAAGACCGCATGTCAAACGGACTTCCATGACTGTAGTTAGAGCGGATTACGTTAAACAGTGAAATGCGAGGAGAAAAAACTACAGGAAGAGAATTGAGTTTCAGTTTCGTCTGTAGAATGGGAGCGGGCGTGATCGTCGAAACCGGATCCCAAATAATTCTATTTCCTGTCATCAAACCGGAAACGGAAGTGGATCAAAAAAATTCCGAAAGTGCACCCGGACCGCGCATGCGCGAAAAGACCGCAGCCCGTAGGACTACGGGCTCGGCGCTTAACCGTTGGATTTAACGGCCCGTAGAACTACGGGCCCGGCGGTAAAGGTGTTAAGTGTATACTTAATTAACTCCTCAACATTAGCTGCTGTCTCTTGAACCTGAAGTCAATACTAGCTGATTAACGATGCAAGATAGGCAGTTTGGCTGTCCATGTATCTATCTATAAGCTGGCTTGTATCTAAAACTAAAAAACGAAATGGAAAGCGAAGGAGCACGAACACCTTGGTGTGTTCAGCAGGAGGCAGACCAGACGGGCAAAACACAATGGAGACACAACCAGAAGAAAAAACAAAGAAAGATAGAGAACGGCTGGTGGGGCCATAGGCTGGCGCTGCACCACAGAGGGACTACGAATACAGACTCCATAATTCCCAGCCTCCGGGCCAAACGACTGAAGGGGAACGGACTTCACTTCCACTGAAATTCCAGCTAAGACGGTCCGACAGCTGAGCAAGCTACCGGCTCAACGCGCGCGTTCCGGAAAACAGGAGCGTGACTGTTGGGGCGCGGCCGATAGGCTCCAGTGAGGAAGCAGGCCCGGAAACCCCCCCCCCCCTCTAATATCCCATGAGTGCTCCGAGGTTGCAGTGCGTGCCCTCCAACACTTACTCAAACCCCCCTCCTCTCTCTTGTTGTCTTTTCTCTCGCAGATAAGTGGCGGTTTTGTACTGGACACAGGGGCTGGACTGAGATAGTACTCTTCCGGACATGATTTATCCGAATGCTAAGGGGAGGCAACCACGCCGCCCGCCCGTGGTTGGCGCTTCCCAGTGAGATTGACTGTTGATTGGACATGGGAGCTATGCGGAGACTACCCCGGTGTCACGGTAACACCTCCCAGTGGAGTGTGTCAGTGGAGCGCGCTGCCCTTCATCGTCCCCGGCCAAGGGACAATGAGAGACAGAGGTCTACAGGGTCCTGACCTTGGCTGATGCGAGGCCAGCGTTTAGGGAACAAAAGTGTCCTCTCCCTGTCACAGCGGCAGCCACTGGGACACAGTGATGACTGTGTGGGGCTTGTCTGTGGTTAGACATTCTCTCTCTCTGTGTGTGTGTGTGTGTGTGTGTGTGTGTGTGTGTGTGTGTGTGTGTGTGTGTGTGTGTGTGTGTGTGTGTGTGTGTGTGTGTGTGTGTGTGTGTGTGTGTGTGTGTGTGTGCGTGTGTGTGTGTGTGTGTGTGCATTGAATTAACGCTAACTGGGCATATAGCTATTTAGAGCTAAATAATAAATTGAGTTCATATTGATATTGCAATATGAAAGAAAACAATATCTGTCTTGGCAATAATGTAATAGGAATTTTACAAATTCATTTTAGAAAATGCTCAGTCAGTTAGTGAAATACTGACATTTCCTGGCATTTAATGCCTATCATACACACAGAAATAGGTCTCCTGCATGGAATCAGGTCACCAGTTTCATTTTCTATATCTGCAAGCTCACAATAAGTTGCGTGACGCAATGTGAGCTTGTAGATCTGCTATTTTGGCATTGTTTAAAAAAGCAATTGGCAATTAATTAATTAATTGCCATTAATTAACATACATTTTTAACTATTGTTAAATTCTGATATTATCAAACCTAAATATCAAACATATTAGACAGTATATATTTATACTATATTTCCCCTTTAAAATACATCACGACAGTAACCCAGGGGGAGCCGGGGATCGAACCGCTAAGCCTTACGATTCCCAAGCCGCCGCTCTATACCTCCTGAGCTACTGCCGCTACTGTATTTAATTCAGTCGGACCAGAAGCAGAGGCAATACAAATATATCCACGCAGCTACTGAGGCAGAAATAGACACACGACATCACTCCATCACTAAAACATTCAGCAGCAGTATTACTTATATTGGCTTTTCATCAAAACACAGCTCTAACAAGTCCTTGTGTTGACTAACTGAAGGATAAAGATTGTCACAATATTAAAACATTTGCCCTACTGACAAAATTGAAAGTCCAGAGATTAGTTTTTTTGGTGGGAGAAAAAAAGGAAGAAAAAAAAAGATCAAAAGCAATTTATTCTGAGGGTAACATTGTATTGAATAACAAAAAATATGCTATAAGCAAACAAAGAAATAGCAAGCAGGCAGGAAAAGCTCAAAGCGCCCAATCAGTCACATCTGTGCCTTCTTTTCATCCTGGCTTTATTGACTCTCTCTCTGCCAATCAACGGTGCAACAGGGCTCAAAATAACATCATTCCACATCATGCCAAGAACACTCCTGGTAGCATAGCATCCCATCACTCAGGTACCTTCTCCTTGGCGCACACAGCATAAGGCTGCAACTATCCATTATTTTCTTAGCAATTATTCTTTCGATCACTTTTTTTTTGATTATTCGAATAATCAAGAAACACAGACAATCGCTATTATATTTCAGTCAGATAACTCACGAATAGATTGAACCAATATTATAGAATGAGAATACAAGTGTGGATGTAATATTTTATCTTGGCGTTCAGGCTCTGCTACATTTTTTCTCTCTGCTCAGCACAATTAAGACAACCATCATTAACCTTTAAGAGCAGGGGGATAGATATATAATAACAACCCCCCCATGGGAAACCAATAGCAGAGCCCACTGGTGGTGCTGGGAGCAAACGCTGCATGACAACACCCATGACACACAAAGCAGACGGAACACAGATGTAAGTGAGCTTAAATAACCCGCCCGATTGGACAGCTGACTGCCACGTCAGTGTATGACGTACTGTATGGGTCTGCATGACGCTGTAAACAGCCACATAGAATGAGCATGCATGTAACCTCTCGAGTTTACGCTGCCTGAACTAACTCGCATATCAATGTCGGGTGGAAACCTCATAGGTCTAAAACTGTTACTTTTCAGGATTCAAATTCAAAAATAGCAAAAAAAGAAGCATCGATATGTAGCGTTGCAACTGGTCAAGTTGCTATGTCTCACTGCATGTAGTCAGACATGAGTGGAAACCTGAGAGAAATCCAAGATGAGAAGATAAACCTTTATGATCCCATTCAATTCAGGTGTCATAGCAGCGACAGCAGCAAGGAAACACAGGAGAGAGAGGTAAGAGACTAAACTAAACTAAACAAATAAAAGAAAAGTTAAGATACTGGCACACTTATCGATCTACAATGGGTCACTGAATGAATATCTCATTACATCTGAGAAAGCATGTATGGCCAAATCAAAAGCTCTTTTTCCTTAACTCAATTTTGGATTCAAGATTCAAGTATGTGAAACTCTGATATAAAGATGTTTTATGTCACCATTTCAAGAAGGCAATTAAGTCTTGCAGGGAAATCCATACTAATCCCCCACCAGATGAAGCAGTGATTGTGATTGGAGTTCACAGTGACCTACTTTTGTTATTCGACACACCACTCTCCTTTCATGATGTATTAACAATACCAATTTTGGTCTTCCTTGGCCTTATGGCATATATGCTCCAGACAAACCCTTGGAAGGATGGATGGACCAATAGAGTGCAAGCATATAGAACCCCCCTCCCCCCTCCAGGAGTGCTGGTGGGGGACTAGAGGTTTGCATTCTAGGCTTGCACTAAGTAAGTCTTGCCTTATCTGGTGTTAGATTGGCATATTGGTGTGCATGTAAATGCCCTCATTGTCAGCTAAGTATAGCAGAGCAGTGCATTAATCTAATGTTCGATATGCCAGTGCTGTACTGTACTGTACAGTTGCATTATGTTAGTGTTTCATGTCCATGTATTAATTGAGGGAATCGATTCAAAATGCAACAGCTAGACTTCTAATAAAAACAAGAAAGAGATCATATTACACTACTGTTTTTGCTAAAAATTGGTTTCCACATCCTCCTCGTTGCATACAAAGCAGACAATGTCCTAGCACCCTCTTGCATCTCTATTTGCCAGTTCCGTTATGTCCAGTTGCAGTACAGTATGTGTTAGTCCTTTACGTCCATGTATTAACTGAGGAAATACAACCGATTCAACCGATTGAAAATGCAACAGCTAGACTTATAATAAAAACAAGAAATCTCTCTCTTGTTTCATCACACTCCTGTTTTTTCACAAATTGATTTCCGTCCACATCCTCCTCATTGTATACGAAGCAGACAATGTCCTAGCTGAATCTCTATCACATTATGCCCTACTCCGTCAGCTGAGACACTCTGCAGCAGGCAGGCTGATCGAATACTCACACCATTTGCTCTAAATTATAAAATACCCAATCGATAGGAATTGGTGACTGAAAATCTATTTCTTTAATGTTGTCTTTGTGATAATGACCTGATCTGGCTACACTAGCTTATTATTATGCCACAAAAGGCTGATTACAGATTATGTACTCACACCACATGGATCACAAGAAGTGGATTGATGCATTAGAGTTGGATTTTTATCAATGACCAAATGCCCCGGCTGGCCACTGTGTAAACTGTTTATTCATGCTCTGCAACACACACACACACACACACACACACACACACACACACACACACACACACACACACACACACACACACACACACACACACACACACACACACACACACACACACACACACACACACACACACACACACACACACACACACACACACACACTTTCTGCTTTCAAAGCAACTGGTGTTGGAAGAACCGGGTAACTAACTCACAATAGGAGCTCAAATCATCAAGGTATAGAGGCGTCAGGCGATATTCTAAATGATGTATTGCAAGTTCAGCAGATTAAAACAGAAAACATACACTTAAAATGGCACAACTGCTTCTCAACAATGAAGTCAACTTGTAAAACAATGAAATGGTCATAGTCTGATTGGATGGAGGGTTCAAATTATTTTCAGATGAACGCACAGCTGTGTTCTCATCATCATTCTAAATTAATAATAAGTAAATAGGTTTACTGAATTAACAGTTATTTGAGCTAACATTATCAACGTATCAATACACACTATGTTTATTCAAGGTTAACAAACATAGTGCCAACACAAAAATACGATTTAAGCACTGAACCACAATGTTATACATTATTTCTGAAGCAGCCAGTCTACAAAAACACATCATTGTGAGCTTGCGGACCTGCTATTTTTGACAAATTTTCTAAATCAATTACATGCCCAAAATTGGGACGCCAGGGTGGTTAAAGAGCTTATTGCCCCCAAAAATTAATAAACATTACTTTTATTTTAATCGCTGGAAAGTGGCTCTGGTGCAGTATTAACAGGAAAATCGACTACAAGCTGTGCGTTTATCAAAAAATAATGCAGCCACTCTGCAGAGGCAACTTAGCATCCGCGGCATGTATTATTTTTCAATAACACAGATCTCGGAGATGATTATCCCTTACAGTACTTCTGTGTCATTGCTGACGGCACTGGTTATTTTCTCCGTCGAGTGGCTCTCCACATTGTGGCTCTCCACATTGTCACTCCAGTTTATCTCTTAAAATCTAATAATGTGCTTTGATGTGCTCGCTTCACTACTGATACAATAAACTGCAGCCTTCTAAAGTACTGACAGCAAGAGGTTTGTTGACCGTGTGGATAAAAAGAACAAAATCATAGAACATGACACAGAGAAATCTTAACAGAAGCTTCCTGGGTATTTCAATCAAAAGCACAGAATGAAGAGCGACTGTAGAATGATAACAATATGTCATAGGCTGCTGTCGATCTACCATTTCTCACTGTTTGTAGGAGAGTATATGGTATTTTACCTGCATACAAGCACCAGTGATCATTGAGGTTGTCATAGCTGACTAACTAAACAGAACTAACTAAAATAAAATAACAAATACAGAAAATGTCTTTCATTTTAGTCTTTGTCAATTTGGTCAAATCTGTCAACACAAAAAGCATGAGTAGGAATTTTCCACAGTCCACGAAACCCCAGACTTCAAAACTGTATTGTATTCAAGACTGGTATAGAGTAGAGAAGTCCTGACGTCACTCGTCCATCCCCTCCAGGGTCGTAAAGTAATTTCTCTATGGA
This sequence comes from Gymnoscopelus braueri, assembly GCF_963280865.1. NCBI lineage: Eukaryota > Metazoa > Chordata > Actinopteri > Myctophiformes > Myctophidae > Gymnoscopelus > Gymnoscopelus braueri. The sequence continues at coordinate 37,418,793 of NC_137616.1, read as the reverse complement.
GAATAACATTGTGTCATCATAGAATCGTCTCATATAAGAATTGTGGTCCAAAAATAAACAAACTGTCTCTGCGATATTGTCAGGGAGGTGGCTCTGTATCGTTTATGGTAGTCAGTCACTCATATTTGAAAGAGTCTGGCGAAAATTTAACTAACATGGCGGAAGTAACACGTTTTCTCACCGTCAGTTGATGCTTCATATATCCAAGAGTCAAACCGCCGAGGTCATTTGTTTATTTTTGGAACACAGTTCTTATTTGACGCAATATTAAACACGTCTATGGGAATTCAGAACGGGGGAAAAAAACGCGACCCAGGTAGGATGCATAAATTACGTCAGACTTTGGTGCTCTATAGTATTTATTGCTCCCCAAAAGATGAACCCTGATTTCCTCTAGTGCCACCCATAGGTCAATTTCCACTTGCAGACAAGATATCTCTCCAAAATTATTCTTCTACTTGGTGCGTTGTTTAAAAGGCATTTTGTAGCTTTTTAATTATGGCACTTTATTTTATTTCACTTGAAAGCTTTTGCTGTTGTTTACAATATCGGTTATTGTTTGGTGAGAGAGTCCGCCTTCGAAAACCGTAGTCCCCAGTTGTCCCCGTTTCGATTCCAGGCCTGGCCAGCAATGTGTCAAATATGGCGGGTCGAATAGTCCTTGAGCAACACGCCTAGCCCCTAACTGCTCTGCTCTGCAGTTAGAGGCTGGGTTGAGGCGACACCAATCAGCTGGGTTGAGGCGACACCAAATTTCCCCCGCGGGAGCAAGTAGGTCAATATTTTGTATATATTTTTTTTATCTGCCAGTGAATATACTGTATATCCTGCCCGCACACCTACTCTGACAATGATTAAAACAATTATTATACAATAAAATAAAGAAATCCTTTTATTCTACATTTATTTTATAGCAATGTTGGTCAGTCCAAACCTTGTTAGGTGTGAAAGACAGCACTGTCTCTAGGGGGCACTAGAGCTGGGCTTTTAGCCTCTGTAGTCGTGTTTAATTTTTATTTTGTGTGAGTACTTACTCTAACACTCTTCATTATTGATCGCTGCTGTTGGCCTTGTGATAAGACACTCCAGATAAGAGTGTCATGTGGGTAGCCACTGCGTTACACTAATTAACTGACCTCATATCTGAGTGAAGAGGCCAGGGCACCGCTCCACCCAACCACACCTCCACCTGTACATCAATCACATCTCGCTTACCAGTGCTGATGTGTTTATCCCCGCCTACCGCTGCTGCAATCTGGCCCGCAATCTGTGCTACAAACCTCCTCGTACCGTATGAGACATACCTGGGGGAATTGATGGAGCAGCTAGAGGTGCAGCTGCTCAGGGCTGTTTGCCTCACCTCGAGTCTCTCCCTGTATTCCCCCCCCCCCCCCCCCCCCCCCGAGGCCTGACCTCCAACCCTGAGTCGCCTGATCGCCCGCCTGCTTGATTGACTTCAATTAACTGCAGCACGAACACACCTCTCATACACTCTCCCTCATTTGCATCACCTTTACCTAGCTCGTTAATATTGTTGTTAAGTCTCACTCACCTAAACCGTACCGGTGAGGTCTCTGCTTAATACCAGGCCCAGTGGCGGAGCGTCCAGGTAGGCGGCCGCCTACGGGCCCGGGACTCTCATGGATGTTTATCTTATTAGAATTAGGCGCACTTTCGTGCTCCGCCACTCCGCCTCCGCAAAAATAAGAATTAAACAACATAACCCTAACCTAACCCTAACCCTAAAACCGAAATAAAGTAACCAAAAACCAGAAAGAAAGTAACAAAATCCGCCCAAAAACCACACATTTTGGCACACGCGTGCGGGTTGGGTTGTGCGCAGGGGGGCCTGATCACTGTGCCGTGCCTACCGGCCCGGCTTTGAGTTGTTCCGCCACTGACCAGGCCTAAGTGACATAATGTGTCTTACTGTAACTCCAATGGCCTCTGTATTCAGCCAGGCGCTGCTAGTTGCCACAGACTATGGTTTAGCTTGCACTTTTACTTATTAGCCAGCAAGCCAAAAGAACAGCAGGATTTGAAAATAACAAGCACATCTTGTGCACCTCAAATTACCATTTCCGTTTGAACACTTGACTGAGAGAGCCATAAAACAAAGGGCAGAGAATTGACAGTTCTCATTGTTATTCTTCTCCCAATTGCTTACTTTGAGAAAAAAATGAAAGAAAAGGGAACTCTTGAGAGATATTAAAAAAATGCAGCACAAAAATTTACCCAAGATATGCAGGAAAATACTTTCTACATCCAATCTGAATTTAAGTCATTATGTTGGGCGTTGTGTGGCCAGTGCTCCAACACGTCCGTGCCCAGACTGCCCCCAACTCTACTGCTCACATCTTGGCCTATAGTCCACTCCACAGTCACCAGCAAGCATCAGACGGAGAGCCCAGCTAGCTCAAAAGGAAAGCAACTGAGTGAATGAGGAGAACGGATCCTTGTTTATTCGAGGCTGCCATGACAGACTGAGATACAGGTCTGTCATATGAGGCATCAACTGATGGTGATTGATCCAAAGAGTAAGAATATAATATTGTTTTTCTCCAAAACACAGACGTTATCAAAATGTAACTCAATATCATAAACGACACAGAGTCACATACCTGACAGATACACAGGGCTGATCTGTTTATTTTTGGAACACAGTTCGTACAGTATATGCCACGATATAAGATTTCTCTATGGGATTTTCAATAGAAAAAAATACTTCCGTGACACAGGGGTAGCGTGACGTGACGTGAGGACTTCGGTACTCTATTTCAAGACTCTGCACTGTAGAGTAGAGAAAAAAATCATAAATATCATATCATAGCTTAATATTTAGGTCGTATAGGTGAGACTGAGCTGCACACAAAGTGGTCACGTGACTCCTGCCAATGGAGACATTGCAATTAATTCAAAAGAACATAGAGAGTGGATCAGATGGTTAATGTAGAATATAGCCGTGATAAGTTACCGGATACAAGAAAAATGTACTGTAAGTGTGTTGAAAATGTGCTTTATGAATGGGAATCTCCACTAAAAGTAAGTAAATTACATTAGAGAAGAATGGCTCCTCAAGGCTGGCATTTTAATTTGTCTGCAATCTCAAATACTCTTCACCCCGGTTCACAACCGCCATTGATGGCAGCGGGGACAAAGCAGTTGCTCTCATGATCACAATAGAGATTATATTCATTATAGAGACGACGGAGGGAAGTTTAATCATGCAAATGCGTTTCAAAGAGTCGTGGCTGATAGGCACATTACAAATCACATTATGAGTAAACAAGTGGAGTTTCTAGCAGACAAAATAACCCCCTGGAGGACAGGCTGTTTCTTCAGTGCAAGACGCAAACAAAAACAAAAACTGGAGATTCGCATCATTGCTGGAGACGGTCTCAACAATCTTTCTACAGATTTTTAATCTTACTTGCAGAAAAATAATAATCTGTTTGGTTAGCACTCCGATGTCATTCCAAAATGAGTTACAAGAATTTTGTTTACATGTTTGGTTTTATTGGAATCTCTTGTAGGTTCCATATGAAAGAAAACTGCGGGTTATTTAAGGGCCAACAACATCCCCCTTAGCTGTGATATAATCACAATATACCATCGCCTGGAGTGAGTTATTGCTTTTATAAAAAAGTTACCAAACTATGAAAACAAAACCCAATAAAAAAATCAAAAATAATAAAAAATTATTAACAAGTCCAAGGCACTCTTCATAGAGCATAATGCCTTTAATACATGTTTCGACGATATACAGCCGTCATCAGGTAGATAGATCTATCGCGCACCATATAAAGAAGATATCTCAATAAATTGAAAGTACACATAATGATCTCAATACAAGCCACGGTACAACAAACTATCTATAAATGCACGAAATCTCAGCATGTGTGTGTGTGCGTGCGTGCTTGTGAGTGAGTGTAACTGTCCTTCTCGAGAACCACCCAACCGATCGACTCGCTGTGCATGTTGCAGAGGACCCTACAGAACGATCAGTGGTTGTCCAGAACCGCCGATCTGACAATATACTGTCTGTATAGGGATATAATGATCCCGCTGCACAGAACCACCCATACCACCGATATGCCCATATATGGGCGTATACTGATGACATCATGTATGGGCATACAAGGGACAACACCCAGATACAGATATCTCCATATGGACATAATATGGACAGCAGACACATGGTTACAAAGTGCTTTACAAAAACAACCCACGATGCTCATGGCATCCTTATTTTGGGTGCACATACACACACATACATTTTTTTAAATGAAAATAGCAGATCTACAAGCTCCCAACGCGTCGCATCACGACACATTGCAAGCTTGTATTTAGCCTATTTTCACTATTTGTTAGACGAAGTATATAGGTCTTAAAGCAGTTAAAATAAACCACACCATATGCAGTCCCTTCTCTCACTCATATCCATAAGATTGTGTCTGCTGGAAATGCACATCCAGCAGCTTTCAATGAGTACACTGCCCATTTGGCAAATGTCATAGGCAAGCAGGTGCTTGTAATATTACTCTTAATGTCCGCAATCAAGCAATAGATGAAGCCGGTGAAAAGCATTTGCTTTTAGATATGCAATTTTAGGAAACAAAATACATTCATCACAAACCAAACTGAAATGAATAAAGCATAAAGTTTACAGCAGCACAGCAGAATGCTGTTACAGTGCTGTCAGCCTTACCATTCCACCACATATTATACAGGGATATAATATCCTGTCTCTTCCCCCCCAAAAAATGAAGCTTGGCCCAAAACACAATAACAAACAGGTGCTATGCTATTTGATGTTTAAGTTAAATTAAGTTACATGAAATAGTGATACAAGGGATAATGGGCCTCTTCACTCAGCGAAAGAAAGTGAGACATGGACTGACAGACAGACAGACAGACAGACAGACAGACAGAAAGAAAAAGAAAACACAGCGTACACACAGCAGCGCACAGGCAAGCCAGATGTGTGTATCCTGTGGCCGCGATCCAAGCCATCCTCTTTGAGGTTTCAGTCTGTGAGTTCCAGCTACCCGCTACCCCCGGGAGGAGACTGAAAGGCTGGTTTTATCCTACGAAGATGAAGTGGTCAGCAGCCCCAGTGATGGGAGTGCCAGACACGCTGCGGTACAGCTCCACACTACTACCGCTAGCGCAAGGAGGGGTGTCCGCACTGCACACGCTGCCAGGGGTAAGCTATATGCTGGAGAGACACGCCGCGATCATTAGAACCCTCAGCAAGCCTGGATGAAACTGAGAAAATGGCCTAGTAGCCATCGGGCGCCAAACAGCGGCAGGTGGACGCACACAGACCTTGGGTTGAATTATGAGAGAATTTAAGAGGAGGCTCCCCCCCCACTTTCCTTTCTGTATGGGTTCTCTTTCATCTGTCTGTGAAAGTGCTACTCTCGATTTGGTTCGACATCTTCGTTTTTTCAAATGCTAATGCAGTTCTATCCAGATGGCAAAACTAATTTCAAGCTCCACGTCCTGTATGGAGGGGCTACATTTGACAGATAAGAAACCTTTTTGTGTGTGTGTGTGTGTGTGTGTGTGTTTGTTGATGATCCAGTCAATCTGCACTACTTTTCTTAACAGCGTATATACCGCATTTCAGCTCTGCAAAGTATGAAATAAATGTAATTTGTATTCTAAAAAAGAAAAAAAAAACAGGTCAGCACTGATCTATTGTTGCAAAAATTGCCCGTTTGGCTGCATGAAATAGTTCTATAGAGAATGGTGATATAATACATGTTAGTCACAACATGTTTTCCACTGTGAGTGTGACACTTAAGCTTCATAAGTGAGTCAGCCTGACGCACGGGGCAAAGTGTCAATCTGACTTCTTTCAATTACATGACTTTAATTATCTATTTATTTTTTATTCCACAGCAAGTGAAACCGGCAGAGCAAAGATCACACTTCATAACCACAACGCTGTAATGAGCTCTTTGCTCCAGTGTTTTTCAAAACGTAATTAACCCTTTAAGACCGGGAACGCATATCTGTGTCATTTTTAGATTTCTTTGGCTATTCAAAAATAGCAGATCTACAAGCTCATAGCGCGTCACCGAGTACCGCGCTACGAGCTTGTAGATCTGCTATTTTTCTTAAATCTTTTCACATTCTTCTTCTTAAAAATGTGAGCAAATCTTTGAATATATATATGTTTTCAAGCGAACATTTTTAACTCCGATCTGTGCTTCTGGGGGTCCCTGGAACAACATATTTTGAGAAGGGGGTCGTCGGCCAAATACTGTACATATCATTCTGGTGGTGCTTGACATGGAAAAGTTGGAGCACTGAATACAGCAACATACGTTTTTTTTTTAAAACTGTTAGGATTTAGAAGACATTTGTAGAATATATATTCAAAGATTTTCAAAAATGTTCAAGATTTTTCAAAATTAGCAGATCAACAAGCTCATAGCGCGGCGCTCGGTGCGCTTGTATATCTGCTATTTTTGAAAAGCCAAAGAAATCTAAAAAATTACACAGTTGCGTTCCCGGTCTAAATGGGTTAAAGACGATAGTATCCAATAAAACTGACTGAGGTCAGCGGTTAAACCTGCCCTCCTTGTAAACGACCTATTCCTCATCCCTGCAGCACCTCCAAGAAGAAGGTCATACTGTGTATAGGATTCACCATTTTGTTTGAAAAATTCTCTTTTATGTCTGCAAAGCTTTTGGGCAGCAATCGCTTTTGCTTGCGTCTGTGCAACACACAACATTGCCTCAGACAAGAATAAGGCAACATCAGAACCCTGCAGTCAGAATGAAAGAAATCCATTGGTATTGATTTTTGTTTTGACAATGAAAATATCTTGGAAGTCTTCTTAGAGTCGATGTTTTTTAGATAAGATCATTTGGACTCCTGGACAAGCTTTGTGCCTGGACCCTTTTGGAGAGGAGAAATCAATGCTCTGCCCCGTCTGTCAAGACGGTACAGTGGTTCACACACCGACCCGATTTCCTTTGTTTTCGGACTCCACGGCGTCCCAGCTTCGGTGGAAAACATAAAGTGTACGCTACTGCAACATAACAGCATAATATTGGTGGAGTTTATAATGAAGAACAGAATTAAGTGCAATAGGGCTGCAACAATAGACTATTTTCTTTGTGATTATTCTATCACTCACTGTTTCGATTGTGAAGTGTATACATACGGTACATACATTATATATATATATATATATATATATATATATATATATAAAACAAAAAGAGGACTCCTGCACATCCAAAACAAACTGTAGGAGGTGCAAAGTCTAGTCAACATATATATATGTATATTTTATACTACTAATACACTATTTTATACTTTCTTGTATAATGGTGTCTTGCAAAAATAGCCAAAATCTACAAGCTCACAACGCACCGCATTGTGAGATTGTAGATCTGCTACAGTATCTTTGGCTATTTTTGAAAATCTTCCGGGTCCTTGCCAATCATCTCCTTTTTTTTGGTTCTGCCCAACATCTATTTGCCAACCTGGGTGCCAGAGCTGAACACTAACCCCCCCGGCTTGGAAGAAATATTTTCATCACCCTGGAGAGAAAATGCTTGCAGCCAATTTCTGAGTGGTTCAAAAGTATTGATCTGTGATGCTGTGCTTCACAGACCTAAAAGTATCAATGAACCAAATCAATGATTATACAGTACACAGTACATATTGTATATAAATTACCAGCTCAGTGGCCTTGTGGTTAGAGCCGTGTCTGCCCTGAGATTAGGAGGTCAGGGCTTGAGTCCCCGACCGAGTCTTAACAAAGACCGGTGGTGGGAAAAAGTACTGAAATGTTTTACTTAAGTAAAAGTATCAATACTATAATGTAGAAATACTCTGTTACAAGTATAAGTCCGGAATTTTGTCGCGATGCGAAGCATTGTGAGCTTGTAGATCGGCTATTTTCAAATGGCCCAAATTTATATAGGGCTGGTGGGTCCTGATCAACAATCCTGATCATTACTGCATGTATGCATAATATAAAAGTAAAATAAATAATAATAATAATAATAATATTCCAATGTAACACAAACCAGCCACTCAAGTATCCAGACACAATATTAAATCTCTTAATACTTTTGTGTTAACTTAAATCCCCCCTCCAGTGATTGCATTAACAGTCATTTAAAAACATGCCTTGTAAGCAAATTACAGTGTTACGGGGCAAAACGGGGGTACAAACTGACGCTTACTAAATGAAACCGGTGCAGCTGTATCCCTCCTCTAATTCCCCCTATTACACAGGTAAATCGCCTGCATACTGCACTGGGTCTGTGACTGCTGATGCTTTTAAATGTTTTGGCAACATCGGTATCAGCAATTATGTAGCCGATATGTCCCGTTTTTATTTTTTACCACTTTCTACCTGGCGTCCCTATTTTGGGCATGTCATTATAGGTGAAAAATAGCAGATCTACTTTTGAAATAATATCGGTCAAAACATCAGTAATTGGTGGGCTGAAAATCTCTAGTTTTCAGTGGATCATTTTGCAATTTTAATGGTGCAACAGGAGTGACACACCAACATCACACCCCAACCACCAATACAATTCCAATTTGCTAAACTCGAAAAAGGTAGCAATGGCACAGGAGGGAACCGGAAGCTTTTGCGGAAGCCAGGACCTGCACGGCGATTTTTTCCATTCACCTTACACAACCTGTGTACTGGATCCCTGTGCAGTTGTTGACAGGAGCGTGTAATCTGAAATAGTCTGCAGGGTTGCTGTTAAGTCCCTTTGATGTAGTTATGGAGGGGGGGGGGGGAGAGGCAAACATCCTCCCTGCAAAGCTCATTGAGCTGTCAGGTTTCAATCCGTATCAGAGGAGCATTGATTTCCTGTCACATATTCGGGGATATGTGCTTTTACGTTATACATTTGACAAGCTGGGCTTCCCATAATGGCCTCCTCCTATGGCGGTAATGACCGCATCAGGAAGCCCTTGTCTGAATATTGATCTGTGTTGACGCCACGAGTCGTCCCTTATTTGAATTGATTCGGGTTGGCGGTGCCAAGTGCTTGGTTGTTGCGCGCTCATCTTTAATGGAAACTATCACACGCTCTATGGTTGCACGGACACAGCCAAGCCATTACCAAGTGTCACATGGATATGACAAAGAGAGACGGCTAATAGACACTAACATATCCAGAAGTGCCGACTTAATGGATCTCCGTTATATAATATATTCTTGGTGAATTTTGAAGAGCTGACTTTAAATTATGTTTTGGCGGTAGATTGACCTTTCCAGCACTCAATTTGTCTATCTAAAGCTGTACCCGCTGGGAGCCAAAACCCCCTCAAATGAGTGAGATATGTAGAAAAATACAATGAAATTGGTTTATGATAATACATTTCGAGCCTTTGATTTGCAAAGTGGAACTGGAGGAATACAAATGGCTGCAGACAATGGCATCAAAATCTGATATCCATCAGACTCGAGCCTTTCACAGCTAAATAAGCCGCCCTTTCTCATGCCCTAGAAATTACAACCTGGACACAGCAACACCAAACAGAAACATTTTTGCAATCTAAGTTTGCAGTGAGAGAGAGCCCAATAAATAGGTTGTGTTTTCCACAGAGACCAGGCCTCATAATGGAGATATACAATAACCATGCAGAGGACACTGCTCGTGAGAATAAGCCACAATCTCTCAGCTATGCCCGGACATTAGTAAGAGTCATTAGGCCCGTTTAAATGAGGTCGTTAAGTCGATGAAATGAGGCCGTATATAAGAGAGCGGAAACAAAAGGAAAGGGCCCTCATTTCTCATTGCAATCCAAGTCTCTTCTAAGTCAAGTATGCCATAACTCTGGCTGTGAGGCGAGGGGGCCTGGATGAGGCATTCAGGAGGGCCAAATGTCTACCACTTCAACAGTATGTGGAACCCTCTATCATCACTGTCAAATAAACTTTAATAGCAGCGATAGCTTCCATAACAATTTCACTGCATGATTATATTTGCATGCAGGACTTGATAATACAGCAATGAAGAAGCCATAATTGGTCTGCAATTTGCTTTTTTTTGTTTGTTTGTTTTTTTTAACCTTTGTTCCCGGAGCGGGTATAATATCAACTCGAGTTAATTCATCACAGCCAGAACGTAACCCCCTGCTACCAACAGCTAACTGGCTGCATCTCACACGTATCCAGTCACATCTCCCGAGTTAAAAAGCCTCCAGCCACGCCAATTCTCTCAACCCACAGCCGGTCTCTGTTTGCCGCTGTGACCAACATTTACAGGATTTACAAAGTGAGACAGTACTCTGAAAGCGTGCACTGAAAAGGCGCTGGCAGTAAATAATCATGACCACTTATCCCAACAAAAAGCACAAACACGATTAAACGATAAGAGTACATTATGTTGCATAGGAGAATGAAACACAGTCAGTCAGAGAGGAGCACAAATAGGCCGTGACGTGGGTGAACAGAGGGGGCGTGAACCAGGGGGGGAGGGAGACTAATGACTGCATTCATTTGCATGAGATAGCAAGACAGAGAGATAGAGACGATGAAATATGTAAGTGAAAGAAAGAAAGAAAGAAAGAAATGTAACAAGGAGATGAAGGCGTTCACAGGAGCTGCAATAAGATGAAATGATGAGTAAGAGAGAAAGAGAGAGAGACGGGGCGCTGATAGTTTAGCACACATCGTTACCCCCGATACAGTGAGCTGGCTGACCTCATAAGCCTAAACGCGGGGGGGAAAAATGACAACACTCGCTCCACGTTTAGACACAAGTCCCATTCCGGTGCTCATCTAGGATTATGGCTCTGATTAAGCACCGTGCTCCCTTTACTGCCCAGAGTCCCACGGATCGGTCGAACAAAAGTACAACCAGAGGACATTCCCTGAATTAACAATTCAAAGCCTTGACATAGCTGCTGCTATAGCAGTTATGGCATTTATTATCCAATATTACTGCATGCCTTGGTCTTGTGTCATTGAACTACAGTTATGCATCTTTTATCTTTACTGCCTCTGTATTTACCTCTGTATTTCATATTCACTACCTTGACAAGAGTGTTCCAGTACCAAATATAGTTTTTTTTCATGACGACCTCCTGAGTTATTTAACTCTCAGAGTGTAAAATGGACCCCAAATGGGTTACAGTGTACCTTTGGTACATTAGGTCGTAACGTGTGGGTACCACTACCTAAATACTTACTACCTAGCTACAGTATTAAGTGGTGAGACTTACTGTATGTCTGCACTGCGGTGTGGTTTAGTCTATTGTCTGAATAATGTCTATTCCGTAGTGTCTAACGTTACACTTACGGTACTAATGTACTACGTTATGCGTTGCTTTATGTCAGGTTGTCGCAATAGGAGGCTAATTATTTTGTCTGTACCGAATACTTAGCAATAAAGTGCTTTCTGCTCCAGATTCAAGACTGAGACGGAATTTCATCTTTCCCCTACATTGTCGTATACTGGGAGGTTCAAGTGAGTGAACGTTCAGAGTTGAGACTGATGAATTATTAATTACGGGTGTCGTTGGAAACCTTAGAACGTAAATTATGATGAAGTCTTGTGGAGGGCTCTTTGATTTAAGAAAAATCTTCTCTTCCACAGTTTTCTTCCTCCATTTCTGCCCATTTTTGCAGCTCCATTGAAAGTGCCCTGTGTATGGTAAATAGCCCTTAAATTAGGTCCCCACCCCTTGCAGCGTGGTTATCTGCAATGATCGGAACAGTGTGTGCCGCTTGAAAATACCCATTTTCCCCTCTGGCACCATCATTTAACATGTCTCATTTAGCAGGAAAAGTATGCAGGTCACATATCCAGAGATTTCTGGTCACATTCTTACCCAGCTCAACACAAATGTAAAGGATTTGAATTAAAACAACTATTACGTTTTTTTCTCCTCACATTTGCACGCAATAAATATTAATGTTTTTCTTCCCTTTCTTTGAGCAGAATAAATTGAAAGTGTGTGCCTTCAGCAGAAAGTAAAAATATACCATTACCTGGTAATGATGCTCCAACCTAGATCTTTGAAGGGCACCTGAATTGAAAGTCGGTGAAATGGAGACAGGAGGATCTTTATTAGCAGAATCAGCTATTATGAAAGGAAATGAACAAGCATAAGGATGCAGCGATGAGGAGGTGTGCTTCCTCTACAGTATGATGGTCTAAAAGGTCAAAGTACAGTTCTGCCGCTGAATACTGTCTAAGTAGCCAGAGCAGTTAGTGTACCAACATGACAGGATAACCAATATTCATTATGCGGTGAAGAAAGCATAATGAACCAAACTGTCGAACAAACAAAAATATCCGGGCTTTGAAGATGGAGTGCAGACACGCAGAGCACAGATTATGTCCTTCAGACTTATAGTTTGTTTTTAAATTACTATACTGCGAGTACCTGTTATCAGAGTACTTGGAGGCCAGTCTATGACGTCAGTCATCTATGACTTGGGAGAGTGGTACAAACGTCACATGTATCTTGACTAATCCACAAAGCCGATTGAGAGATTGATACACAGATACAGTACTGTACACACACAGACACACAGATTCCTGGTTTCACAGAAAAAATCCAGGATCCTTTTTGTTTTACAGTTACTTTTTAATTTTTCTCCCAATTTAGTTGTTATGCCAATTCCAGATTCCGTGGGCCCTACTGTATTCTACTAGTCCTCTTGTCACTGTTGACTACAGTTGGTCGTAGACTCGTAGGGAGAGCACAACCAATAATGTGTCTCCTGCGATACTCGTGGTGCCTTTTCACCTGACAGTGAAGAGTTTCACCGGAAGGACGTAAACGCATGTGGGAAGTACACGCTATTCTTCTCACTTCCACACCCTAGTAAACAGGCGCCCTGACCAACCTGTAGGAGTCGCTGGTATAGCAACAGAGATCACCTTCCCTGCCCGGCTTCCCTCTTACGAACATTGCCAATGGCCTTTGTTGGAACGCCTGGCCAAGCCGGACGCACCGCAGAGCATTCGAGCCCCTAGGTGGCGGTCAGGAACCCCTGTGGCACCTGAACGCTGCCCAGAACCGATTATTTCCATTATTTGTCCCGTATCAAAGGGGATTATTAATCCCTCCCCTGAGAAATGCAAGTGCCTCCTGCCGTTCTCTGTAAATAAAATGTTGAGAATGAGCACATGAACTTCTCACTCAGATTTTAAACACACCTTTGTCCAACCGCTTCTCAAAAAAACCAACTGTAGATCCAGATGTGATAGACAACCTTGTGGCCCTATACAGTATTACCAAACTCCTGTTACTATCCAAATTTATTAGAGGCTTGTTTACAATTATGTTAGAATTTAGAATGGACAAAGTCTCCCTCTATAAAAACCCCATCACTCTACAGAAAATGCATTCCTTAAAGTCTACATTTAATCTGACCTGTATACACAATGGAGATTGCAACATTCTAGTCGTACTGGATCTTTCTGCTGGCTTTGATGCAGTGGATGACGATTTGAATAAACGGCCTCGTTACCTGGGTATGACTTAAAGCAACTGTCTTACATTGGTTCAAGTCCTACATTATCAACAGGTATTTGTCAATTTATGACAAATACTGTTGCCACTGGGCCAGCTAATTACAAAGCATAATTTGTCCTTCCATAGCTATGCTAATGACACTCAGATCCTTCTGGCTGTCAATCCTAAGAAGCTCTCCTCCATTAATGGTCTAATTAGTGGTCTCTTTGACATTAAAGTGTCTACACATGTACAAAAAAACATACAATGTTTTAATAATATTCATTATTATTATTATTAATATTATAATTTATGTGGTGTTGGCAAATTTGTACCTACAGTACATTTACACGGTTAAATAATAGGTTTCTTATCTGATCTGACAATGGTAATATGAATAAGTTATACAATCTAAGGATAATTGTATTATAATGCTACAAAACAGCTAGGAAAATGCTAGCAAATGGAAATCTGTTCATTATAAATGTTCTAGTTTTCAATATCCATCCTTGATCCAGGCTTGGACGGTTCAAATGGTGACCGCTACTGTATGTGTCTCAGCAAATCGTCACAAATCGTGTGCTTGTGAGGAAGGAAAACTAACTTTAAGAGGCCGTGCTGACCTTGCTGAAACTCCGCGTTTGGCTCCTCTATCAGTGTCGACCGCAGACAGTATAAACTTCATAATTCAAGCCAGCGGCTGTCATCAAACAGAAAAGGCTCATTCGATATTTTGCACGCTTTCATTACTAACCTTGTCGAGGTAATCATTCTGCCCTGAAACACAGGCCCACCCGTTTGTTTCTCTGCTATTCCCTGCAGAAGACAATAATGTCGTTCCCAAACAATAAAATCTGGGGGTGAGAAGAAAAACCCAGATAATAATAAAAAACACAGCCGCTCTGCTCAGGATTCAATGCTCAATTTGCAAGTTGGTGGACAAACGTGGCAGTAAGATAACAATAACCTCCATTATGGTTCACACAAAGCTAGAGATAATAATGCAGTCCAAGTTCAGTTTGATTGTTCCACAGTATCTGATTTAATGCTAGAAGCCAAGAGAGAATTGCATTGACATCAATGGCTTTTGCACATCAACAAACACAATGTCTAATACAACGTGGGTTTTTCTCTGCTGTCAAGTGGGACGAGGCCTGTCACAATTATTACATAATCGCCTAATCGTAATTATTTTTGCATAATCATCATAATCGTTTCCATGTTGAAAAATGCTCATACATTTTCAAACATTTTCCAAAAATAGCAGACATAGGAGATCTACAAGTACAAGCTTACAACACGTCACTTGTTGTACTTGTCTTACGACGTGTTGTAAGCTTGTAGATCAGCTATTTCCGCTATTTAATAATTTTTTTATATAAGTATAAAATTATCAAATATGTCAGTAATTTCTTTGTATGTTTGAGTTATTTATGAGCCCTGTGTAACTTGTGATTATGAAGCCTAAAAAAGGCCAAACAGAAATTAAATTTATATTCATAATTATGTTCCAATGTTCAATGCCAAAGCCACAATTAAATAGTTAATCTCAATTATTTGTGTGACAATTAATCGTCAACTTAAATTTGTAATGGTGACAGGCCCTAAGTGGGACCAGACGTGGATTCCTATTGAAATGCAATTAAAGACTTTTAGCCCAAGCAAGTGAACAATACAAGTCCTTGACTGTGTGTGAGGCCCTTTGAGTGGAGATGAGCATCTGTCGCTTGTCAAGTCTGGGAGCCTTTCTGAATAATGACCTCAGGAGAGACGATAATATTAAGTAGTGTGTCGCACAATGGCATCACTTGCCAAACGTAGCTGGCTTTCCAATAATACAGTATGTGTCTCATTTGAGCAAACGCATTGCTTCACCGAGTATAAATAAGGCTTAAACATGTTCTATCTGGCATCCCTAGTTTAGGCAAGTCATTATACACAGGTGTATCAAACTTTCAAATCTTTTCCAAATCTCTCAATTTCTTTTCCTCAAAAATTGCAGATCTACTACACATCTACTGCCTCCTACCTTTTCTCACCTTGCGCTCCAGGTATTCAAATGCAGTGATTTCTGGGATAGGCAGCTGGCGAGACATTAGTGAGAACAAAACATCTTTTGTTACGTTTGATTACTATTCTTGTTGTAAGACAGAAGGGAGAGCAGCTGTTCATGGTTTCGAAGTTTCAGACTGATGAAGGAACATTAAAGGATTGCTGGGAATTAATTCAACTACAAATTTTAAGTTACAATTGACCGCCAAATCAGAGTTAACATGTGAAGTAAATATTTATTGTATGATTCACATAAAATGCAGGTGGTCATTAAATCCACAATTATTCCTTTACTTGGTAACTAAATATAGGAATCCAGAGCATTAATTATTTTTCAAATGATTTATTTTGAGCTGAGAAAGTGTGAAAATCCTTGTCAAACTTTAGAGGTATTTTTCTC
Organism: Gymnoscopelus braueri; assembly: GCF_963280865.1. Classification (NCBI taxonomy): domain Eukaryota; kingdom Metazoa; phylum Chordata; class Actinopteri; order Myctophiformes; family Myctophidae; genus Gymnoscopelus; species Gymnoscopelus braueri. The sequence goes on along the minus strand of NC_137616.1, from coordinate 37,402,876 downwards.
TGAATTAAAGTTTTCAGAATCTCATATATGTATATATATATATATATGGTCAAAATGCAAGTGATATCTGATGATCTCATTTTGTAGCTCGACCTTCATATGAAATGCAAAAACGAAAATGGAAACATTTTCAATCACCAACTAGCTGGTGTATTCAGTGTGTGTGCGTGTGTGTGTGTGCGTGTGCGTGTGCGTGTGCGTGTGCGTGTGTGTGTTTGGTGGGGTATGCTACAGCATGGCTCAGAAGCGGAAAAGAGAAGCGGTTCAGTTCCGCTCATCACTGGAGAGGGCCAGACAAAGATCTGCAGCCGTTAACATATTAATGCAGCACTGCAACAAGAAAACAAGTCTGTAATAAATCCTGTCCCTAAAAATAACACACGCACGCGCTGAATACTGATTGCACTCCACCGGCGTTTGACAATATTTATTGCTCATTCAGATGCTAGTACTCCTCCTAACACATCGTGATGAAATGGTTCTAATTTCAATCTGACCTTGGGAGGGGTTCTCTTTATATCCTCCTCGAATGTACAACACGTCATCCGGAGACACTTAAGATGTGACGGAATAGTGCAAGGGTTCCCATAAATCAACTCTTAACAAGACTAAGAGTCTAAAAGCCCGGCAAATGTGCTTAGCAGATTTTCATGGCAATCCTCGAGTTACATTTTGAGATATCTTGTACTGTATGCCAGTGGGGTCTAAAACATAATCTCCACCTTCCGGGCTTTCGGCCTGACGTAGATAAACAAATGCAGCTGTGGGATAATAAAAGCATTTCTGATTGAATTAAAATCAAGTCTTACATGGGAAACTTACTACTCACAGTATTTCATGTGCCAAACTGCCACTAGGGAAAGAAAAGAGTGGTGAATCTGGTGATGTCCCATTTCAAACACTAGCACTTTTGGATTCGTTCTGTAGGGCCACTATACCCAGTCGAGGGCACTCCAAAAGTGGGGGTAGGGCGAGAGGAGGTGGCGGAATTACATTACAGTCATTTAGCAGACGCTTTTATCCAAAGCGACTTGGCCCGAATTGGCCCTACAACTATGCAGTCAGTAGCTGGGACGGGATTTGCAGAAAACATCCAATCTAAACCAAACAAAACTCCACATACTGTACAGCTGCATTATGGGAACAAAGAACTTTTCTTCCTTTAAAACCGAATGGAAATATGACTCAAACTTGGCTGACATTTATAGCTCACAGTATTACTACTGGTAATGGATCAAATGAACAGAAGATGTCAATGTTGGAGGCGGGCGGCGGTGCATTAACTGTACCTTAAATTCTTGCATGTGTCAGATAACTGCACGACTCTCACTTCCCCACGTTAACCCTTCTCGCTCTGTCACCCCCATCTCTAGTTCAGCCTCCTCCTCTCTCTGTGTGTGTGTGTGTGTGTGTGTGTGTGTGTGTGTGTGTGTGTGTGTGTGTGTGTGTGTGTGTGTGTGTGTGTGTGTGTGTGTGTGTGTGTGTGTGTGTGTGTGTGTGTGTGTGTGTGTGTGTGTGTGTGTGTGTGTGTGTGTGTGTGTGCTGACCTGACCAGTGGATAACAGGGCTGAATTACACCAACCCACCTACCGAAGCAAAGATAACATACACTGGTAGAGATCAGCCTCCTCCTCTCTCTGTGTGTGTGTGTGTGTGTGTGTGTGTGTGTGTGTGTGTGTGTGTGTGTGTGTGTGTGTGTGTGTGTGTGTGTGTGTGTGTGTGCTGACCTGACCAGTGGATAACAGGGCTGAATTACACCAACCCACCTACCGAAGCAAAGATAACATACACTGGTAGAGATCAATGCGGCAAAGAAAAAACCCAAAACAACACTGCCGACATCAGCCCCAACAAACCCATCATAAAGCTCTCAGTAATGGCAATGCTTTGGTGACATTTGAATGCTGTTTCTCAAGAGGTATGGTACTTATAGCTGCTTGTACACCAGTCTGCAGATGCTGCAATTTAATCACCCTACGTTATCCCAAAAATAAATCGACATCTTCATTACCAAGCAGTTACAAAGTAATAACCTTATTTCCTGAGGCTTATAGCTAGAAAGTTGTTAGAAATTGTATAAGAGTAATTATAAAGTGAGTAGTTCACCAGAAAACCATAACATCTCTAGTTAACTGAACCTTTAAAGCCTTGGTTAATCATCATGAACTAAAGTAGGCTCATTGTGTGGCTTTACTTCCAGAGAACTAAAATATAATAAAATACTGTATCTTTAAAGATTAAGAGACATTATTTATTGTGTAAGAAGTATATGTAGTCCAAACATTTGTATGTCAAGGACCCCCAAATTAATATGTATTTGGCCGCGGACCCCCATCTGAAAATAGTTTGTGCCACAGATACCTATACAAGATTTGTGTTGTTTTGGAAAATAGCAGATGTACAGTATTTAGGGTTAATGTGGTTAAACCGATTTTGATGCTATATTAGCTAATTTGACTGGGGACCCCCTGGAACTCCCTTAAAGGACCCCTGGGGGTCCCAGGATCCCACTTTAAGAACCACTTATGTAATCTAAATCACCAGGTTTACTCTCGGTAACAGATTATGTTCCTGAATGTAATCACATTCCAGTACCAATCTGGTTAGGTTCAGTAACTTCTGTATTACTTTGGATCTTCCATATTAGTTACGGTGCTAATCAGACGTTTTTGTTCAAATTTGCAGGCTAAACCGAATGGAGGTGTTCTCAGCCTGTTCAAACAGCCTGGTCATCTATTACCTCAAGAACTGTAAAGACCCAGTCAAGTGCATCTTTATTAATCTCAGCAATTTCATCAGTTATGCTGTCATATTATAGCTTAACCCATTAAGACCGGGAACGCATCTGTGTTACCACTTTAACCATTATCTTATACTTTGGCTATTCAAAAATAGCAGATCTACAAGCTCATTGCGCGGCACCGAGTGCCGCGCTATGAGCTTGTAGATCTGCTATTTTTGAAAAATCGTGAAAAATCGTGAAAATCTTTGAAAATATATATGTTAAACATTTTTAACTCAAATCTTTGCTTCTGGGGGGTCCCTGGAACAGCATATTTTGAGTTGGGGTCCACGGCCAAATACATATCATTTTGGGGGTCCTTGACATGCAAAAACTTTGAGAACCACTGATTATAGCAACATACGTTTTTTTCCAAAAACTGTTTTTGCAAAAATGTTCACGATTTTTCTAAAATAGCTAAAGAAATCTAAAAATGACACACAGATGCGTTCCCGGTCTGAATGGGTTAAATGAAAAATCTCCCCCCAGACTATCACCAGTCTGATTGTAGTACAGTACGGTAGAACAATTGTTGACATCACTTATATCGCAGACGATTACAGATGATTACAATTGTTCCAATTGCACCCACTGCTCAGCAGCAATATAATCTCATTAAAAAATGTCTTCATTATCATTATCGGAGTAATTAAACAGCAAGAATGCTCTGGCTCTATATCTTTTTTCTTAGGATTATTGTAATTGGAGCAAAAAAAGAGAGATATTTTTCAAAATTTCAGCTGTGGACGAGAGAAGAGTTAGCACTTTGGAAGTATCATCTCGACCGTATGCTACATGTAGATCTGTGTGATTTTAAGCCCGATTCGGAGCCACGCGATGCGGAAGCGATAATTACCTTACTCATTATCGCAAGGTGTGAGTGAGTTTTTTTTTGGAGAGCGCTCATTTTGAATCACTCAACGTCCTGCATAATGTGCATTTTCAAAACAGGTGGTAAGCAGGACGATGAGTGATTTATAACGAGCACTCCCCAAAACAACTTTGCTCCCACGCAGAACACCCAGGTGTAAAACACAGTCTTTACAGAGAACAAAGGGGATAACCCAAGATGCTTGGACCGCTTGGACTTTTCTGTCAATGGATGAGACCGTGCCTATGTATGTACTATATACTTTTTTTCCCCTTTTCCCTCCCCTTTCCGATTGCCCCCCTGGCGCCCCCTGGCAGACCCTCTGGGGACCACGGACCCTACTTTGAAAAACCTGTGTCCTAATGGGCTATTATTGGGTCTTTTTTTTTAATAGCTGGGGAGTGGCAGCAGTTGGACTGGGAGTAGCTATGTTGGTACTACCGCCAACTCCCTATCCTTCCCTCCCTGTTGCCTTTGACGATCACCTCTACTGATGTCTTTGTAATTAGCCTATGAATCATCCTGCTGATTTAATGGGGGGAACTAATAACAGAGTAAAAAAACTGTTGCATTTCTTCCGCAATACTACTCCAATATCAGCACCGCGGACAGCGGTCCGACCACACCTCCGTCAAACAGCCGGGTTTCTCAATCATAGCTAACGACGCCGCTGTCGGTAGTTACAACTAATTTAATTGCACAGCGTCTAATCTGTTATCCCCCAATCGCACTTGTCATGGGGTTCAGAGAACTCACATGAGTATTACGTTGTAAAAGATTATGGAATAACATTTTTTTGGGGGGGGGGGGTGACACATACAGTAGCTGTGGTCACGGCAGCGGGGGTGCTCGCCGGTGTGATGATGCGTACAGCGCCTAATGAGAAACACCAAGCTGCCGGTAATTTGTTAGCCAGAGTTAAGGTCAAACCGCAAACGCTGCATGATTGAGTCACCCCCAAAGTCCCCCATTAGAATTTGCATTCTAAAATATATCTATTATTTATGTGCGTATTATTCAAATGGTGAGCTGCGGGGTCCCCCGAGCTCCTTGAGCAGGGCAGGCCCACAGCAACCGGGAGGACTAAAATAGCGGCCAGACCATCGACTAAACAGGGAGAGTAAGGAGAGAGACAGAGCGTGAGCGTGTGTGTGTGTGTGGGAGGAAGAGAATGAAAAGGTATTATTGTTTGAACTCCAAAGAAATGTCCATCACAATGAGGAGCTCAACAAGCTGGCTCTCTTTTATTCTCTGCCTCCACAAAAAAACAAGGTAAGAGTTCAAACTCTGTATAACCTAATAAGCGCAGACAGAAGGCATTTTGTTGCCACGTTTGTGGAGTAGTCAACTCGTGATTTTGAGAGGAGCTGAACAAAAAAAGACTTTAAAGAAAAAAAGAAAACAGTAGAGAGAAAAAAAATCCAATTACAGAGCAATGATTGTTCAACAAAACTGGCATTAAGCGACGGTTCCTTTCATACCTCGACTACGGAGGTCGGCCAATTACATAGAACGTAGCTATGGCTACAACGACAGAGCCATATGGATGTTTAATTAACAATGTTTTAATTATGCCATTGCTATGGCAGTGCTATCACATCCATCACTTCAGTGCATGGCCCTGCACCGGTTGACATTCATTCCGCTCTGTGCCTTGCATGCACACAGTATGTATTCTATGTTCTGTGTTCCCAGTTCCGCATGGGAAGCCCCCAGTACAAGCTGACCAAACATGGCCCTCGGCCATCCCAGATACCAGCTGAAGCGGGGCAAAAAAAAAAGAAAAGAACACAGTCAATTGGGTAATGATTTTTTTGTTTGCCACTATTTTCAAGGAAAACAACTCAGAAGCCCTGGTCCGTGTCGGCGCTGCATGTGCACCCAAATGGAAAGCCTGGCAAGCTTATACCAACAAAAAACCTCAAGGAAAGCAGGAGCAGTCAATGGCTATTTTTCAAAGAAAGCGCAGGCATTTTGGCAAATAAGAATGAGCCGACTAATGACTTTGCGTTGCCAGGACTCAACATTCAACCCCAGGCAGTAACTCTGAATCATCGTCCATAATTACTCTTCTTGTCGGCATATTCATTTGCACAAATACAGCCCGGGCAGCTCACCAGCAACGTAATAAGCCACAACACAATTGGGTGTCCACTGTTGTGTGTAACAGATGCTCGGAGTACCTGCAGGAGCTCTGTGTCAAAAGGTGTGAGACATGTCTGAATGATTTGCTAGCCGCGCTGCAGAGTGGTGTATTGTTTACCTCTGCATCTTAAACGCTACACCGTTTTCCCTGCCTCCCCTGATATCTGATATTCCCGTGACTCGATTGATGCCCTAAAAGCCTGCGTTAGCGATCACCTCTCACACAGAGTTAACCTTAAGGTGACGGCGTTCTGAATGTCAACCCCCCCCCCTCCACATGCAGACCTTTTTAAAATGCCACTGCGCTTTATTCTGCAATTGTGAAACAGGACGGACAAAGGGATCGGGGGGGGGGGGGGGGAGGGAGAGAGACCAGGAGACAGGAGGGGAGGGGGGAGGGGGGGGGGGTTGCAAGATAAGAGAGCAGTTTTTTCCGGCTGAAAACCAAATGACATACAGCCAGCTAGACTCAGCAGGGAGTTCATTTAACACTTGAAGGGGAATAGGAGGACTAAGTGTGGGCCTTTGAAGGGCTAGGGAGCTGATCCGCTCATTTGCTGATGTGCTCAATTACATAGATGGTTGAGCCGCAACCCTGAACTGGAGCGCTGAACTTCTTTGGTTTAACCGAGACCCTGTTGACGGTTGTGTAAGACTATAGCCACTGATATGCAGCCATCCGTATAGGGCCTCGCCTGGCTTTCTATAGTTAGTTGAAGTTTTATTCATACTTCCTGGATGTCACACACACCATTTGCACACAGGTAGTGTCATTTGCGCAGAGCGCAGAGAGTTATTGTCCAATTACTGAACTTTATGAACTATATACTGACAATCAAGTGGTTCTGTAGTACAAAAGTTACTATACTTTAAAATGTGAACAATGCCATTTTTATTATTTTCACATTGTAAATGTTCTATAGAAGCCGCTGTGTACATTTGGATCTCAGGTGACAGAACTCGGATTGACAAAACTCGGATTGAACTCGGACGGTATTAATTAATCAGTACAAGAAGACAGGGGTTGGGAACTTGCATTATAAAGTACAAGACAGAACCCCTGATGGGGACCTCTGACCCCCTGTGATGAGGAAGTGGGGGGTGATGTGCCATGACGGAGGGTGTGTGTGTGTGTGTGTGTGTGTGTGTGTGTGTGTGTGTGTGTGTGTGTGTGTGTGTGTGTGTGGTATGTGCACATTTGGAGCTCCAAGAAGGAACGACAAACATCTGCGGAAAATCAAAGGTGACAAGCCGCTTCAAGATGCCTGGGGGGGAGGCGGTGTGTCATGGGTGACCGCTTGTCACTCTGCGACTTGAGCGCAAATCTTAGATGACAACCTCTAGCATTCCATCTGACCACGGACCATGCGTGTGTCTGTCGATCCAATGCTCTGCTTTGTGTTGTCTTTGTGTTGATTTCCCCCGCAGCGCCTCTAGGTCTTTAAGAGACGAGGAGCGTTGTCATCTGTGATCCCTCGGCATCCCATAACAGCTGTCTCCACCATCAGAGTGCGCTTCTGCCGCTATCCCATATTACATCTCTGCCACTCAGCGCCGGAGGATCAGCAATCCAATTTCACACACGCACGCTCAGGAGGAAGGCAGGCGAGGCCGACGCAGGGAACGAGAGATCAACGCCTCCGCCAAGACAGGGAGGATGTTTGGGGAGGCGAGGTGGGGTGGCGGCATCGGAGGTATACCGTGGTAGGGGGGGGGGGGGTGGTGAGAGATACGCAGTGAAATCGGGGAGTAACTCTGGCCGTTAACTCTGGGAGTTCAACATGTACCCTTCTATTTTTACACTCTCAGCGTTAAATGAACACTTGCGATGTCATAGTGTAGGTTGTAGACACTAACTAAACGATTTCGCGAAATTGCAATGTGTTTTTGCCCCGACGCAAGTCATGGGTTGGAGCGGAATTATTATGGTTGAATTTTCCACATTTATGTGACCCTATGGGTCAAAGTCAAAACCCTTTAGGAGCTGAATTCTGTAAGGCCCCATATGCGTTTTACATTTTGGGCTCAATGGATTCAGGATTTTTGGTGTTTTGTTTTGTAAAATAGTCCTTCCCACAAACTTTGGAAGGCAATTAAAGCCAAACGGTATTAATATCAAATGGAGTAGCAAAAAAGGGTGTTTTGAAGATTATTCAAAATGGCAGAACACTTATTTAGGAGGAAATGGGCTATGTGGGAAGTTAAGTCGCCACAGAATCCAGGGGGAAATAAATGTTAATGTTCATTCTACACCCTCTGGTTCAGTCCTTAAAGCAGTGGTTCTCAAACTCTTTCATGTCAAGGACCCCCAGAATCACTTGATTTGAGTTTAAAATATTCACTTTAAATATACATATATATTGAAAGATTTGCAAAAAAAAATATTTTTCAAAAATAGCAGATTAAAAGCGCTGTGACACGCTGTGAGTTTAAAATGGTTTAAATGATTATTTGTGACGGCGTATTAACTACTTTAGCTGGGGGCCCCCTGGTACCCCCCCCAAGGACCTCTGGGGGCCCCCCGACCCCACTTTGAAAACCAATGTCTTAAAGTCCAAAGGGTAAAGTGGGCTGTTATAGTTCCACCATGAACTAGATTGGTGTTATTATGTTTTCGTCCATAGGGCCTCAACCTTTGAACCTCTCTACCAAGTGTGGTAACTGTAAAAAACTGTAATAGAAAATACTCCAATCCACATACATTTGAAAGTGTAATGCACTAATAAATGAAATATCCTTTAAAATGTAAACATATCACTTGGTCATATCACAAAATACAGGCACATGATTCCTGATGAAGCCGGTCGATTCGACATATTACATGTGTACAGTATGTGCCGTGAAAACTGTGGGAGCATTAGTGCAGCAATAAATACATATATAAGTAAGTGCAATTACTATACTACAGTATGTGGTTGCCCATGGCAACCGCAATAATGAGCATGATGACAAGAGAGAGAGACAGAGAGAGCGACAGAGAGAGAGAGACAGAGACAGAGAGAGAGACAGAGAGACATAAAGGCTAAAGATGATGGCAAAAAATGGGGGTAGCAGTCTCTCACACTGGGATACTTTCATCATTCCAACCACTGCAGAGCGACAGAGGAAAGAATATAATCATTTTCCAACCCTGCTTTGAGCGGAGGAGACAGTGAGTGATGCGTACAGGTCAGAAGAGAGTGAGCGAATGAGAAAAAGAGAGAGAGAGAGAGAGATAAAAGGGTGAAAAAAAACAAGAAGAACATGGACAACAGCGAGCATACTGTATGAGCTCATGGCCCTCCCCGGTTCCATTGTAAATACACCTTTGTTTGCACAGTGACGCCAATCAGCCTGAGCCCAGCGAGACAAAGATCCCAGTGTTGCTGCACGTCGGGAGCAGATGTACAGTATTGAATAACAGCAGAGTTCGCCTGTCCTTTCAAAATTGCGCGCTCGCTCTCAAAGTGCACCGTCACTGTGAACACGAGCGGCAGAAGGGAGAGGAGCTCGCGTATCTCCTTTAAAAAAAAAACAAGAGGAGATCCGAATGTGATATCGTATGACCAGCGCTTATTATATTGGACCACCAGGCCGTCTCGTTGGAGCCATGGCTTGCCGTAGAGGGAGCGCGAGGCGATGTGATGTGATGGGATGTGGGTACGGTGTGGTGTGTGGTGGCTGGCTGGTTTCCATTGCCTCCCACTCATTGCAGCAGAGCACAGAGGAGAGAGAGCTAGGCACTCTTTATCCCAGATCTCTGCCAGAAACATGCATGGAGTCCTTTGTAAAAAAGGCCCAGCAGAAGCCAGTGCAGCCTCACCACACTGCCAGGAACCTGGCTGGGCACGTATTTTGGGACGTTTCTGGTTACAGAACAAAACCCGACCCCCACTTCTGTGGGGGGGGGGGTTCTTTTGCTCTTAAACTGATTCAATCTGAGCTTTGCTTAAGCCAAGATGTCTAAACAGGGAGGGAGGAATACGGGGGAGTCTTGGCTGGGTTGTGGGGGTTAGAAGACAAATTGTCAGATGGACAGGTGCGGCGCTCCAGCATCGATACAAAAGGTCACCCGGGTTACTGGCCCCCTTAGACAGCACACGGGGGGCTTGTTGTACGTACATGGATTTGGATCGGACAAACCCCAATTATCCAACATTCTGTCACAGACAGACACAGAGAGAGTCACAAACTGCAAGACACGATGGATGCCTTGACCTTTGACTGCATCCTCCTTTGGCGTTCCACATCCGCGCCAATGGCTTTTTCCAGACAATTTTTCTTTCACAATTCGCACTTGACTCGAGCATTTTCTGTTGATAATGTGAGACGGCCGAGTCCCCACTGTGTGACGAAGGTACGAGACTTTGGATAAATCTGCGTGGAGATGATGTATGATTTCCATTTTCCAACCATGTCATTTAAAATGTAGGTTAAAAACAGCTCAGACAGATTCCGTTTAATAGTGCATTTCCTCTGACAGTTCAACCATGACTGAGGTGCACCTTCTCCCTCCTTTTCTGTTTCTCTACTATTATCACTCTCTCTCAACCTCCATCTCTCCCTCTCTCTCTCTCACACACACATTGTCACTCTCTTTCTCCCCATGTCCCTGATTAGCATCACTTCTGCATGGCCCCTGTCTGATTGGTATAGTGGAAAAGCTTAATTCTCCCCACATGGCGCAGAGCGTTCCAGCCCCTGGTGCGTTTGCCCTTCATAAGCGCAACCATCATCGCTGCTGCTCGTTAACACGCCAAACTTTCCACGTCTCATCGTAAAGGAAAGAAAGAACGGCGAAAAAAAAACTAAACTAAATGACTGTTCAATCAGCATGAGCTCCCTTAAGGCCCTGCTGATTTTCATTACTCCATTGTGGAGATCTGACACAGGTTCTGTTTGTACATAAACAGCATCGCGGCCATGTTTGCTTTTGAGAAAACAGATGATACGGACTTAATGTATGACTAATTGAAACACTGGGGTGCAGAAAATTCCTCAGTGCTCCATTTCAAGAGCAGTCACAACTTGCAACTGAAGCAAATTATATACAGTATATACTGTATACGTACAGTATATACAATACACACAATATATATCACAGGTGTTCTTGTTTTACAAGGAAAGCTGAATTATGCTGGCGACACACGGAATTCCCTGGAAACTTCAGGCATACGGTGCCAGCATATAGCGTACCACTTTCCCAGAGAGGAAAAATCAAATAAGGAGAAGCAAAAGGGAAGTGACAGTTTTAATAGCAGCATTTCTAACACATGCCGGCAGGTTCCTTCACACGCGCTGAGAGCTAGCGTTATCTAAACCGACACGTTGACCGGATGGACAGCTGAAAAAGAGCTAAGAGGTTGTGATCTAGCACTGTAGGATACACTGCTCCATCCAGATAAGAGCACACACACGCACACACACACACACAATACCGTTTCAATATTGACATACCAAGGGATAGCTAAGGCAAATTCGGTCAGTCAGCCATGTTTTCAATTTCTTCTGCTTGATAGAAAACGAAAACTAGCAACGTTCGCATTTTTCCAAGACAAATCTGGGAGAGAAATCTGACTTCTTGGTAACTGGTTCTGCGTGCACATTTGGCGGCCGGTCACAGAGGTATCATGTTAACTCAACCAGAGTATTGAACAACAGCCTTATTTCACCGTCACTTTCGGTTCAATCATTCAATGTCTCCGCCCGGCCAGACCAGTGTATGTGAGTAGCTAATCTCCGACGTTGTTGGATCGGCATTAAACTTTGCATGCACACTCCCAGTATATGTCCAGGAAGGACCTCTACCCCAACATTTTTAAATCAGCCTATAACGCTTGAACCATGGGGTTGTACAATAATAATAAAAATCCCCAAGATTCCTTGGCTCATGACGCAACGTGTCGCTGTATAGGCCACGGCCATTTCCGTCTGTCAAGATTTTATGCCATTTTACATTTTCTTCAAAACACACTTCTGGCCTGGTCAGACTACCTTAAAGCCCAGGCTAAATCATTAGCCTGTTAGCTCCTTGACGTAATCTATTTGGGAATAATGGTCTTTAAACCAGATACAAACAGAGCCAATGGATATCACACAGGCGATTTGCAAGCTTTACAAGAGAGTTGTAGTGGTGAAGGAGTGAGTGTACACACTGCACTGGACAGTACGTTCATCTTAATACTACTCCGTCACCATCAGACACGCGCTCTCTCCCTCTCTCTCTCTCTCTCTCTCTCTCTCGCTCTCTCTCTCTACCACACATCTCTCTCTCTCCACCACACACCCAACCCAAGTACCTACCCGGAGTAAGTTAATGAGATAATTAATGTTCTAGTTTAATTTTCCCCCCTGCTGTCTTGAGCGGAGCTGCATTGAGTTGCGCAAAATATGTGCATATTATGCGGAGCTGTGCCTATTATGCACAATGCACAACAATACTGTAGGCAAGGAAAAGCTTATGGTATCAATATATCGTCCATATATGCAATATCGGTATCAAACCGATAATTTTTTTATTTTATAACATTTATGTTTTAATGTGAAGCTGAAAAAGCCTTTTGTGATCATGACTGCAGATACAATCAGCATTTAACAAGTTGGAAATATGTCAAATAAAATACTACATAGTTTTAACAAACATGTGCATCAATAGGCCTAATACATCAGGTAATAAGAATGCACCGTTTGTTAGAATTCCAGAATCACAGTTACTGTATAATTGTGTATAAAAGTGTAAGGTAAACCCTACTGAAAACTTCTCTATCGTTTTATGACCATACAAATAAATCGGACACACACACACACACACACACACACACACACACACACAGCTTTCTGCTACAGGATTTCTAATTTTCAAGAGTTTTCAGACAAAATCTAGCGAGATAAATAGATTCTTGACTGACCTTTGAAGATGCTATCAGGTTTGACACAATCTGCATGGGAATAGTAGATCAAACGTCAAGGCAATGCCGGTAAAAAAAAAAACATAACAGTGAATAGTATTTCTCTCCAATCATCAATATTTAATGTGTTCAACATCTGAGAAATCATCTGCAATCCATCCAGAATTCCCCTGCATCTTTACTCTGAATACAAATGGCAGGCATTAAGTCTGTGACAAAATAAGTGTAAAGAAACTTTAGCCTCCTGCTCCCCAGAAAATAAATAAAAAGGTAGCTTTGAAAGCACATACTACCTGGTTCCCGCTATTTAATAGACGAAATACTCTCAACATTTTGGATGCTAATTCAATACAATGGCAGAAAGCAGAAATGGCAAAAAAAATACAGTGTCCCTGATTTCTGCTTGTAAATGTTACTAGCGGTGCAAATGTGTACATGAGTAATTGACAATCATTTTGTAAGCATTTTTGTATATACTTTGCTGCAGGAGATATCAAAATGGGAAAGGGTGCATTTCTATAGAGCCTTTCTCCAAACAAGGCTCTCCTTTACATTATGCATTACATTCACCCACACACACACAATCACACACCGATGGCGGAGGAAACCATGCAAGGCGCCAACCTACTCACTGGGCGCAGTTAGAGGTTAAGTGTCTCGCTCAAGGACACTTTGACACGCAGCCAGGGGGAGGCGGGGACTATGGAGGATCGAGGCTCAAAAGCACATTTCCAGTGAGTCAAAAAGGTGACTTACTTTATGTTCTTAATGACTTACTTTATGTACTTTATTTTCATTCCTTTCATAATACAGCAGTACTGTGTGTTCTTTTAGTTGACAATTAATGAACGCATAAGGAATACATATGCATTGAATGTCAAACAAACGCAACACGTTACTGTCACATTATGTAATGTGTTGCATTATGTTGATAGCTTTGCTGAATTCCTAATATTATAGTCTAATGCAGTGGTTTTCAACCTTTTTCATGCCATGGACCCTTAAATTGATATACATTTGGCCGCGGACCCCCATCTGAAAATGTTTGTGCCAGGGACCCCCAGAAGCAAAGATTTCAGTTAAAAATGTTCGCTTTCAAAAATATATATATTCAAAGATATGCACACATTTTCAAGATTTTCCTAAAATAGCAGATCTACAAGCTCATAGCGCGGCACTCGCTATGAGCTTGTATATCTGCTACTTTTGAATAGCCAAAGCATGTGGTTAAAATGATTGTGAGGCTATATGTTACCTAATTTCACTGGGGACCCCCTGGTACCCCCCCAAGGACCACTGGTGGTCCCCGGACCACTAGTTGAAAACCACTGGTCTAATGTATTAGGTAGAATAAACATTCAGACATGAATGATGAGACCCCTCATATTCAGACACGGTCAAAGTCTGCTCAGTACTGTAGCATTGCTGCTCAATTTGGCTAACTACTGTAATCAAATGCTAGCGCTCATAACCACAGACACAGTGTGTCCAGCATAGCTTTTGTCAATACTGTACATACTTTACTTGATCGTCATATTTCAAAAACACGTTGTATATGAATGCATTGAATAACAATGATAGTTAGTCAGAATTACCCTACTATGCGATGGGATATACAGTATTGCAGTGCTGTAATTTGTGGCCATGAAATGTGTGCAAATGTACAGTGACAAATACTAAAAGCAAAATGTTTGCACAGAACCATTGAGGGTGTATTCTTTTACTGAATATTTCTAATGAGAAATGGAACCGTTTACCCCTAAAATACAGAGGGCCACTAATTCGTACAATAACTCAACAAGAGCTCATAATAACACACACACAGACCAAAGAAAAAATGTAATTAATTATCAAACACCCCATGCTGTGGGTTTCCACTAACAGAATGTACATATAAGTTAACACCAAGACAGGCTGTATTACATGCGCTATGTTCACTCCAAGCTTTGAGTCTATAGATTTTTCTTCCCGCAAGGTTGTCAATGCGTTTGGCTGTCGCCATAAGGGAGCTGGGTTTTCTTTGAGGCCCCATGGAGTGTCTGTCTCCTTTGAAAATGTAAAGTTTCATCTTATCTGGATGATAAAGTTCCCCCATTTGATGGAACAATTCGAGCTCACTGCCTTTGCCATCTGAGACTAATTCAGAAGCCTTTCTCACCTGCCATCTCTCTATCTCTCTCTCTCTCCCCATCTCTTGCACCCCCACCCCACCCTCCACACCCCCCACACACTCTTTCTGTCTCCCTCCTCCAGTTTCCCAGAGCGTGCGCCTACTAAAACTTTAATCATCTCATATTCAATAGGTCTCACTGCAACCTCGTAGGCAAGGTTATCATCATTTTCATAAGGATTTTCCCTACTCTCCTGGCCTTAACCTTGATAAGGATTCAATGATTTTTATCATTCAAAAAGGTTTCTATGGGATTTTGGTTTCTACAAGTCTGAGATTTTGCATCAGTGTGGATAGAAAGGCCCTGAAGAATACACGTTAGTGGTGTAAAGTAGTAAAATCTTGAGGTAATTGCATTTTGCTTATTTATGACTTCCATTTTCCGCTGCTTCATACTTGTACTCCACAGAAGACAAGTGCTGTACTTTTTACTACACCATCTCTGATACCTTTAGTGACTTTGCGGATTGAGATGAATATAAATCAACATATACATTTTAATGTATTATTATAGATTAAGATATGAGGAGATTACATTGATGGGAGGAGATCAAAGTGTAGACTCGATCTCCAGGCTTTTATTTTTTATTTTTGCTAAAAAAAATAAAAGCCTGGACCAGCGAGTCGATGTTCCGGGCATAGGAAGTGGTAGCCATCCTTAACCAACCAGAGTGCAGTGGGCGTCGCTCCAAATGTTATGCGGAGCGGGGCGGGGGTGACGGACAGATCGGTGAACCAATGGGATCCCACGCATTCTCTCTCCGGAGATGTTAAACCCGCCCCTCTATGCCAGATATCAGACACGCCAGGGCAGTCTAATCAAAGTGCAGCTGCACAACTACACATTAATGCATCAATAATCATCATAATATTGATAATTCTGAATTGGGCGATTCTGCATAATGCGTACTGTTGCTTTAAGTATTTTGATCCTTATAAATTAACCCATTAAGACCAGGAACTGTGTCATTTTTTGATTTGAGCTAAAAAGCATTATTTTACACTTTGGGCTATTAAAAAATAGCAGATATACAAGCTCATAGGGCGGCACCGAGTGCCGCGCTATGAGCTTGTAGATCTGCTATTTTTGAAAAATCTTGAAAATGTGTGCAAATCTTTGAATATATATATTTTTAAAGCGAACATTTTTTACTCAAATCTTTGCTTCTGGGGGTCCCTGGAACAAAATATTTTGATGGGGGTCCGCGGCCAAATACATATAATTTTGGGGGTCCTTGACATGAAAAAGATTGAGCACCACTGATATAGAAACAAATGTTTTTCAGAATAATGTTGGGATTTAGGAGACATGTAGAATCGGCTTCAGGTCTCGACTGGGTACTTCTTCCACCACGGCCGCTGATGAATCTCAATAGTGGCACATGGTTTTGTACAGTACTACTGCATCGTCTTTGCAGTAGCACACACTAATGTAATAACGTAATTAAACTCGCTGGGCTATGCTATGCTGATATTCATCATTCGGCTACACATCAGATAACAAAGTCTGGGTGCACTATACACAGGGACGTCGATACGGTCAGCGCCTTCACCTGGCCACAGAAAAGTCATTCTGAAGGCAGGAGAGAGAGGTTTTTTGTGAACTTGTCTTCTCATTAGATTGAGTCAGAGGCAAGGCCAGGACCCCCTGCTGTTCTCTGGATGCCGTGTTGCATCAGTCACAGCACGGGACCCCGCTCCCATGCCTGGGCTGACTGACCTGGCTGCAATCAATAACAGCCAAGCCCATATTGTGCCATTTTACTTTGCCTTGTTTGCGACGAGGCTACCGAGTTTCTTTGTCTCATACAATAGCTTAACACACAACCTGCGCCAAAAGAGGATTTTCGAGAAGAAAAAAAACAAGTAAAGTTTCAAAGTTAAAAGTTAACCCATTAAGACCTGAAGCCCATTCTACAAATGTCTTCTAAATCCCAACAGTTTTTTGAAAAAACGTATGTTGCTAAGTCAGTGGTTTTCAAACTTTTTAATGTCAAGGACCCCCAAAATGTATATGTATTTGGCCGCGGACCCCCATCTCACAATATTTTGTTCCAGGGACCCCTCAGAAGCAAAGGTTTGAGTTACAAATGTTCACTTTAAAAATATATATATTCAAAGATTTGCAATCGATTTTTCAAAAATAGCAGATATACAAGCTCGTAGCGCGGCACTCGGTGCCGCGCTATGATACAAGATATCTGCTATTTTTTAATAGCCAAAGTGTAAAATAATGCTTATTAGCTCAAATCTAAAAATGACAGATGCGCCCCAGGTATAATGGACTAACAAGACTAAGAGCATAAAACCCTGCTAGCAGCCCATAGAGGCTGTGCTATTCCTTAAGGTGACTCTCCACCAAACAGACTATTTCAGACTAGTTCAGACTATTTCAGACTGCAACAGACTGGTATTTGGTTGGCAAAAGTTGGCATTTAGTCTGTCAGCCAACGTGCCCATTGATGTGCTAATGCATTATAACTTTCAGCCTAGCCTGCCAGCGTTGCCAGGTCTGCTTATTATAAGCGACTTTGGGCTTGTTTCCCTGCAAAGTCACTTGTAAATAGGGATGTTCCAAGCGTTTTTTCTTCACTGACGTGCAGTGGTGTAAAGTAACTAGTACATTTACTGAAGTACTGTACTTAAGTACAATTTTGAGGTACTTTTACTTTACTATTTCCAATTGTCTATACTTTTACTCCACAACAATTATTTGAAATCTTTAGTTACTAGTTACTTTGCAGATATAAATCATAATAAAACATACATTAACCACTTTAGCCCTATTTTATACCTATAAATTTGAAAATAGCAGATCTACAAGCTCACAACGTGTTAAGGTGCGACGCGTTCTGAGCTTATAGATCTGCTATTTTCAAACATTTTAGTACTTTTACTTTTGGTACTTTAAATACATTTTGATACCAATACTTTGACTCAAGTAAATGTTGAATTCCGAACTTTTACTTGTAACAAGACTCAGAGTACATCTATTGCATTGATACTTTTACTTTTTACTTAAGTAAAACATTTGAGTACTTTTTACACCACTGCTGACGTGTACACAACATTTTTGAAAACGGTTATTTGAATAATCAAAAATAAATACATAAATAAAAAACAAATTGAAATTAACACCCAGAAAATAGCCAAAACTGAGCACATTTCGATCTATAAGGCCAAATCTCATTTGAAAAAAATAAATTAAGAGTAGGCTATATGAAAGCCAATTAAAATGTTTATACCATTGGAATCTTACACACCTGCTCCCAATAAATTACATCACCACAGCGCAAAAGTAGGTCAAATCAATCAATCTCTCTCTCTGGGAGCGACAACGAGAAACAGTGAATGTAGGTTTTCATAGACATGGTCGCTTGTTTCTCTCACAGAATCTGGCAACACCGACAGCCCTCGCTCTGTGTTGTTGTCACACTTCTTCTCTGCTACATGGCTACTCCCAGTCGGCCAAAGAACTGAACATGTCCGGTCGGCTCTGGGTCGGCCGAAAAGGTCCTAACGGACCACCCGACAGACCCCTAACCGACTGGACGACGATATCGAACGCTTCCCGACGCCAAGTTGGCCCAAAATCGGTGCGGTGGAGAGCTGGCTTTACACACAACCAGACCAAGTGGTTTGAACAGACTGACATTGCCGTACTGCACCTACCTGTAGACCCCCAATGCTCTGCACTAGTGGGGCTAATATAATGAAGAGAACATGCTAATTTTACAATATACTGTAATGGGGACAAAGGGCATTGTATAATCACTGAAGGAGACGCTAAAGGCCTTTCCTTTAGCATGGGGTTAGCAAAACAGTAGGGTCAATCTTGCTACAGTATCTACCTATTATCTTGTTTGCTAAGTTGACATTTTGGCCATGCGGACACTCGAATGGTGAAGGTTTACCCTCGAAAGTAAGTGTCATAGCAATTCCCCCATTCAAGTTTGAGATATCTTGTGTGCAAATTGACATTTTGGGGAAATAACAAGCAGTTACCAAAAAACAGTAGCCAAACATTCTATGGCAATCTATTCAGTGCAAATTGACATTTTGGGGAAATAACAAGCAGTTACCAAAACAGTAGCCAAACATTCTATGGCAATCTATTCAGTTTTCAAGATATCTTGTTTGGGAGTAAAGTGTTGGATGGACCGACCGGCTTGAACCAACACCACTAGCAGGACTAAAAATACCACAGAAAGTGAGGAAGTGCAAAGCTTTTAAAAATGGAAATGTCAACATCACTATAGGGATTCTCTACCAGGCACACCACCCCATCCCCGTCTGTACTTTTAACCTCAAAAATGTATCAGCCACCAATTATTTAATGCTTTTTACGCTATGGTATAGTGAGCTGTCATGAATACAAAATGTGGTGGATTCTGTAAAAGGTTGCTGCATTCGCTATGAATCGTTAATAATTAGGCAATGTAACAACTTTTACAGAAACTGTATCCACTAACTCAGTGGCTTTCAAACTTTTTTGTACCCAAGGCACACCAAAGGGCACTCTTATCGTTCTGTAAACATTTATTTACTAATGCTATTTTTTTTTCTCATGAAATGTTTATTAAGAGAATAATTCAAGAATGTATTTGAAACTTTACATCGAAGCAGCAACAAAACCAAAAATAAGCACTTTATTCTGGGCTTTTCGTATTGCACTGGCAGTGTTTGTCCTTTGTACAAGGTGTTCTTGTACTTTTGTTTATTTATGTGACCATAAGTAAATATTTCAAGTGTGTGCGTGTGTGTGTGTGTGTGTGTGTGTGTGTGTGTGTGTGTGTGTGTGTGTGTGTGTGTGTGTGTGTGTGTGTGTGTGTGTGTGTGCGCGCGCGCGTGTGTGTGTGTGTGTGTGTGTGCGCGCTAAAAAAGAAAGAGATACACTGATAATTAAAACTAATTTGCATTCAAACAGTAAATACTGTATATCTTTGTATAGTTATATAGAGTAATGTATATTGCAATAATACTGTATGGTTGTCACAAAATCCCTTGTCTCATGGCACACCAATGTGTCTTCTGCCTTGGCACAACGTTTGGCAACCACTGCTCTAACTTGTACCCATGCTCATGAATATGCAATTCTCTAGTGCAACGTTGATAGCCGAGAAATTATGCGTTGACAGGTTTGAGATAAATGGGAAAGAGAAAATTGGGTTTGAATTTGAATTTAGAAAAACGATTGGCTTGCCGCTAGTACATGATAGACAAGATGAAATGTTGTCATTCATGTATGACTGATTATGTTTCACTTTCATATCAAAGATGAGAAGGTGCAGTAGCAGGTCTGGTTAGGCTTCGTTTCCAGAAAGCTTTGTCTTGTCTTTGGGTAAAAAATCATATGCTGCCATTTTTAGCTGGACACAATTTGGTATGGCACTAGGTCAGTGGTTTTCAACCAGTGATCCGGGGACCACCAGTGGTCCTGGGTGCCAGGGGGTCCCCAGTGAAATTAGTTAACATAGCGTCACAATCGTTTTTAACCACTTAGCATTGGCTATTCAAAAATAGCAGATCTACAAGCTCATAGCGCGGCACAGAGTGCCGCGCTATGAGCTTGTAGATCTGCTATTTTTGAAAAACCTTGAAAAAGTGCGCATATCTTTGAAAATATGTATTGTTTAAAGCAAAAATTCACTGATATCTTTGCTTCTGTGGGTCCCTGGCACAAAACATTTAAAAATGGGGGTCCGCGGCCTTAATGTCAAAGGGTGTAAAGTAAACTCCTCAATGGAAAAGCAGGGAGACCATCTCCAACCACGGCACATGTGCTAGTTATATTGGATTACCACACTCTACCATTGGATTACCATACACATTGGTTAAGAGAACATTTTATTCATTAAAATATGTGACAGACAGGTAGCCTTAATTTGCATGACATTTAGTGTTTTGTATTCCTTATTAAAAATGTTGTTTATAAAAAAATGTGGGTGGAGTATATACGGCCAAAGGGATTGGGGGTGGCCTTTTCTGTTGCCATCTCTTTAAAGGATTAATTACGCACCATAACAACCATAATAACCATAATAACCCCAGTAGCTCCCAGCACTCCATATTTACTGAAAACGGTACAGGGAAACACACATGAACAGCGGTGCTGAAAAGGTTAAACATATTAATCAGGAGAAGAGGGATTAGCGGGATAGAGGGATAGCGCGGCACTCGGTGCCGCGCTATGAGCTTGTAGATCGGCTATTTTTGAATAGCCAAAGAAATCTAAAAGTGACACACAGATGCGTTCCCGGTCTTAAAGGGTTAAGCGTGCAAACATTTATTCCAGCCACTATACACACAGGCCAATTATTTCACACTAAAAATCTTTCCCAGGTAAAAAAAACTGTCCACTCCAACCTACCCCCCTTCCTCCCGCCCTCCACCCACCCACATCCATCCACACACCCCACCACCACCACCACCTCCACCTCCACAACCCCCCGACTCGACTCTTTTACGCGTGCAAAATGCTTGATGAATCTATGCAAAACGAATCGAGCTAGTAGTGTCGCTCCCCGGCGACCCAAATAAGCCTGATTGCTGTGATTTCTCTTTTGCTAAATTCACAGCCCATCAGAGTGGCCTTAAATAACTATTCATCAGCAGGGCACAGAAATAGCTGCAGCCCAGCCATCAGCGCAGTGCAGAATTAATCTACACACATGCAGTGATAACGCTGATAACACAGCCACCATGATAAAATGATAACACATTGGAGGAAAAAAAAAGATAATTACAAAAAAGGCCCAGCAGGGGTAAATAAAGTGTAACTTTAATTTAAGCGCGGGGCCCAGTGTTGCGTGCGACTGGCCCTACTACCTCGGCATGGACCACCACAGCGGCAGATGGTACTTTTCCACTCTCAGCATTCACCACGTTCACACATACACACACACACACACACACACCAGGGTTTCCGTTAGAATAAATTTGTGCCGGTCCACGTGTCCTGGAAGATTTCGATGTGATGGACACAAACGGGAGGAATTCTGGCAAAATATTAAGTGTGTTTATTTGAGATTAAGCACTTTCATCCCTCTTTTGTGCATGTTTTAAGAAAAATAAAAAACTTTTTTTTTTCAAAAATATCAGATCTACAAACACATTGCATACAAAGATTATTGCACCAGTTTCATAACACAATTTACTGAGTACTTATGGCAGTATTGAAAAGGATTACAAAATACCACGGTATGCTGTAACTTAGCAATTAAATACCAACCAATAAGCCTAGTATATGCAAAAGCACACGCAGGTACAAAGGCATGTCTGCAGCATGCACATGTACGCAGATATATAGGGGGATCTCCTGGGGTCCGACTGAAGCCATCGTGTTTTTGAGGAAGGTCTCCAAACAGCGGAGATCAATAACGGCCTGTCAGCTTTTTAGCTCGGCCACGGGCTGAGCTGGGACACAAGAGAGAGAGATGTATCCCTCCATCAGACTCTCCCTGTGACCCCAACCACTTTGATCGAAGATAACAGAGAGAGAGAGAGAGAGAGAGAGAGAGAGAGAGAGAGAGAGGGGCTAAGAGAACGACAGAGACAGAGGTATAGCTCGATGCAAGGAGATGGAATTGAAAGGACAAACACTCACACAGAAACGGAGAGAGATACAGACAGAGAGAGAGAAAAAAAGAGTCAAAGGCCCGACATATTCAACTAGGAAGAGAGACTACTAGGAGAGATGGAAAAAGAGTCTCTTTGCCATGTTAGCCCAGCTCTTGAGAGGCCTGTATCTCTTCCAGAGCATAATTAAAGCAGAACCCAGGCTCTGGGTATTTCCCTTTCTAAACGACGCGGCCGGTCTCCAACGTCCGCCTGCACAAAGGAGTGTCAAAGGCAAAAGACAAAGCAGGCGAGTAGGTAAAGCCCTGACTAAAGCTTAAAGACAGCACTGGCATCTAGGGAGGGATCTGCATAATGTCGGCCGGCTGATAGCCGCCGCGCACGCACGGGCACGCGTGCGTGTGAGTGAGTACATGCACAGCCACCAAGCGTGCACCGTTCTTTTTGTCAATGCATATGCGTGCAACTTGCACGCACACACACACACACACACACACACACACACACACACACACACACACACACACACACACACACACACACACACACACACACACACACACACACACACACACACACACACACACACACACACACACACACAAATTAACTAAATACATTTACTTAAGTACAATTTTGAGGTACTTTTACTTTACTGGAGTATTTCCAATTGTCTATACTTTTACTTCATGTACTCACTACATCTCAGAGGCAAATATTGTACTTTTACTCCACTACAATTATTTGAAAACTTTAGGTACTAGTTACTTTGCAGATATAAATTATTACATTATAAAACATACATTAACAACTTTAGCCCTATTTTATACCAAGGCTATTTGAAAATAGTATATTTAATAGCTATATATAATAGCTATTTTCAAACATTTTAGTACTTTTACTTTTGGTACTTTAAGTACATTTTGATACCAATACTTTTGTACTTTTAATCAAGTAAATTTAGAATTCCGGACTTTTACTTGTAACTGAGTACTTCTACATTGCAGTATTGATACTTTTACTTAAGTAAAACATTTGAGTACTTTTTCCACCACTGTATGTGTGCAACTTGCACACTTTTCAAACGCGCGCACACATACACACACACACACACACACATACAAACACACACACACACACACACACACACACACACACACACACACACACACACACACACACGCGAGCAGATCACCACCACATAATAAAAGCAGCATATGCATGCATTTTGTGTCGACAAGTGGGACCGGCGGTGGTGATGCTCGACGTATACAAGCCCTCAGCTGTACTGAGGGCTCCTAATTGCCCTGGCAGCCATTGAATGATGACAATAGCCACAGTGGGAGCCGGTGAGAGACGTTGCCCGGATGTATGTAATTATTCAGCCGCACAAAAGGCAGGGGCCGACATGCTGCCAGATGAGATTTAGCGTGTCTGTGGTCAGTCGCTGCATTCAGCAGGACGTCTAATGATGCGCACTTAGGGGGCTAAATTACCACACCATTGTTTACCTCTCTGACTCTCTGGCAGAGAGGCTGGAGTGCGGGCCCCGCCGAGAGTAAAAAGCCTGATCTAATACTTTATTGCACGGGCGGGCGGCACACCGAAAATAGGGACGATCTGTAAGCTCTGAAAATAGCCGATCTACAAGCTTGTGGGCTTGTTGTGAGATGGGCTACTTTCGGTGCGCGACACCGCGGCGCGACCAAGTACAACTCTGGATTAAAGGAGCGAGGAGGTGGTGAAGGCGGAAGACGGGGGGGGATGGGAATGGGAGGGTAGGGCGGCTGGATGAGGTCCTGAAGGGCTCCTGAAGTTCAAAATTAAACCGCATGATCTGATAGTGAGGAGGAGGAGTGCTGAAAGAAGATGAATGGTATCCATGGATGCGGGGGAGAGGCCAAGATGTCGAGCTCTCTCTCTCTCTCTCTCTTCACTGTAAATCCCTTGGTGAGGGGGTGGCGAGCACACACACGCACGCACGCACGTACATACAGTACACACACACACACAGTATACAGCGCACACACATACATACAGTACGCGCATGCACATGCACACACACAGGCACAGACACAGAACAGCCGTGGGGGGTTTGACTATATAGGCACAGATCCTCACAGAACTTAGAAAATCAAGCTAGGGCTCTTGGAAACCTGACAACTAAATGAGAAAAAAAAACTACAGTATGTGACCATATGTATGTTGGATTCTTAAAAACTATATGTAAGTAAGTAGGTCGGAGAGGCTTATTGTCGGTATCAGCTGAGAACCGTTGCAATACGCTAGACCATTGGTACAAGATCTGCTATTTTTGAAAAATCTTGTAAATTTGTGCAAACCTATTTTTTAAAAGCTAAAATTTGTAACTAAAATCTTTGCTTCTGGGGGTCCCTGCAACCAAATATTTTGAGATGGGGGTCTGCGGCCAAATACATATCATTTTGGGGGTCCACAGCACGAAAAAGTTTGAGAACCACTGCGCTAGACCCCTGGGAGATGAAATGCTGAGGTGAAGCCCCACACCTACCTACCTACCTACCGTCACCTAAGATTATAACCAATTAGTCCAGGGGCCAACACTGATATTTTCACAAATTGGTACCACCTAAGATGACCGTAACGTTTTTGTATTTTTGTCTTCCTACATGTCTCTAGTTTATATTTTGGTATGATAGCCCTTCCAGCCCTGCGACAAAAACCAAAATATATCCATGTATTCAAGGCTTCATGGGGTGTGCAATTGATAACTTCTCAGATTTTTGGTGTTTGCAAAAAGACTGCTTTCCATAAGCTTGTAAAAGTTGACCCTCCTTCGGTCTAGGGTGGTCATAGCTGAATGGGTAGAGAGTCCCCCTGGAAAACTTAAAGGAGGAGTTCACCCAAAAATGATTTATTTTCTATCAATTGCACACCCCATGAAGCCTTGAATACATGGATATATATATTTTTTTGTCGCAATAATTTGATGCCCGGGGTAGGAGACACAAAGATTCTACTTTGTGTCTCCTACCGGATACATTAGCCGGTAGGTAGTGATAACTACCAAAATATAAACTAGAGACATGTAGGAAGACAAAAATACAAAAACTTTACGGTCACCTTAGGTGGTACCAAAATATGGCTTGGCCCCTGGACTAAATGGTCCCCGGTTCGATTCTGGGAATTCTCTCCCCCTTTCAGCCTGTCAGATCTCTCTACACTCACCTAAATGAAGCACAAACCGCTTTAAACTATCTTTAAAATAAAATAAACAATAAGCAACACAAATGCTATATTAACAACACATTCTATCACACGAGGACCAGCCTAAAGCTCATTTAACCATCCTAGAGTATATATAGGCTACCTTAACGCTGTGTATTATTTTACAACAAGCGAGGCCTAAGCACTTTGAGATTTTTACAAATATAAAGTGCATTATGAATAAATCCATTAAACGCAGAAGATAGCAGTAGCGATAGAAGAAAAACAGGACCAAAGGAGAAACATATAGCATATCCCAGAATAGATGTGGGTGTATTAAATGATGCGGTTAACTTTTCGTTTCCACTTTGAAACACTGAGATATTCTCTTTGGAGACGCACCTGCTCGTGCACAGCCACTGAGCCTTAATCACCTGAGTGAAGACCAACCTTGGCCGCTGTCCGGGGTCGTTTACATAATGATAGGAGAAAATTAGCGAGGAGGAGGCAAGGGGAGGACAAGCCTGCCATTTGGCAGAACACAGGAATAAATATGGAGGTAAACGGGTTGGCAAGAGTGGGGGCGTTAGAGAGAGAGCGAGAGAGAGAGAGAGAGAGGAGGAGAGAATGTGGCAGAACAGGCGTGAAGGAGCAGGGTTACGAACGGCAGCAGGCGGAAAGCGAACAAAGTCAGAGCAGAAGGAGTTGGAGAGACGAGACAGATGAGCGGAGAGTTGGAGAGTACAGAGCACAGTTGGAGCAAGTTTGGAGAGCAGAGTTGGAAGATGGTGAAAGCGAGAGCGAGAGAGAGAGAGAGATAGGGAGAGAGACAAAGAAAGCGAGAAGACAGTTGGAACGCCTCGCAAAGCGTGGGCGAAGGTTGGAGATTAGGGCCAGCTGGATGGCGGAGAGAAAAAACCTGATGGAAAATGAGAGAGGGATTGAAAAAGAGGAAAGTGGACAGCTTGACAAAAATAGGAGGACAGAGAGGAGAGAGAGAGGTTTTTCCCGGAGGAGCGAGAGAGAGGAAGGCGGGCATCCAAGGATCCTTACCTTGGCTGAGGCTGTGGCGACCGAGCCCACTGGCGCGCCTCGCTTGGCCACCATGTCGCCGCTCGACGTCGTCGCGGCAACGGTGACCGGCGTGGGGAGGAGGGAGGGGATGACGGGGAGAGGGAGGAGCCCCGGGCGGTTGTTGCCGTTGAGGACGACCGCGCCGCAACTGTGACTGGCTCCGCCATTGTGGAGGCCGGAGGGGCGCACGTCTCGGCGCTCCCACGGGCCCCGGTAGTCCCTCTCAAAGCGGTGGTGGTGGCGTGACATCACTTCCTCTTCCTCTCAGAGGGAACGACGGGGACCGTTCTGCAAGGGAGGGAAGAAGGCAAGAATAGGTCAGCTTCAAGGCGGAAAAGTAAAAGCAAACACCTCGGGGGTTAAACCGGGAAAACGCACCGATCACATAATATTAACTAGAAAAAGTGCTCCTCGGAGCACAGGTCTCCGCCAGGTCAGGTACGTTATTGTGGCCTCCTGGTGGCGCTATAATAGGCCAATGTGAAAAGGGTGCCATTTATTCTTAGGCCATTCACGGCAACCGGACACTGCATTCATGATTTGAGGCATTTAGTTCCAAAAATGTGTTTTGCTAAATTAGACCTGCTGGTGGCGCTATAACAAGCCAATGTGAAAAGGGTGGCATTTCTTCCTCGGCCTAGTGGGAATGTGCGTGTGAAATTTCACGGAAATCACAAGCTGCGTTCATGATTTGAGGCATTTTGTTCAAAACTGACCAATCCTGCAAACTTTGGAAGCCAACCTTAGACAATGAGGATGGAATATGGGAAATCGGACAGATCCGTGTTGATCACATGGCTATAGAGATACTGTGTACTGATTTGCATGAGGTTTGGATGAAATCTGTAGGAGTAATGTAAAAAAAATGGGTTTTGCACAAATCGGCCTCCTGGTGGCACTATTACAGGCCCATGTGAAAGATTTGGGGCAGAGGTTTTGAATTGGCATTGAGGGAGTGTGTGTGCACAGTTTTGCAGCGACCGGGCCAACGGTGCCGGAGATTAGCTGCTAACGGACGGACGGACAGGAAACACGGACACACGGACGGACGGACTGGGTGCAAAACATACTCTCTCTCCATGCCTTTCGGCCTGGCGGAGACAATAATAAACTTTATTTATATAGCACCTTTCATGACATAAATGCAGCTTTACAGGGTGCAATACAGAAAATAAAATAAAGCAAAAGTGCTTTACGGAAAAAGCAACACAATTCAACAACAAAGCAGAAAAAACAACATCGAAGCAGTTTAACCCTGTAAGACCTGAGGCGATTCTTAAAAATGTTTTCTGAAAAAAAAATATATATATCACGATTTTTCAAAAATAGCAGATCTATCAGAGATATGAGCTTGTAGATCTGCTATTTTTCAATAGCCAAATAAATCTTAAAGTGACACAGATGCGTTCCAGGTCTTAATGGGTTAAAACAATGGCATAAAAATAAAAGGCCGGAAATTAATAAACAGAATTGACATCACTACAACACGTTGGTGGTTCAGAGCCAGACTGAGACGTGTCCTCATCCCCTCCTCACCTTCCCGTCACCCCCACCCCCATCATCCCCACTGGCAGAGCACACGGCACAAAAATAATGCTTTCAAAATAACCCACTTGTAATGGAGAATCTATAATGTGGGAGGTGACTAAGTCCTGGAGACACTTACGCATCGCTGTCAACTCACAAACACTAATGCATGTGTGTCAGAGTGTGAAAGAGACTGATACAGAGATAGCAGGAGAAACACAAAGATAGCAAAAGTGAGGGAGAGAGTGTGGAGGGGGGTGGGGGGTAGATAGACAGAGAGACAGACATACAGACAGGGATGAATAAATAGACGGGCTGGCGGGAAGATGGGGAGACAGGGAGAGAGGGAAGCGTGTTGACATGAAGGTGTGAATGTTCTCAGCATCTGCTCCCACAGCGCCCAGCTGACACAGAAAACAGAGCGGCTCATTTGTTGCCTTTAATTCCCGCTCTCCCAGTTGTTAACGAGGGCTGAGACGAAGACGGGGATGAGGATGACAGAGACGAGTGCCACTGTGCACAGGTCTATAAAAAAAGAATTAAAAACGACAACAAACACTCATCACTCCCAACACCACGAGGACCGAGATACACAGAGTTCAGTGTTCAGCGTCAGGTTAAGACGATATGGCTGGTTTGGAAAATAAACAGCAACAACGACAACCACCAGAGAGGCCTGTACTACAAAGCAGGATTTGTGGTTAACAAGGTACGTAGGTTCAACCCTTGTTTTTCAGCGTTGCTATTCGTACCAGGGGAAGATCGCCATTGTAACTTGTGCTGCACTCCTGCTTCAGAGAAGGCTACGTTTGATCATGTATAAAAGAGCTGTCTACTGACCAATCAGTTCTGTTGGACAATGGCATCACCATTCAGAGAAGCGGATCTCGGTGCGTACGTTGTGAGAGGGTCTCTTAGGAGGCTAAGAGTGTTCAGAGTCCAGTAAATCCCTTTGGCTTTCCCTGATGATTTGTTTATATGAGCGGTATAGATTCTCGTCTCGAGTGAGTTATTCTGTGACAGATTGTTGAGTTGTGAGCTGTGGGCTGCAAGCAATATCAAAACCATTTCATTGTGCTTTTGTACTGTATACCCATATCATTCTACAACAGAGACTGATTGAAGCGCTAAAGCCTTGTACTTGCTGGATTAATATATGAAAGTAAGCCTACTTACCACTTTGAATTATATTGTTATATCTATTTTTTGGCTCCCAAGTCTGTTCTACGCCACCGGGTTGCAGCTGAAAGATTATGGCTATAATCGTTACACACGCCCTACGAATAAATCTACAGGAAGCAACAGATTAATTTGGTGGAATAGCAAATGCAATTATAGTCAGATCTACTCGTGCCCTGATGATGGAGCAGTTATCACATAGTTGGCGATTTTTTTGCCAGCTGACTGCCATCTACAACTGTGATCTGGATTATGCGTTTGAATTGTTTGTATTCGTCTAATATTACAGTTTGCTCTTCATTTGTGAAATATGCCACTCTGCTACCAGTAGATTTGTCCATGTTTGTGATTGGTCATACGCCGCGAACACCGGCCATTTTATCTGAACGAGATAGGGAAATACAGTTCATCATGTGACCGCTTAGCGTGATTGTGGTTCTTAGGGTTAGTGAAGACAGATAACAATATCCTGGGCGTGTTGAACTTGCTTCATAGCACAGGTCTCTGGAGGAAGTTCACTCTCGAGTTATATTTACTCTACAAACACACAAGGCAACCTCAGGCTCATTCATCAGAATAGATAAATACCCTTTGCAATTACGCCTTGTCTCAAACTCCTAACGACTTAATGCTTAATTCAATCACAATGCCCTTGAAGTGCTGAGGGCCCTTACCTTCCCCAAGCACAGCGGGCTTGTGATAGATGGATGGAGCTGGGAGCGACATTGGTATGGGGTGCACGGCACGCATTGTGTAGCTTACGCGCCATGTCACTCTGTATTATATCATAAATCAAAGCACTACAGCAAAGTCTGTGTTGTGGAATCCATCACTGAGTGGTTTGTAGTCCTGTGTTGTTACCCGAACCCCTCTTCCCCGCCTCTCACCACAAAAGGAATGCCACACTACGCTTTCCAGAGCCCTTGATAACACGGTGAAATATATAAATAACAGCCTCGAACTGGGTTCAGGGAGCCCCATGAAAATCCCTCTGCCTGTAAAGAAGAGAATGACAGCTAATCATAAATCTTCATTCTGCCAGACTTGGGGTCTCTCGACTCACACGGGAGGAGAGAGCAAACGAAAGGCCAGGCCGGCCGCTATGCATGAGCACGCGTTGTGTGTTTTGTGTGCACTTCATCGTGTTGTGTGTGTGTGTGTATTGCACACGTACAGGAACGCAACATAATGTGTGTTACACAACGAGTGAGGACAGGCCAACGAAAGGTCCAGGCTGTTATGCGTGAGCACGTGATGTGTATTTGTGTTTAGTTGGCATTGCATGCACACGTACAGGAAGGCAGCATGGTGTGTTACAGCGAGATTGCATGCATGTTCGAAACCTGAACTTTGACCAGGCTGCGAGTATGAAAGGTTCTCTACAGGCATTGGTCTCAGACTGTGCACCATGAAGCCTGAGGTCAGAACACAGACCTTCTGCTCTGCTCACATCAACTATTTTGTTCACCAACCCCCACCACCACTACTATCCATTATCGTTAATCTATCTCTATCTCCCTCCAGCTCTACCCATCGCTGCATTTCTCCCCCTCTGTTCTTTTTTTCTCTCTCTATCTTCTTATGCCCTGTTCTCAGCGCTTTCTTTTCTCCGTCTCTCAGAAGGAATACTCCATCTAACCGGAGCCAAGCTGGAAGTGAACCGCCACAGCAGCGCCAGCCAAGAGCTCAAAGCTGCAGGACGGCACCAGACGGACAGAAGGGCAGGCCTTGCTCCCTTTCTATTACCTCTTTATCTCGCCCTCTCTTTTCCCCTGCAGTTTCGTCTCTCGGCAGTAACCTCAAGCCTTAAAATGTACAATGGAATAAGCCAGTGTTATCTGTAGAAAAACACAGGCACGTTACAAGGCTCCGGTCCAGTGGAACAATGGCACAGTTAGTGCCAGGTTCTATTCTCTTATCTCACGGGCTCCGCAACTCACAGCACAGAAACAAGGGCAACGATGAATATTCTCCACAGACCTGTGGAGAAGTAAATAGAAAATAATAAAGAGAAGGAGAAGGACCAGCACATTACAAGTGCTGGTATTGAGGGAAAGGATTTTTCACTGGGAATTCCGTCACGTAACATATGGAAAACGTCTGTTCATCCACCATACCAGGGGTTCCCACACCTTTCCATGCCGAGGCCCCCCAAAATAGCCATTGACTGTGGCTGCAGCCCCACTATTGAGAAATGGCCAAAATAAACAAAGAAAGAAAAGGCAAAATAGCCAATCTTCATGCTCACAGTGCGTCGTATCACGATGTGTTGTGAGTGGCTAAAAGGGCAACAATCTACCCCCCACTTTGAAAATCTGTGCACTATACTTCTCATTTTAGACCCCTGTGTGAATGTGTTCAGTCCTGCGTTTTTTTGTTGTTTTTTTCATTCTTGCCTCCTGTGTTTTTTGTTTTTGTTTTTTCATTCTTGCCTTCAGCAACAAGGGTACTCAGAAGAGAGAAAACTACATTACATCAAAAATTGGACTGAATTGAGGTTTCAGTAAAAAGTGCTTTGTTGGCAAACTTTAAATGAAGATGTAATACACACTTTGAGAATACGCAAAATATCACTGCAGCTATCGCATGCAGTTACTGAGAAACCATTTCTATTTTCATTTCGAAATTGGCAAAATATCGGGGTGAACTACAATGAAAAGTCAACCAATAGGTCTTTGCCGTGGAAAGCGAGCACTGGACATTAGGCTCACACAGCACCAATGTGGATATATATTAGTATTATCTTCAAATTCATTCAAATATTCATAAAGTCTGCACAATCTTAAACCCACGTGGGCTTTGAAGTCTGTCAACAACTTTTAACCACAATTACAGGCACACAATTACAGGCACTTTTCGATGACAAAATAGACGAACTACAAGCTCACAGTAGACCGCATAACAGCACATCGTGAGCTTGTAGATCTGCAATTCTCGCTGAGCAACACCAACATATGTCATATGAAAAATAAAGCATATGATAATGACATACAGTATATAGGGATACCAGGGGTTATGTTTCCTGTCCACGGGAAGCGTTTTATGAGCATATGAGTGCTTTGGATAACATGTTCAGACAGCTCGCACGGAGCGTTTATTAAAAGTTGGAACCAATCAAACATTGCTGTGCTCGAACATCGTGTTATCTGCGTTATTAGCACAAATAGCCTAGCTGAAACGACGATAAACGTGGATTTCTCATGTTTGTGCTAACGATTAAACGTAAGGTCGTGAATGGCGGTTGAAAAGTTGGATGTGACGAGTGAGGAATAGCAGAAGCCTGTCTCTAGGAGACGCCTGTGGAGCTCCACGTTCACGACACCTGTGGTCTCCTGCCAGTCCAGATAAACACTCAAATACATCACATCTCCAATGACACTCTGCAGTGCTCAGGGGACAGTGGGGGTGCCAATAGAGATTTGCCCACTCCCTTTCACTTCCAATGTCCTCGCCGTGTGAATCAAACTGGGACAAACACACTCTGAGACGTGAAATGGAAAAAAGATAAGATAAAGAATTATCCCCGGAGGGAAATTCAGGTGTCAGCGACAACAACAGCAGTAAGAACGAAACACGGGGAGAAAAGGTACAGGTGGGAGCTAAGAGTCAAGAACCAAGCCATAAAAGAATGACAAATAAAAATAAAGTTAAAGCTCTGAATGGTGAATGTGTCAACATACTTGCAGTCTATCAAAGACAAATGTACAGTGAATATCTAAATTAATGTGTGTATCTCCAATACATTTTAAATGTTTACGTCAACCTATCAATGCTATTTTCCCATTGCGCATAGTCGTTTCATAGTTTTGTTTTTAACTTTAATATCACTATTTACAATTTTACGAATACTATCATGGTTCTGTAGGGCTATGATTAAATCATAGCCTTACAGAACCATGATAGTATTCGTAAAATTGTGCAAGCTAATGAAATTTTCATTAGCTTGAAATTTTCATTAGCTTGCATCCATATGTTGGAACGGCAAGCTCTGCCCCGGGTACACAACAGCAATGTTTTGATTACTTATGTATTGTTTTTCGAATACAATTATATTTTGTCCAATCTGTATGGTAGAGTATGTTAATACAATATAACTTATACAATTGTGGTGGTTGTATTTGGTCTCCCTGCTCTTCTATTGGGACATTTAGATCCGGTGTCTAGGTTGGACACGACTTTTGACACGATCCTGTTTCTGGTTTGACACACATTTGATCAAAATTCAATTTCTCCCCAGAGCAAGCAGGCTATTAGCTCAGTGGTAACATTTTCAGAAGTTACATAGTGCATCTTTAAATGTTCTCCAATATAAACTTTAATTAAAACTAAGTTTTACAAATTGATTGTGATTGACAGCACACTAGGTACTTGTACTGTTTGTCGTGTCTTATGTTTGATTACTATGTTTCGCTTACTACTTGTTTATCATTTTAGGTGAGAACCTTGTTTAAGCCCTATATGGGTTTCCTTTCTCACCTGCACTTATTTCTGTGTCTTTTAATAATGTTACCTGTTCTGTACTGTTTTTATTGTGCGAATAAACAAATAAAAAAACATTAGAACATGTTGCACGTTTTGACAAAATATCAGTCAAACCATCGGCAATCTGTGGTCTGGGACTCTTGGAAATTGGGATTAATTAAGATCCTCCTAAGCATAGATCAGTAGAAAGTTAGAGGTCATGAAAAACTCTCAAAAAAGAGAAAGACAGGATAGCTACTAAAACAGGAAGCCACTCTCAGTGTCATTTGAAACTACAGAGAAAGAGAAGAGAGATGGAGCGGAACTTGCTTGCAGGCGAGAACCTTATCAGCCACGAGGCTCCTGCTCTGAATGAGGCTATTTAAAAAACCTTCAGCATTTGCTAAGCAACTAATGAGGACATTACAGTCTCATCCTTAAGCAATTAACGATGCTGCACATTCGTCAACTGCTGCAATTCTGTCAGCATGGTAATGGCCTTACCTGCAGATATCACACTTTCTTTCCACACGACAAAAAGGAAAACCCACTCTTCTCTGACTAGATTGGTGCTCTAAATGAACGGCTGATGGTTTTGGCGCAGACTCTGAATCTAAACAAAATTATTAAAACTATTAATCCTCTGCAATCCCCAGTAACAGCTGAGAAAGACCACCAAATTAGTTTTCTAATCACAAAGTGGAAGTTGAGCAAGCTTGCTGAGAAAGAGCCGTGTTCTTCAATCACAATTAATGAACTATACTGACTGACTGTCTGATAACTCTGAGATGTTGTCAGTCATGTGAGGAGTTAAAAGACAGAGTCAGCTGCGGAGGAGGACAGGCTTGTCTTGTCAGATGTCGGGCATTCGTGACTTGGAAAGTGTGTGCGTCTGTGCGTGTGCGTGTGCGTGTGTGCGTGCGTGCGTGCGTGCGTGCGTGCGCAGCGTTGCTGGGAGTCTCTGATAACTTTGGGTGTTGAGCCAAATCCATCGAGGGAAGACAGTGAGCCGAGAAACAGCCAAAATGAAAAGTTTTTTGGCACACACACACTGGCATACACACACGTACACATACACATACACATACACCCTAAACTACAGCATCTGTCAGTCTGTGGCGGCATGCGTCGCATGTGTGACAGAGCGGCGTTAACAAAGCCATGAGGGAATACGCAGAGAGACGCAGATAGATACGAGGAAAGATAGAACCTAACAGATGGACAGAACATGGCAGTGTTGGGGAGAGAGAGAGAGAGACAGAGAGAGACAGAGAGAGAGAGAGAGAGAGAGAGAGAGAGAGAGAGAGAGAGAGAGAGAGAGAGAGAGAGAGATTGAGTTGACTAGTGCTTAAGCAATCAAATGAGA
Source organism: Gymnoscopelus braueri (assembly GCF_963280865.1). Lineage (NCBI taxonomy): Eukaryota > Metazoa > Chordata > Actinopteri > Myctophiformes > Myctophidae > Gymnoscopelus > Gymnoscopelus braueri. The sequence goes on along the minus strand of NC_137616.1, from coordinate 37,367,650 downwards.
GAGGACAGCAATAAAAAGAATATGGGTGTGGGTATGTGCATGTGTTTGTGCATGTGTGCCCTGTAAAATCATGACTGAATATAACTAAATAAAAACTGACCTTTGCAGATCCATTTTTACAACCACGGGCTGGATTTCACCAACAGGGATTAAATTAATCTGGGATTTCAAAGTTTAGAAATATACATTTAAAATCAGGACAAAAATGTTTTAAAATAATCTACATTGTACCACATAAATTTAAACCAATTAACACATCTTAGATTAAGGAGATAATCTGATTAATTTGACAAATTTATCGTATTGGATTTATGAGTAATTCAACAAAATTGATTAATTTTCAGGGACAGTACACAAAATTACGTCTTGGCAATAATAACAAAGTGACATAATGACACGGTAGCTTGTGCTGTGTGTGTCTAGATACAGGGCTCAATTCTTGGTCCACTATTATTTTCCCTGTATATACTGCCGCTGGGAGAACTTATTTCCATTTCTATGCTGACGATACCCAGCTGTACCTTTCTGTAGCCCCAGATGACCCCAGTGCTCTGGACCTGTTGTTGACTTGTCTGTCCAGCATCAAATGCTGGATGAGTGAGAACTTTCTCAAACTAAATGAGGATAAAACAGAAGCTCTCATAATTGGCTCTAGTGAGCAGAGAGGGTCAATAACAAGTAGGCTTGGTAACATGACTGTAGGAAGTAACACTACAGTCAAGAACCTGGGGGTTATTATTGATTCTGAATTGAATTTTAATACACATATTAGTCATGTTATCAAGATTGCCCTTCTTCCATCTGAGAAATATTGCACGAATTAGAGCCTATCTGTCGTTGGACGATGCAAAAACGTTGATCCACGCTTTTGTATTCTCTCGACTTGATTACTGTAATGCACTTTTTTCTGGCCTGCCAAAGAAAACAACCGACAGACTACAACTACACTGTAGTTCAAAATGCGGCAGCCAGAGTTTTAACTAAAACTAAGATGAGAGAACATATTACTCCTGTTTTAGCATCACTACATTGGCTCCCGGTTGTTTTTAGGATTGATTTTAAAATTATTTTACTTGTTTATAAAGCTCTCAATGGTCTGGCACCTTCCTACCTCTATGACCTCCTCCCTAAATACGTTCCAAACCGCCCCCCTCAGGTCTTCTAGTGCAGGCCTACTCGAAGTGCCTGAAATGTCATATAAAAAACACGGTGAAGCAGCTACGGTCTGACGGCTTGGAATAAACTCCCATTACACATTAGACAGGCACCCTCTATGGACAGTTTTAAAGCACAGCTCAAGACATATTTCTTCACTCTTGCTTTTAGTTGATTTTTCTCTTCTAAATCTCTGTGTTGTTATTATGTCTTTACTGTTTTGCTCACTGCCTCACTGCCTGTTATGTATTGTTTTAGCCATTCATTTTATGCCAGTGTTTTTTGCCACTGTTTTATTGTGTATTTTGTAGTTTGTTTTTGTTTTGTTCTGTAAAGCACTTTGCGCTGCATTTATGTCATGATAGGTGCTATATAAATAAAGTTTATTATTATTATTATTATTACAATTTAGTTTAACATGATTGGAAAAACTACAACCCACAAAGACATGTCTATGTAACTAATCTGTAATTAACTGAACTTGTTGAAAGCTTAGTTCTGTCTTTGTTAACAAAATAACAAAATAAAAAATACCTTCCACCTGTTCCACCTGACCGACAAGTTCTCGCCAGGAATAAAACATATCGTTGCTGTCTAGCATTTTGCTGTCTGTCTGGTATTTTTCTCTATTTCTCTACAAAATATAATATAGTGCATTCATTTATTAAAACATAAAAAAATATATATATGGAGATAAAACATTTCTGCCTGACGATATAGCAGTGAATACAAAGCAAAACAGTTATTGTTGGTGCAATCCACCCTCAGAGTCACACTTTTACTGTGTGTGTATTTCGGGGGGGAATGAGACAGCTTGAAATGGAGAAAACTGTTTAGGGGGAAGGAGTGGTTTGGGGGTCGGGGTGATGGTGGAGTGCTGGATATCATTAGTCCTGTTCTGGGGTGTAATGTTTACACTGCTGGCACATTCCAACATTCGCGGACACATACGCATGCATGCAGTCTCGTACAATTACACGCACACGCACACGCACACACACACAAACGCACACGCACACACACACAAACGCACACACACACACACACACACACACCACCTGCTCCTCGAGTAAGCTGGAGAGTCTGCTAATGATCAACTCGTCCATCAGTAGAGCTAGATGGTACAAATGAGAACCGAGTATGCTGTAACTTTATGAGGACAAGATACAGCTGTAAATGAGCCGTCCTGTGAGACTGACACACGCACGCACACACACACACACGCACACACACACACCAGTCGACCAGTAATTGTGCTGACAGTTCCTCCAGGACAACAGAAGTATTCATGGTGATATTTAAATAATGGCAGACTGTTGGTACAGGAATAGCCTGAAGCGACACAAGCCACACTATCTGCCTTTTAAAATGCTCCTCCTCAGCGCCCAGGTTCTGTTACCAGCCCAGATACAAACACTAATAAAGAAAACATTTTGGAATGAGTGTTTTTGTCACACACAAGGCCCGCTCGAACATTATAGGCACGCGCATGCACAAACACACACACACTCATGCACAAGCACACAGCGCAAACTCAAACAGACAGACATACAGCTGATTAACTAATGGATATACTGGCAAATTTGTACCAACGGCATTTTTTTAATGAGCCGTACTCTGAGTGTAACATTTAGAGTTTAGACAGTATTTACGACGTGGCGCCAAAGGGGCCAGCCGTCTAGAACAGTGTCTAGAACAGGGTTTGTCTACGTCCTTATCTCTGTGCCCACAGAAGTAGACCAATAACAGTGCAGCTCACGCCATCACATGCATGTCATGAACCTCATATAGCTCAGCTGATGCTGCTATGCCCATCACAGCCCAGCAACATTAGCATATAAAAGGTCACGTTAGCATACAAAGGTCACGTTAGCGCATCATTGGGGTTGTGTAGGCATTGATGAACATAATGCTTACCACTGTAGCCCAATGTAACAGGATGAAGCAACAGTTAGACTTAAGAAATGTTTTGAATTTACACTGTAAGATGTAGGATATTAGATGTAGGGGGATTCAAGTCAGTTAATTAATTTAGCTACGTGTCTGAAAGCCTTTTTAATTGCATAGGGAAGCCACACCATTATTAGACTCTCAGTCTTGTATGGTCTCTGTCTGGTGCATTTCAGCATCGCTGAACATTTTACACACATGGAAATATTGATTAATGAAAACTACTGTAGATGTGCCAGAATAGAACAAGGCATCCACAGCTTATTTCCTACTTCCTCTTAAGGACAGCTTACAGGAGAAAACCTAATTGATGTGCCAGGAAAAGAAGAAGACGACAACTCATGCACAGAAGAGAAAGAGACACACACACACACACACACACACACACACACACACACACACACACACACACACACACACACACACACACACACACACACACACACACACACACACACACACACACACACACACACACACACACACACACACACACACACACACACACACACACACACACACACACACACACACGATGAAGCTAGTGGGGGGAAAAAAACAACCACGGAAAAGAAGAGATGATGAAAAGATTCCCGTCTCACAGGGTTCAAAGGAGAGGACAGACAGAAGGCCATTCTCAGAGATGAATGCAGACTCTGCAGACGAACCAACTCTTAGCATTGATTCTTAGCAGCACCAGCACGTTGAGGACAAATTAAATTGCGGCACTTTGAAGGAATTAGCGATTTGCTTTAATTCCTACATCTCATTAGTGGCCTGACTGGGAAGCAAAGAGAGACCGACCACTCCAGCTTCAGACAGACACGTCAGCACCTTGTGGGGGGGGGGGGGGGGGAGCAGCTTTAAACCCTAAGAGCTTTTATTATTTCTTATTAGACTATGGGAGGAATACGCCCAGCTCTGGATAAATAACGGTTGCTACAAGAAGTAGCAGCGAGCGTTTGACATGCAAACAAACCGGAACCCTGGGGTAATAACCAGCCCATTCTGCACAAATCTGGGGCTAATCTGAATCCTACACGCAGCAATTCCTTATCTCGTCCGCCTATTAGAATTTCCATCCAGGCTACAGGCGGGAGATCTGCGGTGAGTGATATGACATTGGATACATTAAGCTGACACCTTGATGGATGAAACACTGCTTAGTGACACGCGCGCGCACACACACACACACACACACACACACCTCATTCTGCCAGCCAGTTCCTGATCATCTTTTCCTTCATAAGGCGTGCAAGCACATGCAGGCCGAATCTCTCAACGAGGATATAAAAAGAGAGAGGACATGTCGTGTTAGATTAGACAGTTATAGGAAGAGAGAGAGGGAGAGTATGGAAAATAATAGAAGCGGAGGGTTATTTTTTTTTTCTTTTGAGTTATTAGGAAATATTGCATATACCTGCACAACTGACAGAGCGCTCCCCTGCTCCGTGCATCAGCACAATCCCTCTGGTGGAGCGTTAATAAGAAAAACTTTGTTTCAAACTAGACAGCTGGCAGCTCAGACAGTGATGCAAGGCTTTCTTTCCACTGCCTGTTTAGTCTGAACACGCAGAACTTGGGGCTTATTACGCCGCGGCAAAGGAACAGCTCTTCACGGTGGTCATTTATCTGTCCATGAACTTCCATTTGCCGCAGAGCTAGTTGAAAACGAACGTGAAGGTACAGTGGCACGTCGGGGCAGTGGCACAGGGCCTGTCCCCAACAGGGCCAGCGGAGGAGGTGGCTGCTATGCTACCACCACCCCTTCACAGAGCCACGGCTCCTGCACGGTCCGTGCACACGATCGCAACTGTGCACGTATAATCCCCCATGCACATGCTCTCTGTGCACGCGTTTCCCTGCACGCGATCTCATTGCACACTACACCGTGCACACTACACATGACAGTGCACACGCTCTACCTGACCGTGCACACACTGCTCACTACTACAACACACTCTCAGTGCACACACTACACCATGCACGCGCTTTGCCGTGCCTAGCTGGCTGAATAGAACCTGAATTCTATCAGGTGTGGGAGTGGCATATTTCCACACACCAATCACACAGCATGTGTGTCCTGTGTGAGTGTGTTTGTTTTCTATGTGGCCTCTCGCAGCTGTCTGCTTCTCTCCTCTTTTTTGCAACACAAAGCACTGATATCAGAAACATAGGCATGTGCGCACACGCGCGCACGCACGCACGCACACACACACACACACACACACACACACACACACACACACACACACACACACACACACACACACACACACACACACACACACACACACACACACACACACACACACACACACACACACACACACACACACACACACACACAGTATAAAACTGCCACGCTCTCTGGTCAGATATGGCTCAGGCTTGAGTGCAAGCTCTCGTGTGAATGCGTGTTTGCGCGAGTGGTTGCTCGCACACACACACACGCACGCACGCACGCACGCACGCACGCACGCACGCACGCACGCGTGTATATGCGAGCCTGGGCACGTATATACATTTCAGTGGTGGTACAGTAACAGGGAAGTGTATTGAGTTCATTATCTACATGGCTACTGGTGGGTAAGCCGGGACACTGAGAGCGCACGTCCGTACAATGACGGGGGGGAGGCAGGGTGAAACAGAACTCAGGGAGAGAGTAAAAAGAGAAAAGAAAAAGAGACCACAGTCTTCGGAAAAGAGACCGATGGTAGTGAGAAAGTGATTGAGGGAGCGTGAGAAACAGAAAGGTAGAGTGTGTGAAAGAGAGAGAGAGAGAGAGAGAGAGAGAGAGAGAGAGAGAGAGAGAGAGAGAGAGGTGTGTACACAGTGTGGCAGTATGAGAGGAGATCTCATCTCAAGTTTAATTACAGATGAAAAAAGAGAACGGTACATTTAAAAAAATAAAGATAAAAAGGAGAGAAGAGAGCGAGGGAGGCAAGCTGCTGTGGCGAGTGTTTGCACACTCAGCTGAAGAGAGAAATGGCTGCCAGCAAGGATCGTGACATCACCACCGTTGCCATGGAGATACCTCACACACACACACAGGTCATCACCATGGTAATGCTCCGGAGCGTGGTGGCTTTACATTTAGCTCTCTAGCTCTCTCTCTCTCTCTCTCATTTACAGTGGACACTAAGTAAATTCAGTTCTTTGTCTGGCCTTTACACTGGATGCTAAAGTACATTTAGGTCTCTGCCCTTTACATTGAATGCAGAAATACATTTAGTTCGCCGTCCTATTCAGTGGATGCTAAAGTACATTTAGGTTTCTGTCGTTTGCAATGAATGAAAAAAATACATTTAGTACTCCGTCCTATTCAGTGGTCGCCAAAGTATATTTAAGTTTCTGTCCATTGCAGTGGATTAGTTCTACGTTCTTTAGGGCAGTGGTTCTCAAACCTCATGTCAAGGACCCCCAAAATGATATATATTTGGCCGTGGAACCCCATCTGAAAATGTTTTGTGCCAGGGACCCCCAGAAGAGCAGATTTGTGTAAAAAATAATAATTACATTATTAAAAATGTCCCAATACTTTCAAGATCTTTTTTAAAATGTTCAAAAATAGCAGATGTACAAGCTCGCAGTGCGGCCCGTAGTGACGCGCTGTGAACTTGTAGATCTGCTATTTTTTAATAGTCAGAGAACCACTGCTTTAAGGGCTGTGTCCACAGAAGTGTTTTTTTGAGCGGAGGAGCGCTTTGGATATCATGTCCAGAGAGCTCGCACACAGCGTTTATTGATGCCCGCATAGGTTCCAACCTATCAAATCGTTGAACGCCCTGTCATCTGCGTTATTAGCACAAATAGCTTAGCTGTAACAACGTAAACATGGACTTCTCATTGTTGTGGCAACGATTGAACGCCGGGTTGTAAATTACCGGTGCTCCTTTCTAAACTTTTAACTATTGTCTCCTTGAAACGCAAAAAAGGGAAGAGGGCGCCGAGAGCGCTGAAGCGCGATGCTCGGTTGCTGGGAGTAGGAGCGCACCAGTGCATCTTTACCACCAAATTGCATGGCAGACAGGAGCTGCCAGCTAAAAAAATAAAAAACTTTCCGTGGACAGACACAGCCCCGTACAGTTGATTAGATTTCTTTCCTTCACAGTGGATCCTAAAGTACATTTAGATCTCTGTCCGTTACAGTGGACACTGGGAGATGTCCACTGTAAGCCCTGAGCAAACACCGGCGAAGCAGAATAAACGAGATCCAAGCTGAGGGAGAACGGAAAGGTCACATGCCGACCTTTTCCTCATCAAGAAAAATGATCAACCATCCCTCCCTACATGCATGTTTAGCAGAACGTTTAAAGCATCGGTTCTCAGAGTGGGGTCCGGGGACCCCCAGGAGTCCGTGGGGGAGGGGTACCAGGGGGTCCCCAGCTAAATGTGTTCACAATCAGCGTCACAATCATTTCAAGCACTTTAACCATATGTTATACTTTGGCTATTCAAAAATAGCAGATCTACAAGGTACGAGCTTGTAGATCTGCTGTTTTCTTTTTAAATCGTGTATTTTTTTTGCTAATCTTTGAATATGTATATTTTTGTTCAACTCAAATCTTTGCTTCTGGGGGTCCCTGGAACAAAATATTTTGAGATGGGGGTCCGCGGCCAAATACATAAAATTTTTGGGGGTCCTTGACATGAAAAAGTGTGAGAACCACTGGAGCAGTGGTTCCAGTTCTAGCACTGCTGGTTTTCAACCCTACTGTACCAGTATGTTAATTGCATTCATCTGGTGTCTATTCAGGAACTAGTTAGTTCTGATGTGATAGAAAACCAGCAGTGCCAGAGGTCCTATCAGACCTCAGGATAAGTCAGGATCAGGAAAACACTGAGAGCGCAATTATAGTCTTTAAGTTTTTACCACGGGACAAAAATAAATCATCATATTTATTCATAATGCTAAATGTTACAAATGTCACGAAACGGAAAACGTTTTGCTTTTGGTTGAAAATATGGTCGAGTGCAAATGCGTTTGGATGTGTTCCCCAAGCGATGTCTTCTGAAGGACTCTTGTTCTGTGTGTTGTTAAAAAAACAACTCAGCAAGAGAGATGAAAAGGAAATAACAGCAGTCGCGCAGTGGGATGTTGTTCACTAAAAGCACTTGTCATCTCGCTTATATACCCAGAGAACAGACACGTGGCTTCATGAGAAAAATGTCAAACATATCTAAGTGAACTGAGAGGACCACACAAAACCTATGTTTTCACCATGACAAAACAGAATCTTCTACTCTAGCTTCAATCTATTTAGTCAAGTTTTTCGTCATGAATGTACAGCGGTCCCTCTTTTTGCAATTTTGAAATTCTTTGAAAAGTTTTTTACATTTTTGCCTAGGATGAACACACCCCAAATTAGGGATGCCAGGTTGAAAGTAAGAAGAGACCCAAGGTTTTCCCACACATACAGTATGCACATACTGAACTGTACATGCACTGTTAACCCATTAAGACCTGAGGCGATTCTTTAAAAAAATCTAAATCCTACCATTTTTTTGAAGAAAATATTTTTTTAAAAAAATCACGATTTTTTCAAAAATAGCAGATCTACAAGCTCGTAGCGCGGCACTCGGTGCCGCGCTATGAGCTTGTATATCTGCTATTTTTTAATAGCCAAAGGCATCTAAAGTGACACAGAAGCGTTCCAGGTATCAATGGTTAACCAACACAAGCCAGCACACACACACGCAAACACACGGGTCAATAAAGTAATGGCTGAAGAAATTAGCAACTGTAACTACAGAATATAAATTAATGCAGCAGAAGGATGGATAAAGTAGTGACTGCAAGTCAATAAATAATAATAATAATTCCTATGTGCATGCACATTTACTTTCATGTAGTGGTATATATGCATATTGAGAGGAGACACGTTGCGTTTATATAGTAGTTTATTACTAATGGTCTAATACACCAGACCCCCTGCGGAGACTGTTAACGTGATCAGATTTTTAAAGGACCACACTGATGGTCTGGCATGTTTAGCCCAGGGCTACTGAGAGAGAGGGACTTCTGTTGAAGAATGATATGATTAATATGAAGAATATTAATGTAATATATTCAATATTCAATCAATTATTGCCAAAATGACCTTACTGTTGATTTTGAATTTGTTTTGGTGTGCTCAGAGACAACAGAAAGAATGCAGAAGTAACACTTGCCATCAGACAGTGTATTTCTGTCAAAGTAATGTTATAATTGTGTTTTAATGCATTCTAGCTGAAAATACTCCCTGGTGAAAATAATTTCAAAGGTCCATGACTTATTAACCACGCAATTATTTTCTCAATTATTCAGTTAAGTTCGGCAACAGTTTCATAACTTTAGACAAAATGTAAACAAACGTGAAGGAAATGCCAATTAAAAAAGTTTCAAATTGTGAAAATGGTTCATGTACGATAATGTTTGGCTGAGGCTGTGAATAGACAGTGACATAATTGGTCCTTCCTATCTGCATGTACATTTCCATTTCAGCAGGTGTATGAGCACGGCAGAGGAGAAACTTTGCATTTATAATGTATTAATACAATACACTCTGACCCCCCGAGGAGGCGGTTTACATGATCAGATTTTTAATGCACGTTCAGTGCATTTACACTTGAATTTCAGTCATTGCA
>NC_137616.1:37325415-37352915 GCF_963280865.1 Gymnoscopelus braueri | reverse complement strand
GGATTGTTGATGATGATGAGTCTGCCTACAGGGACGAGGTCAGATCACTGACACTATGGTGTCAGGAGATGAAAACGTCAACAAGACCAATAAGCTGATTGTTGAATACAGAGGGCAGAGAAAAGAGCACTACGCCACTATCTACCTCGAGGGTACTGCAGTGGAGAGGGTCCGTGATTTCAACATCACTGAGGACCTCACATAGGCCACACACACCATGCCACGTGGTGAAAAAGGTTCAGCAACAACCTGTACTGCCGCATGAAGAAATTCAGTGTGAGCCCCCGCATTCTCAACGTCGTTCTGACCAACAATCTATTCTGGCCCCTGCTGCGGCCATGGCCAGGCCATCGATACCCATGTATCAAAAGCCATTACCCCAGACTATGGAGCAGTTTTCACCTGGCAACCATCAGGCTGTTGAACAGGTGCTGAGCCGCGTCGCCAGTGTCCTGATGACACAGGCTGCCACATACGATTATTTTTGTGGTTGCACTCCGCTGCTGGACTGGCTATGTCACTTACGTTGGTTTGATACTATGATTCTATTATGCTGCTATTATACATGTTGCAATGTTTCTCCACTTGCACTATAAGCATTTCTCATTGAGGCATTGCTCGTATTATTTCATTAGACATACTATACATCCGACTTGTTTTCCTTTCTTTTTCTATTCTATACCCCTTTCCTGAAACTGCAAATGCTGGGAGCTTGTACAACAAATAATTTCACCCACTCTTTTACACCTGTAATGTAACAATAAAGTTGAATCTGATGATTCTCACACACACACACACACACACACACACACACACCCTTCATTTAATCAATATGGTGGGAATGTGGCCCCATGGTAAATCACTTTCCTCGCAATAAGAGAGAGCAGTCGCCATCTCTCTTTTTAATACGCTGCCAGAGTCACTGTAGGTGATACACAGCAATATACAGTGGACGGAGGGGGCATGTGGGAGCGTCACGTATACAATACATAGAGTAACAGCAGTGTGTGTGTGGGGTGGGTGATATATAGGCCTGGACAGCCAGCCTGCACAAAGCTAAGAGAGGGGAATCATGATTAGGTTGGGTTTAAGTCTCCACACAGGCCTATACACACACAGGTGCGTACATGCACGCGAGGACACATGCACACACACACACACACACACACACACACACACACACACACACACACACACACACACACACACACACACACACACACACACACACACACACACACACACACACACACACACACACACACACACACACACACACACACACACACACGTCCTCTCTCATGAGCGCTCAATGCATCAAAACATGCCCTCCACTGAACTGGGCTCGCTACAATACGAGCAGGCCAAAGAATCTCATTACAAGGCTAAAAACTATGGCTCTCCACTTCTAGCCGCCATCGATTTACGGGATATTGAGGGCCGGGCAACTTTTCCGCACGGGCCATAAGAATCCGTCTGGCTGTCATCGAAGGCTGCAGACGCCAGATTACTACCGTGACCCGGCTGCTTGACCTTCACTTAACTATGTGACCGTGGGGGCCTGGGGCCCCCACCAATCCAACCTCCTACCTTACCGACTCCATTCTATCTCGCCCCGTCTCATCTGCCGATGCCCCGCCATGTCTGGCCCGAGACCGCTCGGCTAAATCTTGTTACCGTAAACGCACGCGGCTTCTCAATTGACTCGGGTCGCCTCTCAAAGTGGTGCTAAATAAATAATAGGGCATCTCATCTGCTTTGTCTAGTCAGTGGCTGGATGGGTTACAGCAGAGGGAGATAAATGGACGGCACACAGAGATAAATGTAGGAGTTAAATGGAAGCGGCCGAGAGGCTGGGGGACCGTCGCGAGAGTCGCCCCCCCTAAAGCCTGAGATACATTTGGTGGCGCGTTGAGCCGCACACCAAAAATAGCCGATCTACAAGCTCACAACGCACCGCTGCACGGCCCGTTCTGAACTTGTAGATCGGCTATTTTTGGTGCGCGGCACTGGCGCACAACTAAGTATAACTCAGGCTTAAAATGGCCTGCATGTCCAGTCATGCAGCAGCACGACTGGACGATATAACGTGATGGTAGCCTCTCCTATAATCCTATAACTCTTGTTCAACCCCTGCTGCTCATCGATCCCCGTTTCTGTCTGTCTGTCTGTCTGTCTGTCTGTCTGTCTGTCTGTCTGTCTGTCTGACTGCCTTCCTGTCTGTCTGTCTGTGTTCAATATAAGCTTTAGAAACGCGGGGTCAGGTGTTCCACTACCATGACAAGGGTTTGCTTGCACCGTGTACCTGACAGTTACAGTAGAGGCACAGTGCAGGTACAGTTACGGTTACAGGTTACAGGTTTCGTGCTCAAACAACCTGAGAAGATATCTGAGAAATATGCCTCTCAGAATGGATCGTCTTACCAAAATGTTCACGGCACTCTTGAGTATCTGATTTAGAATGCCTTTAATCCTATGAAAACAAGAAATTACACAGTCATATTATACCAGCTTGTGGAAAGCTAAACCCCTTGAAAAGTACTGTCATGACTCTTGCATCTTAACTAAACATTACCCAAAAACAATTAGTTACATTAAGGTGCCTTTCACATCTAAAGCTCACTAGTGGATTTATTCATGCACTCTTACAGGCACAAACAATCCAACATCTAACTGTAAACATTTCATTCATATTAATCTATACATTGTGATGTAATATAGGACCTGAGTGTCAATCATTGCAGCTGCAGAGTTTATAATGTTGTAATAATTCAACTAGACAGACGGCTGACAACGTCGTCAGATGGAAGAGGGGTGCTCTCGGTAAACTGTGTTGTTTGGGCCATTCAACAATCAAATAAAACATGTTTAGATTATTGAGCCAACTGATGCACATTTCCCTCTTTATGTAGCTCCTGAGAGGAGGTTCGGGTGAACGTATTCTCTCAGTCAGTGACGATGCTCTTACGCCCGTTCAGAGTATGGGACGGCATTGCAGACTCCCCATTGGCGTAAGGACAGCCAATGAGGAGAAAGTGACTACTAGCACAGCGACTGAATATAGACCAGCTTGCGCTTCACTCAAGCTGGTAAAAAGAAAGAATATAAAAAAGGCAATGCATTACGGCAAACAAAATACCTTCATCGGGGTGTTTTTCTCAAGGTTATTGTAACCCCATTCATTCATAGAGCACCTTGACCACCAGTAGCCTAATATCCCCAGGAGACATGTACAGTAGAAGCATTGTTGCCTTGAACAAAAGACCTCTGAACTGACACGCCCACACAAACCACCTACCACCATCTCGCTCAATTAGTCTTAATTAGCCGACCAGGGCTGCACAAATGCACTGATACAGATGTGTTACCTTTCACAGTTTCTTTCCCTTTCTCTCACTCTATCTGTCTCGCACACACACACACATTCGTGAGCGTGTGCGCACGCACACGCACACGCACACGCACACGCACAAACACACACACACACTCTCTCTCTCTCTCTGAACAGACTATTATTATTGCACAAATGTAACACATTTACAAATGTGTAAATGAAGCACAGGGCCTAATCATGCCTTTTAAGTCTAACCTCTGACGAACCCCAAGACACGTCAGGTTCACTTTCATTCGATCGCCGATCAAATTAGAATTGGCTCTGCCTCTGATTGGCATCAAAAGGACTGCCCTTTAACTAGACGCCTCTCATCTCCTACGTGCTTCACGGCTGCCAGACCAGATGAAATGCTACGCAGGCATTTCCTTGGTCCCTCCGCAGCCTTCACACGGCCAAGCTCAGGTTTGAAGGGGCTGCACTTAAAATTAAATGAAGCCATGGTACATGTAGGTAGCAATAGATTGGGATTCTGCATTAACAGTCCGCCTATACCCGCCCCCACCCCCCAGGTCTTTTTACAGTGTGCTCCCCTTTGTAACCAGTGAAGATAATGGATGTCTCTACGGGCGCCTGCTCATAAATAAAAGAAGTCGGTGCTCTCACTTGTTATTAACTGTGCTTTTGGCACAGAATAGGGAATCAATGCTAATGGAACGCATACGAGAGAGACAGGGACAGTTGCAAGGCCTTTTTGACCTCCGCTATACCCCACCAACCGCGTAGGAAGAAGCGTACCGGGGGTGGGGGGCGGGGGGTGGGTTGGTGCGGTGAGGTGAGCCCTCGCTTCCAGCGAGAGGAGATAAATATAGGGGATAATATTTCCCGCACTCAGCAGCGTCGGGTGAAAAAAAAGCTGTGAAATGTAGAATTTGATATGCTATAAGGGTCAGCCGCTGTGAGCGATGGGAAGGCAGATGAGCTTCAGACGGTGCGCGGAGCCCGGCTTTGTTGTTCACGGGAGTCAGACATCAGGACTTAACAGGCTGGGAGGCTCATACACTATGGATGGATAAAGTCCTGAGCCAGGACAGTAATGGCATGGAAAATATATTTATGGATGAAAGATACACACACACACACCATCACTGCTGTGGCAGTGCACGGCAGGGCTGAATGTCAAGCAGCCGGGGACCGAGAGAGGTGGATGGAGAGAGAGATGCATGCAGGCAGACAAAGAGAGAAAAGAGGGATTCGTGAGAGTTGCGTGTGGGAGGCCAAAAGGACGGAGGGAGGGACAGAAAATAGAGAGGGATGAGATAGAGGGGTTGGGGGTGGCGGGAGGAGGAGGGGGGTGGGGGTGTGCGGAACAATAAATTACAGCCATTGTAAAAACAGAGCCGGCGGGGACGTCGCTAAAACAAAAATGCCAAACCACTCTCCGTTGGGAGAGTGGTTTTATACAATTCTACACACATTTTTCATGAGAGGCGAATGGAACACTTTCTCAAGCGGTCCCCGCAGAACCTTCAACTAGGGCAAACCGCTGTCTTTGAAACCAGCTTCTATTTTATTTAATTTTTTTTATTGGCCTGTAAAGTCAAACACAAAATATAGCAAATGGCGCTAGAGGAAATGGCTGAATTATACATTTGTCTAATCTTTGAGTTTGCTGATGTTATTACGCACAACTTTTCCCCTCGCAAAAGTGTCGCTTTTTTTTTTACTGACTGCTACCGGCACGCCAACTTCTGTGCTCAACTTTTATTTGGTCGAAACATTTTAGACTCCACCACGTCAACGTCTTCTTTTTTTTGTACCGTCCTCTTTTTCCTTTGCCCCCCCCCCCCAGTACCCCTCCTTCCTACCAAGCCATCTGCTACTGGCTCACAGGTTCCACTACAGACCTAGAACACCCACTACTCCGTAGACCTGAAGCCACCGGCACGGAGCTGCAGCTTAGCCATTTCATGCTCTCCCCCAGGCCCTTTCACTTTGATAAAGGTTGAGTACCTCAGGCTACTTTTTTTTTTTTACACACTCTCTCTCGCTCTCTTTTTCTCTCTCTCTCTCTCTCCCTCCCTCTCTCTCCACACAATCTGGCAACCCCTGTCACCTTCTGAGCACAGCATGGACCAATGATTCTGAAACTTTATGTGCCCAAGGCGCACCAAAGGGCAAGTAAAGTTCTCAATGGCACACCTGTGTTAATGTCCATGCAGAATAGCCTATATTAACACGTGTTTTTCACTCTGTAAATGTTTATTTTAATTTACTCATGCCAAATAAAGTTGAACAACAAATTAAAAAACGAAATAAATACAAAATGTACATGTTCTCACCAGTGTGCCTCAGCACAGCGTTTGGGTACCACTGGCATGGAACACATTTCTGAGACCCCTACCAGAGTTGCCAGATCTGCTTGTTATAATTTCCCCGCAAGATTGTGTTTGAAAATAGCCGATCTACAAGCTCACAACGCGTCGCGATGCGACGCGTTGTGAGCTTGTAGATCTGCTATTTTCAAATAGCAGATGTATATGTTAAAATGCTCATGTGGGCCCATAGTCGCTTCTTTTGGGCTGGTTTTCCTAGACCTGGTTGCTTGTTTCTCTCACAGAATCTGGCAACACTGACCGCTATACCTGGGCGACCTCGTCCGCCTTGCAGCATACTCTCCCTCTATAATGTCTGGGCTCAGAGAGGCACCTGTGCTCTGCTTCTTTAATAATTTAAAGGAAAGCACATGCATGTGCACGCGCGTATGTGTGTCTATGCAGAAGAAAAACGTGTCAGAGAGAAGTCTCGGCTCGTCGTTTTCTCTCACGTTGGAAACATATCCACAGCGAGAGAGGTGCGGTCGGGTTTTCTCCGGTGCCCTCCAAAACAATGGAGCTTAACCTACATTACCGTGAGGAGGCCAGGGACGAAGGAGAGGCGTGGAGGGGAGGGAAGGGGACGAGATGCCCCCTGCAACCCCTTGCATCCCCAACTATAGACCGCCGAAGTCTGACGTCATTTACACATCCTTTGTTTGTCTACCTGGTTCGCAGTTTTCCACCCCCGTTCTGAATCCCATAGACGTATTTAATATCGCGTCAAATAAGAACTGTGTTCCAAAAATAAACAAATGACCACGGCGTGTTGACTCTTATGGATATGAAGCATCAACTGACGGTGAGAAAACGCTAATGTTACTTCCGCCAAATTAGTTACATTTTCGCCAGAAACAGACTGTATCAAATATAAGTGACTGACTATCATAAACTATACAGAACCTCCTCCCTGACAATAACGCCGACACGCGGTGTTTATTTTTGGACCACAATTCTTATATGAGACGATTCTAAGATGACCCAATGTTATTCTCCATAGAGAAATTACTTCCGCAAACCTGGGGATGAACGAGTGACGTCAGGACTTCGGTGCTCTATAGCAGCAGAGAGCAGCAGTCTGGTTCAGAACAGAATCATGCACGAGGCAGTCTACCCAGAGACTCCATGTCAGCCCGGCTGAAGGTTAAAGTCCCCTTCCCCGTGTCCCCTGGTGTGGTTTAAATCCTTTAGAAAAAAACATTTCTCTTAACAAGTCTCCCCGAAAAATGTCCCTACAGGAGCTGTAGAGCAGCGGTTCTCAACTTGGGGTCCAGGGACCCCCAGGGGTCGTTGAGGGGATACAGGGGGTCCCCAGCTAAATTAATTATTACATGTAGCCTAAATACAACTACAGAACATGCCTACATTTATATTTTGATCAGAGTTTCACTGTTATCTCTATACTGTACCTATATTACACAGACAGTAGAGGAATTCTGGACCAAATAACACACCAAAACATGTCTAACAATAATGTATATTCTTAAAGTTAAAAAGAAATCGTATTAAAACACATGCTCGGCCGAAAAGGTCCCGACGGACCCCCCGACGGACCCCTAACCGACTGGACGACGCTTCCCGACGCCAAGTCGGCCCAAAATCGGGCCGACTAGGATTGGTCTGGAGTTACCTTTAGACTATAGAGTACCTCTATCTTTGCACTAACTTTGTATGCCAGGATATACACGTATTATGCTAATGTAAACACCCCTGCAGTCCCATTCACTTAATAATCAAGATTTTTATGGTAGAGAGACTCTTTAATGTAACACCTGTATGCACACTGTTAGCGATACACCGAGAGAGCCAGTGTGTGGGCCAGGGTTTGCATAATGTGTGCCTGTGTGCGAGTACACACACGCATTTTTGTATTGATTGAATACTTATTAGTCATAAATGTAAACAGCACACGGTACAGTACTGTAAGACATTGAGGCTAAAAAGATAACACAAATAAAGTCCTAGGGACTTGTTTCCATCATGCCTAGTGTTGTGGCTGTGGGTGTCACTCACTTTGGAGAAGTAGTTAGCCAGGTACTGAGGGCACTGTCCCTTTGACAGTCTTAAATACCAATCCCATTGATATTTGCCTAACCCATTAAAACCGGGAACGCATCTGTGTAACAACTTAATCCATCATTTTATACTTTGGCTATTAAAAAAGAGCAGATATACAAGCTTGTAGATCTGCTATTTTTGAAAAATATGTGGAGAAAAAAAATGTCAAGCAAAGATTTTTTTACTCAAATCTTTGCTTCTGGGGGTCCTTGACATGAAAAGGTTTGAGAACCACTGATATAGCAGAAAAACAAATAACGCACATCCTCCGTTCTTTGGTGCTGTATGAACAGTGATACTGAAACAAAAATAGGGCTCGCAAGACCTGCTGTTTGTTTGAATAAACCTTGGTGCATAAAAGTGAGTTGCGAGCCCTATTTTTGTTTCAACCACTGATATAGCAACAGTTAGGATTTAGAAGACAATTTGTGGAATCGGCCTGATCTTAACGGGTTAACCCCCGTCTTCTACCCTGAGCCATCCCAAACTGGCAAAGTGTGTTGGAATTACCGTAGGTGGGTCATGGGCTTAAGGCCGAGAAGTATAGTCGTATCAGTTTGTACTGCTCTGAGCCGCAAACAGCACAAAGGAAACAGTGAGAGATGCCATGAAGCTGTGCACTCACCCCAAAGGTGAGATATAATCAGAAAAGTAGAACACAACTTAGAAACCCTTTTCAGCAAACGGTTCAGCAAAGTGTCATAAACACACTGCGGATTTACAGTACTAAATCACTATGTCAGCATCAGTCCCGGAAGATTAAACATCTCCATGCGGGTCAGCTCGAAAAACTGGCTGCAAACAAAGTGTGTAACGCGCAGCGCACAAAAAGTCATGCAGTTTTCTATTAATTACTACATTCACCATACAACTACTTCAGTATCTTTCAACGGTTAAAATAAGGACAATTTCATAATGAGAGTTTTCTGTCATTAATTAATTGGATAATCAATCAACGCAAAATTAATTACATGAAGTTTTATTAGGCTAATCAAATAATGGGCTTAGTGTTTAAATGATTTAGTGTATAAATATTGAATTGAAACTCTATATGTACTGCATACCCTCTACCGCAAATCTCTTCACTGAAAATAGCTGATCTACACACAACGTGCCACGTTGCGATGTGCTGTAACGCATTGTGAGCTACATAATAAGGATGCTAGGGTTAATGTTAATGTGGTTAAGTGATTTTAAGATCATTTATCATCTCAACATCACAATGTAATCACATTGCGAAGGATGCAATATATATGTTTTCATAATGTAATGTAATATTTTATGAAACCTGCTGTAATCTCTTGAATCTTCTTTGTCTCATTCTCTTAGGGTAAGGTAAGTCGTTGATCGTGGGCTTTAAAACCACTTAAGCCATGCTGCACAATATGGACAAAATGTCAAATGATCTCAACAGCGATACAATATACAAAATGACTATGACTGAGTTCACATTTATTTTAAGTGTAGCAACAGTGAAAAGTAAATATTCTTAAAAATATGATTTCAGGTCAATTACGCTCTGATTTTAAATGTTTAAACGTCTCGGTAATGACCAATTCAGTCTCAGGTGCGCCTAGACTGATCTGGTGTATACTGCATATATCACAAAATAATTTTCTCCAACGTCATTCAGCACTAGTCCAGTTAACATAACGCCTAATCAACAAAATACTTGACAGATTAATCTATTCTGAAAATAATTGTTGCGGCCTTAGTGTATTTTGATGTTATGTCGATCCTTTTGATGAACAAAAGAAAAAGAAAAAAACTTGCTGAAACCTTGCTGCCTGGCACTTTAATTTGCTCTTCTGAGATTTAAATGACATTTCCCTGACAGAACTCTCGTAATCCTCGCTCCAATCTCTTGACAAACGCCCGGATGTGATCAAACAAGCTCCATTATGGTGGCGGCTCTCGATGCCTTTCAACAGTGGAAGTGTTCGGATTCAACCTTTGAGGAGGAGAAATCTAAATTATGCAAATGTCTGTCAGTTTAACGAATCAGAGGCTGAGAATTAACAGGCCGTTAGTCTCTCATAGAGCCGCAAATGGAGCTAACACAAGATGAAGGACCGGAGCCTGATTTCATTATTGTTCCTCTGAAAGAAGAGAAGATGAGAGACACAGAGGGAGCTAGATGTGGAGATGGCGGGAGAGAAGAGAGAGGACAGGAGAGGGGGGGGAAAAGGGAGAGAAAGTGAGAGATGGGGAGAAAAGGAGGGAGAGAGAGCAAGAGAGGGAAAAGGAAGATAAGGAAGGGGAGGCAGAGAGAAATGGAGGAGAGGAGGAGGGAGACAGGGAGGAGAGGTAGAAAGATAAGGAGCAGAGGGAGAAAACTAGAGGGGAGTGGGAGCAGGAGAGAGGGAGAAAGACAAGAGGAAAGAGGAGAAATGAGAGATTGAGATGAGAAGCAAACGGATGTGAAAACACGGGCATCCATTCAGAGTCCTATCAACTCCAAATATCAAATTAGCCAAATGAATGGTACAAGATAAAAAAGGAGGTGCATGGAGGGAGAGGGGAGCAAGCACTGCAGACATCAGCTGAAAGGAGTGTGGGGAGAGGGGGGGGGGCGTGCCGTGTCATGAATGAGAGCATTTCAATAATCGATAGAGCGTGAAGTGAGGAGAGAGAGAGAGAGAGAGATTGTGAGGCACGCACTAATGCTTAATATATATGCTCTGTCTTACAACGGCATCGTGGGCTGAAAATAGCCGATCTACAAGCTCACAAAGCGCCACTTTAGTTGCAACGCGTTGTGAGCTTGTTGATCGGCTATTTTCAGCCCGCAACACTGTCATGACAAAGTCTAAATCGGGCTTAAGAGAAGTATCACAGTTCATTAGTCATAGAGTGGATGACACCTACATGGTTTGCGAGGAGAGATTGTCACCGGCTCATAATCAGAGAGACAATAAGGTGATGGAATGGCATTGGTTAATTCCTCCGGCGCCTCGCAGGCATTGTCTGCCTCTGAAGGGGCTTATCGGCAATATCTGCACCTCCGTCTGCTGGAGCCAGCAAACAAGATGCCAGGCAACTCAGCACGGGAACTACACACTCTCTCTCTCTCTCTCTCTTGGACTTCTCGCTCTCTGACCGTTCCTACCATCTCTCTGAGTCTCTCTCTCTCTCTCTCTCTCAACAAAATGCGATGCTACAGCAGCCCCTTGTGCCGCACTAGGCATCTCAGAGGCACAAACCAAGAAATCAATTATTTCTTTTTTAGCAGCCCATTAAAAGGCGCCAAGGAAAGCACTTGCGCAAGATACAGCATACGTTAAATGGTCTGGACTGAGGCACGGCACGCACGCACATACGAAGCTGTGCAGCAGACGAATGCGAACATGCGAGTTGCACAGTGATCCTATGCTTATGGTCCTTTTTATTCTTCTTCTTTCATGTATCATCATGAGATCCGAGTTCGAATCTCAAGACTCCCATCATGTCTTGTATGTTGCCCCACTCTCTGCCATGTCTCTCTACACTCTCCTTTCAGAAAAAAAAAAAGAAGCATAAAATGCCAAAGAAAAAAGAAAATCTCCAAGGGTCCGTTGGCTGTCAGAACCATGGCCCAGAACTCTCATTCAGGCTGCTCGGCTGGGGACGGAGCCCTCCAACTGAAGCAAACTTCCCCCGTCCCCCAGCTGGAGATGTGTTTACTGCATTTATGCCTCAACAACTGCAACAACACTATCAACATTTACTCGGTCGTTTACACCAGCCCAGAACACAACAGGCATCATAACACAAATACTGCACTGTTTGAGTGTGTGTTGAGTGTGTACTGTGCTTTCACCATCTAAAGCCTGAGCGATGCTTAGTTGCTCGTAGGTGTGGTGCGCTGAAAATAGCTGATCAACAAGCTCAGAAAGTGTCGCTCTGCAACGTGTTGAGAGCTTATAGATCTTCTATTTTCAGGAGTGTGGCGAGTTTGCAATTGTGTGACCATGTTTGGGATCGTCCATTTGTGCTCCTGTGTGTGTGTGTGTGTGTGTGTGTGTGTGTGTGTGTGTGTGTGTGTGTGTGTGTGTGTGTGTGTGTGTGTGTGTGTGTGTGTGTGTGTGTGTGTGTGTGTGTGTGCGCGTGTGTGTGAGTGAGTGAGTGATAAAGAAAGGAGAGAGAAATGATGGAGACAGAAAGGCAGGAAGAAGAAGAAGAAGAGAGTGAGTCAAAGAGAAAGACAGGGTGGGCAGAGAGACTGAGGGACAGGGGACAGACAGAGGACATCTTGCAGTTATTTGTCACAGTGTGTGTCAGTGGAAAGCAGCCAGAAGGGACCTGTGTTCAACCTCCCACAAGACACACTGTTCTGACTGCACTCTCTCTAACCTCACACGGCCCTCCCATGAGACACACACACACACACACACACACACACAAACAGACACACACACAAACATATACACTCATGAACACATGCACAAACACACAAACATGTACTGTCTGGAGGTACACCATGGGGTATGAAAAGCTCTGCACAAACACTAGGTTGTGCGTGCGGCGCGCTCGCGCGCACACACACACACACACACACACACACACACACACACACACACACCCCCACACACACACACACACACACACACACACACACACGTAAGTAAAAGGACACACATTATAGATGACCAAACACTTAACCTCACACACAGATGGGTACACACTCTGTACATAGGGTACACATACATACACTGTAGGGTACACATAATATGTGCACTAATATGTGCCAATGAAAAGCCAATAAAAATACAGCGTGAAATACAGACGTGCACCTTTAATACAAGGACACACACACACACACACACACACACACACACACACACACACACACACACACACACACACACACACACACACACACACACACACACACACACACACACACACACACACACACACACACAGTATAACGACAGTCTCTGGTGTCATGGTGTACCCAGTGTGCTACAATTAAGTCCTCTGATAGTTGCTTCTCTGGGATACAGTTATCTTGTTGTGACGCACACCCACCTACGTAATGCACTATGGCTCCAGCTAATGGATATTTTCGTAATCTAATAATATTAATAATGTCAATAATCACATTCCCAAAGTTAACAAAGGTTAAATCAGTACTCCACTAGGTTGAACACATGTACTCTGACATCTGAGACTGAACAAAAATAATGTTATTATTATTTTTATTTTTTATTATTATTATTATTATTTTATTTTTTTGTGCTGTTTTGTTTGTTTCCCTTCCATTCACTCTGTAACAAGATTAGAGGGTATCTAACAAACACAATTATGATTTACTTTGATTTTTCACTTCATTGCATTATCAAAAAAATATCTTATCATTTATATGTATACATCATGATTTCACCGTCCTATAATGTCTGTGCGAACCCGGGGGTATGGTAGGGGCGGGGGGTTTAAGAAGCGACCTGGGCTCTTTAGCAGCCACAGGATCAGAGGATACAGTATATGACTATACTGACAGACAATCTATGAACTGAAAAGACACTTTCGTATGTCACCGTGGGAGACTGTATGAACTGCTTACCCACACAAATGTGATATAATGTCTCACCTCTGAAAGCTTGTTTTAAAAAAAGACAAAATAAAAAAAGTTGGTCAAAAAAAAAAAATAATCACATTCCCGATTGCTAAATCTTAAATTGCAAAAACATAATTTTACAACACGGAACAAAAAGACGCATTCACATTAACCCATTAAGACCTGGAACGCATCTGTTTTTGAAATTTGAGCTGAAAAGCATTATTTTACACTTTGACTATTCAAAAATCGCAGATATACAAGCTCATAGCGCTCGTAGTGCGGCTATTTTTGAGAAATCGTGAAAATGTGTGCAAATCTTGGAATATATATTGTTTTAAAGCGAACATTTTAACTCAAATCTTTGCTTCTGGGGGTCCCTGGAACAACATATTTTGAGATGGGGGTCCGCGGTCAAATACATGTAATTTTGGGGGTCCTTGACATGAAAAAGTTTGAGAACCACTGATATAGAAATGTTTTTCAGAAAAATGTTGGAATTTACAAGACATTTCTAGAATCGGCTTCAGGTCTTAATGGGTTAATAATCAATCACAATGATAATAGAAAATTTTACATGATACCGTACATCAACCAATTGTTTTTATTCATAATTTCAGACATTGTAAATACATAACACAAGAGTCTGTGTGTGTGTGCGTGTGTGTATATGTGTGTGCGCGTGAGAAATATAGAAAGCTAGCATAGCTGCTTTAACTGAGCATAGAATTCACTGAAGTGGTTTTACGACTGGCCTGATTTACTGTAAGCGTTGGTGTTCAGCACTCCAGAATAAATCTCCATGGCTCTGGACCACTGCCGTGATGTGTGTGTGTGTGTGTGTGTGTGTGTGTGTGTGTGTGTGTGTGTGTGTGTGTGTGTGTGTGTGTGTGTCTGTGTGTGTGTGTGTGTGTGTGCATGAGTGTGTGCGTGCGTGCGTGCGTGTGCGTGCATGTGTGTGTGTGCATGTGTGTGAGAGATTGTGAATACTGTACGTGTGTCCATGTTTGTGTACAGTATGTGTGTTTGTGTGCATCCTTGCATGAAGTGTTTTTTTGTCTGAAAGGTGTGTGTGTGTGTGTGTGTGTGTGTGTGTGTGTGTGTGTGTGTGTGTGTGTGTGTGTGTGTGTGTGTGTGTGTGTGTGTGTGTGTGTGTGTGTGTGTGTGTGTGTGTGTGTGTGTGTGTGTGTGTGTGTGTGTGTGTGTGTGTGTGTGTGTGTGTGTGTGTGTGTGTGTGTGTGTGTGTGTGTGTGTGTGTGTGTGTGTGTGTTTGTGTGTGTGTGTGTGCGCGTTCGTGTGCGTGTGCGTGTGCGTGTGCGTTCGCACGCGTGCGCTCTGGCATAGCCCAGCATGTTATTCCCTGGTTCCTTGGCTGCACACCTTCCGTTCATCTTACAGCCAAACTGGACCTCCGACGGTCAGTCAATTTCTCTCATTCTCTGAATGTTCATTTCTCTCACCATCGCTCCCATTTTCTCTCGCCGTTACAGGTATATTCTGTTATTGATTTTCCAGAAAAACTGAATGTACCTCTCAGCAATTATTCCATTGAAGGGGTTTTAGGGTTCAAAACTGATTTGTGAGCACAGTATCTGAAAGGGAATCTGTGCTGTGAGTAAGGACTTGATAGTATTCAAAGTACTGTATTTCATGTTTTATTGATGAACATGAAAAAACTTAAGTCTATGAATTGTTGAACTGGTGCATTTGCCTTGATTGAATACTACTGAATACTGAATACTAATATTATTATTATACTTTATATGTTTTATTTATTGCTGGCTTAGTAACAATGCTATAGTAAATAAAACTAAACAAGATTAAGTATGAGAGTACACCAAACCAGATCAAAGTGGTTTGAACAGATTAACATCGCCATCTTTGGCTGTGAGTCCCTTGCTCTCACTTCTGGGCTACAAAAGATTGTAAATTAAAATATATACATTAGAGATGCGCGGATGGGCTTTTTCGTCACCCTAATCCGCGTGTACACATTCATTATCGATCCGTCATCCAACCGAATTAATTATATTATCCTATGTATAGACCCGCACCGACCGCATTATCGGCATGTCGAATAATTATTAAATAATGAATTAATAAATTTCCCTGACGTTAGTTTTCTTTGTTGTGAGATCACAGAAATAAATTGTTTAACGAATGATTGGGACGTCCCTCCGTCTATTATTCTTCAGCTTTTTCCGTGCAGCGCTTACCTGCGGAGGCCACTCTAACTGTACTGTAGGCAATAGGATTCTATATGGATGATATATGGATGCTGCTTCCGGGAAAAAAAGTCATGTCAGAAATGTCATCGCGACCTCCCGTTCGCTTGTCATACGCCATTGAAAATAGCATGTCTCACCAAAAATACATAGTAAAACACAGGAGCCGAGATACAGAATATTTCCCTAATACTTTAACCAGGAAGTGAATGGAGCAGTAAGTCTTTGGATCACGTTATCTCCTGGTTCTGTGTGAAAAAATTAAAAAATAAAAAATAAAGACGTCATTGGCAGTGATGGCTTTCGATTTACAACTGTAAAAAGACGTCATTGGCGGTGAATGAGTTAATATATTGTTAACAACAGCAAAAGCTTAGAAACTTTTATTTTGGCCAACGGGTGGTGGTGCTACAGGAAAGCACATGAGCTCACCCAAATCAGTAGCAATCATCCTGCAATCTGCCTATCACAAAATAGCATGCGTATGAAGTTGTCAGTTTGGCCTGAGGATGGCACTAGAATATATTAACCCATTTAGACCTGAGGCAGATACAAAAAAAACGCCTTCTAAAACCTAATTTTTACATATAAAAAAACAATAATAATGATGCTGCTATATGTATAGCAACAACTAATGAGACACAGAGGTGGCTCCCGGATTGAAAGGTATAATAACGTATAGGTTACAACAGGTCTAAATGGGTTAACCCATTAAGACCTGGAACGCATCTGTGTCACTTTAGATTCTTTGGCTATTCAAAAATAGCAGATATACAAGCTCATAGCGCGGCACTCGGTGCCGTGCTATGAGTTTTTCAAAAAACTGTTAGGATTTAGAAATCATTTTTAAGAATCGCCTCAGGTCTTAATGGGTTAGTTAATTAACATCTGGTTGTGTATAATTATATGTGTAACGACAGAGACCATATGAGTGCTACAGTAGACAGTGAGGGACAATAGAGAAGCCATGTACGGAAGGAAGCTCAATACAAATAAGAGGGATTATCCACAGCTACCCTTTCTTCAAAACAGTGCATGTCTATGTCGCTGCCAGATTGCGGAAATAAAACAATATCATGAGCGCATCAAGTGTCTGACCAAGACACACAATGTTCTGTCCAAAATGTGTTCGGATAGTCAGAACATCTCAGAGGTGCAAGAACAGCCAAACAATTACATCATTCTTATTGCCTACCCTGTTCGAACTAACGTTGGACGTCGGTTGTATGTTGTACGTACAGTAACTTGCTTTACAATCCAACCGACATTGCCATCCTTTTTAGCGTCACTAGCAGGGCTAAAAACATGCTTTATTTATCACACTGGACAATAACGTTATTTGTACATTCAGCAGTGTGGAGGAAGGTGGGACCGGAAATGATTCAAACTCATTGTTTGGGAACAATCCTAACCGCATCAGCAGCTTTAAAATTAGTTGGATCTCCCAATAGGACATTTAGATGCAGGAGCCCTGTGCAAACACAGAAATGTGTGTTAAAATATTCAAATGTGCACAAAACATAAACTCTCCCATCACAAAAGGCGGAGAAAAACTGTTAAATCAACAACATTTTAGCCCTGAGAACCAAAAACACAATTATAGTGTGTGTATGACACAAGCAACAAAAAAATATAGCGTCTTGTTTCCAATTTCCTTCCTGGGTGGCAAACATTGGCTTGCAACTTCTTTATTGGACTTTAATTAATAAACCCCCCCTTTTCAATGTAGAGACTCCATCACATGCAAAGCATTCTACTCTGTTCTGTCCGCTGATGCGACTCAAAAGGTCAGCCTCCCTGCCTGCCACCGAAGACCTGGTTAATTAGCAGGGATATTGTAAATGACTTGCTCCCCCACCGCCCTTCTCTGCTCACAGGCTCCATCAGCTTGCCTGCACAAGCGTGTCTCCTGCAAGAATCACTTGCAGCACCAGGTGTATGTAGCATTTGGATTTTGTTTTCATTTGTCTCTCACTGGAAAAGGTTCCCGACTTGCATCGGGAACCATGTATGTCGGGAATGGTGCAATTTGGATTTGTATATACACTGATGTCATCAGTGTACAGTATATACCCATATATGGGCATATCGGTCGGATCGGCGGTTCTTAACAGTAGATCTGAACGTATACACGCCGGTCACCATACTCCGTTGGATCCTCTGCGACACGCACGGCAAGTTTTAAGTTGATCGGTCGAGCGGATTTCGCGCAATTATACAGTATATTCAGGGGGATCTGTGGGAGTTGAATTCATGGTGTACAATTTCTACAATTTGAGGTAACAGTTATACCAGCAGCTGAATGCATGTAAAGCACTGCACAGATACACAATCGTAAAAACTTTGCTGATAACCCAACCGTTGTGAGAAGTATCCAAAATGAATTGGATTAAATCACCTACAGCCCAGTAAGTGTGCAACAGAAATGTCAACATTTTCATGGACGGCCCCCACTGCCTGTCTTAAGAGAGACAGTTTCACGTGTCCATCTGTTAAGTGTTTCAAGCATCAGGTGAACCAAGTGCGTCTGGGGACACAGCTGACAGTCATTATCGAAATACATCCAGCTGTCTGAAGGACAGGAACTCCAGGCCTTGACCAGGCTCCGACCAAGCTGATGACCATGTGTTTCTCAAAAAGGTTCCCGGATTTCGGGACCTGAGGATAGGTCATGGAAAGAATGTGCACGGGTCCCCCCCTTTGGAAAAAGCAGCATCATAAGTTAGGGGTCGAGTTGTGTTGCGAAACCTCTCCCTGCATGTCCCTACAGCACTACTGTTAAGTAGGTGTGGGTGGCACGGCGCTTTGTTTGCTCAGCCTCCACGACATCGCTTTTTTGAGTCGAGCCACAACAAAAAAATACAAAAAGAAAAGGATTCCATTTTCCGTTTGAAAACCACTTCACTGTATGCCAATGCCCCAGGGTGCTGTTTGCTCCCATATACAGCAGCTAGACCACCCACCACCTGCATCAGCGTCTTTAGCTGCTAAAAACCAATATTGTTTATTCAACCAATTACGGCCAAACTGCTGAGGCAGGAAGGAGGCGGGGGTTAGAGGGAGGGTGGGGTTTGTGTTGGGAGTAAGCCGGGTGGGGGGGGGGGTGTGGGGGGGGTAGAGGAAAGAAGGGACAGTGGGATGTTAGTAGGTGTTGTTCAAAGCTAATACAACATTTTGCATATTTCATCATGCAGCAAACAGCCATCTTTGGGACGATAATGAGGAAATTCCATCAGCTGTAGCGTCTGGGTTGACCTTCACTCCTCCACCCCTATTGGGGTGGATGGGCGGGTGAGAAGGGGGCAGGGGTGGTGGGGGTGTTTTTGGCACCATTTGGCGTTTTCCCTTCATTCGTTCAGATGCAGTGAGTCACCACCACAGCAAAAGAAGAAAATAAAAAACACCATAGCTTCTACAACGGATGGGTAAATATAGATAATCATCAGAGACACCACTGTTGGCAGAGGTGGCTTGGACTGGTTGGACTGGGTCGTTTAAAACATGCTGGCATCAAACACAACCCAACTTCTAAGAGAAAATAACGTGCTAGTGATTCAACCGCATAGACAGACCTGAAACTAGATTGCTGCAGGCTTGAATCCAGCTCTTCGCTCTCCTCTGTCTCCATAAATTCTTTCTTTGTATTTCTCCAATGTGCTTCCCAAAGCAAAAGAGACAATTTCGAGGCATCTAGCACTCTTATACACAAGGTCTGAGTAAGTGCCATGAACCTGAAGTCAACCAACAGAAATAATCTATACTATCCAATTTATATTCAAACATATATTTTTTTACTTTTTTATGTTTTTAACTAGTTTTTTTCCTAATAAAGCCATTATTTTTTGTTTCTGTTTTCTGTAAAGCGACTTTGAGTATCTAGAAATACATTGCTATACATTGTATTATTATTATTATAAGAAATATAATGTAAATCATCTGCATATCGTTACTGTAGGTGTTTTCCTATGACCAAAGTATAAAATAACTGCTACAGTCTGTCCGACACAGTGGCCTCGGAAACTGAATCAGAGACTATTACACCCAATCAGCGCCACTGAAAAAGCCCCGCTTCAAAACAGTACTCTGAATGCATTGATTACTCGCAGCGCATAAACAGCCAGGCTCGGTGGAAACCACTTGAGGCACATTTGAACTCATAGCACACACACTGTTCAAACCTGTGATTATTATGGGCCTTGATTGATCAAATGACTGGCACAGACCGACACTGGTGCAAACAGAGCTGCTAAGCGTTAGCAGGGAAAACGGCACCGGAGCATCGGGACTCGATAAAAGCAGGCTCAGGGACGTATGACTCTGAACCAAAAAAAGTGATAGAGAGTGAAACAGGACTACAGTGTACAGACGCTATTACATATTTTATTGGTAATTTGATAATCTGTTAATATTTTTTTCAGTATTATACCGCAATTTCGAATGTTCCGTTTACTGCTGATGCCGAGGTGCTATCAGGCGATCCTAGAGCATCATTAAATACGGAATAACAGCATGTGTTGTCAACCTAGCAGTATAACTGAAAAGTAGAAATTGCCAGTACACACCAAACAGCTATGAAGGTAATAGGGAAGAAAGAATAATGAGCCCATACAGAGCCTGTTACGATCAGGCAGTCATGAAACAAGCAACAGTAATCATTGCAGACTCTCAACATCAAAGATTAATTATTCCATCAACAAAATGAGTGCTGAATCCTTAAAATAGTAAGTAGTTATTAAGAAGGCAAGCGACAGCACAGCACTCGAAATGTGACAACGTACTGCCACATGGACTCATCAAACTCCCAATAAGAACCTCTGACATTAGGAAGAACACTGTGTGCCAAATTGCAAATCAAAACCGCTTCAAGCTATCGTGTGTTCCAGCCTCCATCATCAAGCTGCTGACCTCTAAGGCTAAATCTTTGCAATTGCAATGTGCAATAAATTAATACACAAGCACTTCAGCATTTTTGCAATTTAGCATTTAAATTCTTAGGGTTTCTTTTTTTAGCTGTTGTGTGGAGTTGTAAAATATGTTTTTTTATGTGAACAAACTGTCGTGTCAAATGCTTCTCATGTTTTTGTGATGTTTTTTTTATGTGAAGCGATGGACCGTAGCACTGTGCCCGAAGACAAATTTCCCCTCTGGGACAATAAGGTTTACACTCTCTGCCACCCAGTTCACTTTACTGCCACCAACGCAGTCACTTACAGTATGTGAATGTGCTATTTATATGCATTTATATTATAGGACTATTGAAAGGAATATTGATTTGTATAGCTAGTTATATTATTCCTATTATACGTTTTAATGTAATATTTTATTGTTAGTACAAGACTTTCTCTGCCTACTGTTAGATCAGCTATTTCCGCTGTTTGATGGACAACAAAGTATGGAACGTTTAAGTGGTTAAAATACCCAGTGCAGTTTGTGCGATATTGCTTTGTCACAACAGCTGGCTGATAAGCAGGGGAGGAGAACAATAGGCACGGCAATAACTTGCTAATATATTTAACTTCCATTAGGAGGTATGCCGTCTTCCCTTAATCTGAACACTCATACCTCCAACTGATTGTGATAAAGGAACAGTTGGTAGTAGCATATTGAGCGTAATCGTCCATACACCACAGATGCGCCCGAGATATTGACATATTCTCATTTTAATATCGCTGTGAGAAGAGGCATCTACAGTAAGAGTGAGAGAGCTCATATCTCAGTGTTTGTTTTGATATTTAGCAATATTGAAAGTGATTTTACCCCCCCCCCACACACACACACACACACACACACACACACACACACACACACACACACATACTATTCAAACTCAAAGACAGCAGTGTTCGGGGAAACGCATGACTGATAGAAAATAAGTACATGTAAATTGGGTATTCGCGTAGGCAATAGACCTGGACAGCCTCCGTTTTAAGTTTGACTTCTCATGGTCACTTGACAAGGTGAAGCATTACCACAACGACAGGGGATTGACACACTCCAAATATCCAGCCCCCGTTAAGCATACTGCAGCCACAGCAGCTCTACACTAAAAAACACTGCCCCCCCTGGGAAGAACAGTAATTGTATCTGGCTGTGCTGAATTCCTTCAGCATATCCATATCCACATACTGTATACACCTGCATTTGTTGTGAGCTATAGCACCTTTGTAAACTACCCACTTAGAATGTACTGAAAATTGAAGCATAACTCCATAAACTCCATTATTATTGCACTAATTGAAAAAGCAAAAAGTGTCGTGGTGGCCACCACATTTGATGGTGGCAATCATGGACGCTCTATGGAAAGGGCAGGGGATAGGATTTCCAATCTGTTTAGTAATATTACTTGATTTAATTTCACTTTTAAGATCTTGCTGCAGCTCTTGTGTGTTAATCCTTCAGTCATCATACAACGAACATACCTCACGCAACTGGCTCCAGTAATAATCTCTTTTTTCATTTTTAGCCTAGTATGCAAGTGTGGGCTGTACGGATGGCAACGTTGGACTGCTAAAACCTTTGCTCCACTATACAATTGAGCAAAAGACGATTCTCGTTTGTCCAGTATTTCTTGGGGCTTTTTGTATTTTACTGAAGAATTGGCAGATGAAAGAGGAAAAAGCCCTGATTTCTCAGGTAGGAGCAGCAGATGTGAAAAAAGAACCCTCATATCTCTAGAGGTACAAACATTGAATCAGACACCCACGCTCATGCGTGTACGGTCTTGCGTACACGTGCACACACATACACGAGCCAGGGAGCCTCCGTGCATCGGCGTCCACAAAGAGACCCACACACACACACAAACAAGCGGCATTTTCAATTTGCAATCAGAAACGATGCTCTTGTTCCCTCTCTCTCCCTCCGACTGTCCCCTGCACTTGGCATCAAAGTTCCACCCCTCCATAAAAGCCTGATTCTCTATGACATAGTGGAGATTGCTCTGTCGAAAATGCAATCAGCCAAAGCTGCCTCAAGTGGTGATGAATTACTATGGCTTAGGATAAGACAATGCCTTGTCAGTTTTGTGCCGACTGGATGTGTGGAGGGACCGGTGTAAGACTCCCGTGTGCACAACTCTACATACACACCACTTTGAAGGATACATTCTCCGGTGTTGACATGGCAACACCAAGTAATTGAAAACATCATCAGAGAAATGTGAATTGATTCAGTACACAAGACTCATTTACAACATGGCATATGGTCATTACAAGCAACTTAGAGCCCTGATCGTTGCTTCGTATTGTATTTTAGTAGTATTCCCATTGATTCAAAAAGACTTTCGTAATTTTTCATTTTTCATAACCCATTTTGACACGTTGTTTGTTTTACTGTTTGTGAAATATTACGCAGAATAAATGCAAGACCCATATTTAGCCGGTGAAAATAATCAGTCCATGTATTGTGGGAAGGGAAAGTTTGCCAGGCAAGTAAATTGAGCTTATACCTGGAATTTGTCCTCTGCAGTTACAGTAACCCATCCTAACTATTAGGAACAGCAGGAGAGGGTGTGTGTCTTGGACACAGGGACTAGCAGTAATGGGTTTTTCAATGGCTGATGCCAATGCTGACATTTAGGAGTGCAGGGTGGCCATCTGGCCAATGACTGATATAATATGCCATTGCAAATATCATTTGATGTTTATTTTATCATCATCTGATAAAATAACAATGTAATAATAATACATTATACACCAACCTTTGTGTAAAACATTTATCAACAATCAATGTCCAAATTTACTTTCAAAAAGCAAAAACAGAGAGAAAGAATAAGAATGTGTGCAATTATAACAAAATATAAAAAAATATATATACATGTAAATAAATAAAACAAAGTTAGTGCACACAGTAGCACCCCGCTTTGTTTTTGGTACCAATGAACATTTATTCAACACAAATTATTATTACTAGTATTATTCACTTGAACACAGAACTATATTTGAAAAAAAGTACATTGTCTCTGTTTGCAGCACTCTGCACTGCATGCATTGTTTTTAAACTTCTAAAAAGAAATCCCCATGTAATCAAAAACTTAGAAATAGTAATAATAACAAAAAACATAATGTAATCCTCGTGAGTGCAGGCATCAACCGATGCCGACTATCTAAAAATGCCACACACTGTATCGGCCTGAGTAATCCGCCGAGCGATTAATCGGTCGACCACTAACAAGGACATGATGCAAGGAGCCAGGATCCTTCCAATTCCCAGAACGACCGCTCTACCTCCTGAACAGCTGCCACCCCTGGAGGTTAGTTTGACGGCGGGGAAGACAAAATCTTAATAACAGCATGGGGCTTTGAAACGCAACTCCTCCAAAGCTCAGCCCAAAGCAATGTACAGACATATAGCACTGGCCATTGCCATGACAACATTCTTACATTTCAATGCTAGCGGATCCTGACTGCTTCAGAAGCTCGCACACCATTCCCCCCATTATGCATCAGGAGACAAAGCCCAATCCTCAATCCATTCAACGTTCTGTTGTAGCTACACCAGATAGACAGCAGGTCCCAGTAGAGAGGACTTCGGCATCATAAATAGAAAAGGCTGTTAGCGATGCAGACTGCCTTTAAAAATGGATCCGCTTTTGCTGTTACATCCCATTAAAAATAGAGAGGGGAGTGGGGTCACGGAGAGGTGGTGTCCTTTCAGGGCAATGTCCCACATCAGCTGGAGTGGAGAACTTCAAATAGAGTAGAAGATGAAACCCAAACCGCATGCACTGTACGTATCTCGTTATCTGCCCCTCGCATGCAGTGCAGCGCAGTACAGCATCTATCTCCCAGTTCACCAGAGTGGAATCATATATCACAGTGCACAAGTAAGTGTATAGAGGCCCACTCCTCTGGCTTTTGTCTCTTAACCACTTATGCCCTACTTTGAAAAATAAATAATGAATTGATTTAATTGAATTAAAAGATTAATTTAATCTTTTTTATTTCCAATAGTTTTTATAACCGATCTACAAGCTCACTTGTAGATCCGTATTTTTTAAAGATATTCTAACATTTTCTAACAACTAGTCCATACCCGTGGGGGGATATGGGCACATGATCTGGCAACCCGGGAGGCAGTTCGTCCCATAGCTCGCGGGGCCATCACACAGCTGGGCAGCCGTAACCATGGTGACATTCTTTTACACAAAAACGCTAATAAACAGCTGAGATTTGGTAAAAAAAAATAAAAGGGCTTCACAGTTCCGTGCACATGGTAATGGTCAATGTATATGTGCAAATTCAGATCAATTGCTCCAGCCACTGAGGAGAACCGGGCAGAACAGTTTTTGGCCTCACCACGCACTACACTGTACATGCACCACAGAGCTTTGTAGAATTATAGTAGGATTTCTCCTATAAAATAGGAGACGTCGGGGTTAAAGCGATTATTCACTTTAGTTTACATCCGGTCGGGGTCCAAGATGTCTCTGTGGTTGACCAGAAGAAGAAAAATCAATGAATAAAAAAAAACACCATCTCCTCTGCCACGTAAGTAGTCGTACTGCCCGAGGAGTTTGGAGAGCCCCTGCCGACGAGTCATTAAATAGACATGCAAACCCCCCCGTACCGCCTGTACCGACGTACCGTGCCGTGCCGTGCCAGGGCGGGCTGGGCTGGGCTGGGCTAAAGCATGCACGGCTCAGTGCACGTGTTATGCTCATCGCTGCAGGGGTCAGGTAGAGTGCACACACAGCCCGCTCCGCTCGTCGGTTACTGTACCGGTTCATCTGCAGTGCATGTCAACTTCACTCTCACCTCACACACACTCACACATGCTGTCGCACAGTCACACAGGAGGAGCACGCAACACAAAAATACTAAAACGAGACGCATGCATAATGCATGCACATAGAGCCACGCGAGCAACAGAAATAAAAAAATACGCACAGAATGACATACACATATATACATGCATGGACACATACGGATGTACACACACACACACACACACGCACGGGCACGGGCACGCACACACACACACGCACGTTCACCTTATTTTAACCCCCACCCTGCCTGGTCTCTGAGGAGCGAGGTCATCTGGTGATCACAAAGTGTTTTGAAGCGTCACAGAGCCACATAACAGCACTTTTCCTTTTCAAACGCTGAGTGCCTTATTGCATCTTCGTCAAGGCACGGCGCACGTGTTCATTTAGAGTACTGGTATAAAAAGACACATGTGTGTTGTGCTCATGTGAGTGTGTTTGTGTACACGATGTGGACACTAGCATCACGTATTTGGAACCCTCTGCGTATTGTGCCCTTATGTATGTGCGTGTGTGTGTGTGTGTGTGTGTGTGTGTGTGTGCGTGCAAACACCTCGTATGTTTCTATGTTTCCGCCCATGTGTTTGCATGTAGTGTACGTACGGTCACCATGAAAGCCACTGAATGTTGACCTGGTGACATCAGTGGGTGTTATTTGGCTGGTCTCTGTGCAACAGCATACTGTAGCAGTCCCCTCATAGACGATTAATCAATTAATCAATATTGTTCGGTCTTAGTTGACCAAGACATTGTTAGTTGATTATTGATTTTTTTTTAAATAATCTCTTGTAAACTCTTAATGTAACCCTTTAATTCTGCCAATCAACAATAGGATGTTCAGTAGTTTTACAGATTTGTTGATTAAATCAACTATTCGATTGTTGACATAATTCCTATGACTATTAGCCGACCAAGAATTTCTTGCCCTAAAAAAACTGTTGGATAACAAGGAGCTTCCTCTGTGTATTAGGACAAAGTGCGTCTACTCATTTTATGCCGCCCGACCACCCACACCCGCATTAATTTAAACAGCAGAATCTTTCCAATACACCCACCAATTAAATGTTCAATACCTGTTTCAACCGATCAAGCTGCTAACATCTGACACCACAACACTGTGTCAGTCACTACCGGAGGTAGCTTATTTACAAGTTCAGACGGTAACGCTTGTAGATTCATACAGGGAAATGATAAAACGCTCACTGGCACGACACTGTCTGCCTTTCAAAAGAATCCGGATCTTTTCTCCACTGATTTCAGTCAAACAAATGCTCCTATTTCCCAAAACCATTTGTTATTCTGTACTAATGCAGGGGCAGAATTGTCTGCTGACGCTACTCAATAAGCTCTAGCTAGAACTCGCGGACATGCAATAATCAATTGATCTTAGACAGGAAGTCTAGTCTGTGAGCTCTGAACTTGTTTGAACTGAGCATAGTATTGCAGCGTAATTCCCAAATATGAGAGCTTTGGCAATGCATCTTTTAATGATGTTTGGATAAACATAGTGTGAATCCAGCTCCTCTCACATAAATGCTATTAAAAAAAAAATGCCGTCAAATGTGAATCTTCTTATGTGCTGATACACTGTACTATTTCCTAAGCGGACACATAGATCACACACTAAATTATAGATATGTGATTAGCCTTGCAAAGAAGGTTTCATTACCTATTCATGTCACTTCCCATTAGATTTAAGCACCTCTCCTAACTTTAGTAGCTTGAGTATGACGCCAATCAGATGCCAATAAATATAATTACCGGGGCCTGAGTCGTTGTACAATACAACACCTCTGGCATGGCTGGATCAAGCAGTCTCTTGGTTGGATACCAAGGGCAACGACGAATGCTGCAATTTTCTTCATCACATAACCATAGCCTTATCTAATACCTAAAGGGCCGTTCACACCAAGCACAATAACTATAACGATAAACTACAAATATGTTGTTAACTCGTTTTTAAAATCGTTCTAACTGAAGAGGAGTCCACACCACAACTATAACGACGACAGTGGTGAACAATATCGTTTGGATCATTTCAGAGCGATTTTATGACCGATGGGTACACTGACAGTCAATCAAAATCCATCAGAATCTGGGATGTAATCGGACTCACTCACCCTCGAATCACATCAGTGATAGTTTTGTTATTATTAACAGACAATGAGGAGACCATTTTGAATAGCTAACCCTAGCTGGTAGGCTAACT
>NC_137616.1:37213116-37325215 GCF_963280865.1 Gymnoscopelus braueri | reverse complement strand
TCTCTCTCTCTCTCTCTCTCTCGGCTCTGACACAGCTAGAATGAGCAGGCATGTCTGTACCACTGTTTTACAGAACGTTATCGTTCATAAGTGTGGATGCTCACATAATGATCGTAGTAGTTATAGTTGCCTTGCTTGGTGTGTAAGACAACGAGAACATGGCATTTGCTCAACACTTTTAGTTAATAAAGCGATTAAAATGTTGGTATTTCCCAACAGTGTGGGGAGGGAGTTGGCTGGATCCATGGGTTTGTTGATACACAGTCATTCTGTGACTGTGATCCGCCTGTTTTCCCATTAGTGTTTTAGTTGCTTTGCACCCAGATAAATTCTACTGCAACATCCCTAGCAACCATGTTTGATGGCGGATTGTTGTCCATTTTATTATATGGCAAGATCCTTCCGCCAGTGAGGTCGCCTGCAGCGAGAGTTCAGCTCAGCTGGCACTTTAGCTTTGCACCGATTGGTCACATAGCTGTATGAGCCTTTGGACTGATAACTGTACTTTATTTATTTATATAATCATCCCTAGGCTGGTATAGCTTATCCCACACTCTGTCTCTCCCCCTTACATAGGGCAAATAAACTTTGGGTGATAAATATATCCCTACCCTTAGTACAAAAATAGGCTATTTTCAGATTTTCAATAAAAATTACATAGGCTTCAACGAAAGATATTTAAAGCGACCCCCCCCCCGCCCCACCCACCCTCACAAACACACTTGCTGAATCAACATGTTTCTCTCCACCCGCCTCTACACGGCTAAGCGCACCTCCCTCCCCACCTACTACAGCCTGAAGGAAAGCTTCTTGCTCGCTCGACACATACTGTACGACGGGTGTGAGGACTGAATCAGTGGAGTGATGAATGACTTACACACACTGTGGACTCAGCAAATGTTAAATATTCCCTCATTAGCTGGTTGAGAGATCACACGTTCACAGCGCAGCAATGCAGACGCCTGTAGCCCGCCCTAAGCCTGAGGCAATGCCCCCCCCCCCACCACACACACACACACACACACACACACACTCTCACACCCATCCTGTTCCCTTCATCACCCTTCTCGCTTTCTCTGCGTCCAACAGCAGGGGTGCAGGACGGAGGCATGCGGAGGGAGTGTTAGGGAGGTTGTTAGCAGTTAGCGATACGCAGCAACGGCCGGGGCTGTCAAACATGTCTCTGTCAAAGCAGACGCAGCAGGGTATCAAGAGATGGACGGACACCGGATCCTCCTGAACTGCTGCTACCCTTTAGGGGGACGTACAACTATGTGGTTGTTAGCAGCGGCCGCTGGCCACGGACACGAAGCAGCTGGATTAACAGAAGAAGAAGCCACCTGTCCCTATTAAAATGTTGCGAGCGAGCGAAAGGGACTACCTACTGTGGTACCTACCCGAGGCAGTAACCCAGCGTTCCACTCCATACACCGTTTTGAAAACTCGTCAAAGCGTGCCGCGAATTGCCGCATCGGTTCCTTTTGTCATTTTCTTTTTTTTACCTTCGCTGTGCAGGCTTGCC
This sequence comes from Gymnoscopelus braueri, assembly GCF_963280865.1. Lineage (NCBI taxonomy): Eukaryota > Metazoa > Chordata > Actinopteri > Myctophiformes > Myctophidae > Gymnoscopelus > Gymnoscopelus braueri. The sequence continues at coordinate 37,323,693 of NC_137616.1, read as the reverse complement.
TTTTTTGTACCCCGGCCCCTTAATCAAACAGGCTTCCAGTAAGCAGGCTTTGTTGGCTCTATCTGATTCAGCCTGTTTGGGTGCCAAGCTGCCAACAACGGGCCTCTTTAGGTGGGAGGGTATTGGAGAGAGAGGAAGCCTTGTGAGGAGAGAGGAGAAGGGTAGGGCCCGGGGCAGAGGTGCTTCTAGGCCATCCATCTCCGGTTTCATGGATTCACAGAGTGCTGACAGGTCCGCGTCCCCCCTAGCTCAAGTCCTCTGAGGCTGGAACCACAGATACCCAGACAAACCCAGACCCCGTCACTCAACCACTACCGGCTAGACAGACAGATAGGAGACGGGAAAACAGGAAAGAACGAAAGAGAGAAAGAAAGAGTGTGTATGTATGAAATATGAGATAGAAAGATTCCGTGTGTGTGTGTGTGTGTGTGTGTGTGTGTGTGTGTGTGTGTGTGTGTGTGTGTGTGTGTATGTGTGTGCGTGCGTTCAAACTACAAGACGAGAAATGTTAAAGCCGCGTGACTGCAAAGTCCTTTGAGTCTAACGGCTATGGTGGTGTCAAATACGCACTTGACCAACAAACACAAACACTTTTGGTTATTAGATCTTAACTGAAGGCTGAAATGGTGTGAGGACATGGTGATAATGGCCAAATGCCATCTCGTGAATTCTGTAGCTGTCTAAATGTCCTTGACATTTTTATACCATGCACGCTCTTTCTTTGGCAATCTTTTGAGACACATAAAGGATGGCATGAAGTGGGTGCGATAAATTGAAGGGCGAGAGATGCGGCGATTGCGGGCCATTGTGATCTATCAACCATTTGAATAATTGAGTTCAGTAACAGGGCAGATGAACTCAATGTACCACAACACGAGGGAAACAAATTCTAGAGCGGACTGTAAGCAAATACGCTGAAAAAAATAGCTCCAGCACATGATATGCTATTTTCCCACTACAGTTCTCCTGTTCACCTACTAAAATAGGAAGGAAAATACAGTTCGAGTGTATCCCCCCCTTAAGGATAATACTAATTTAGATTTATCAGGGATGATAGAACATTTTAAAATGTATTTTGCTTGAAGAAAAATATTGCTTTATTGAACTAAAACGTGCTTGTGTTCATGTGTTAGCGTGTGTATTCAACTTAAAACTCTCAGGCATTAGCATTCTAACATTTACATAAACGTATTTAACGTTAATTCCGTTAGTTCACACTGTGGCCAGGGGTGTTACCGGGCAAGGCTCACGGTTCAGAACTATGGTTGCTTGATGCTGCGGTAAACCTTAAAATAGTAGGCACTACTCTAAAACAAGTTAAATCATGGCCAAGAGCAAAAAAATGTGAATGTCCGTAATGGATGCAGATTACCCACGTCGTTAATGGTAAACTATCGGAACAGCTTTAGAATAATAGATGCATTATTCAGACAGCTACCTTAGTGAAGACAGAGGTTTTTCTCCGAGTTCGACTGATTGTTCGACATCGATTTCTGTCCGCAGAGTGTAGTGCAAGGCCTGAAGGTTAGGCACACACTATGTAGATAAATGAGGCCTGCGTCCTGGAGTTTGATCCAAATGAAGCAATGATGTAGCTCACTGACTCTGGGCCCGTATCAAAGTCAAGTGTGTGTGCTGGAATGTTGTCTCTATGTGTCTATGTGTGTGACATGTGTAATAGAAGCTGAATACTCCCCAGCAGCATATGAGCTAGCTGTGTGTGTGTGTGTGTGTGTGTGTGTGTGTGTGTGTGTGTGTGTGGGGGTGTGTGTGTGTGTGTGTGTGTGTGTGTGTCTGTCTCAGAGAGCCAGAGGGACACAGGGGAGGAGGAGGAGGTGGGGGGAGGGGGGGGGGTCTGTAGCCATGGATTCAAGCTTGTATGCTGTAATGACTAGACTCCAACACTTCACTGCACAAAGATACCCTCGTCTGCAATCACACCCACCGAGGGGGGGGGGGGAAAGAAAAGAAATACCCTAATGAACTTCGATCGCAGGACAAAAACATGCAGCGTGACAGAAAACGGCTGGTTCTAATTGAGCCATTCTTCCCGCTGTAAATTTCAGGAATTATAGGACGGAAGGCTCTTAATATGGTACAGCTTCCTAACCTGGGTCGTGTTTTTTCCTCAAGGCTGTAGGACGGAGAGGGGAAGAAAAAAAAAAACCCATCTTATTCTATTAGAAGCAGAGCCTGCACTCACACAGCTGTTGCCATCCTACTGAGAAATGGCACAGGGCCTGGTCATGCATGGTGCAGAACAGCTGCTTGTATAGAGTGTCACAGATAGATAGATGAACGCATGCATGCATGCATGTATTCAGTCATCTATGTACACACTGTATGCATTGCACATGGCTGTGTGTGCATGCCTGTGGGATTAGCAGCATTTATACTTATATTCTTCTGAATTCGCAACGTTAATTAATGGTATTCACAGACGCGTACTGTACAGTATATGTCGTTTAGTGTGTGGGTGGGGGGGGTGTTGTGCCGGTGGCCATAAACGTGCAAATGTGCATTCGCACGTTGCACGTTGCTGCTGATGCTTAATGTTCAGTGTCAACCCCCTGGTCGGTCGGTGGTGATGCTGGCCCGCACCACACAGCAAAATAGTCGGGAGACGTTTGGGAACATTTCCCTGTTACAAACAGGGGCAAATCAATAACAGCTTGGCTGAGGAAGCCGCTCTCCATACGGAGGGGCGCTGAGTCAGCGATCCTCACCAGCCAGAGGGGGGGGGGGGAGAGAGAGAGAGAGAGAGAGACGGGGGCAAGTGGGCACGGAAATGATTGCTTCTCAAGCGATAAAACGTACGGGCTGTGTTGAGGAACCCTCTGTGGACACCACCATGCATATACCTCCTCAAATCTCTGCTGGGAAGCAGGACAGTGTGGAGAGTGGAGCATGCGTGTGCACACACGAGCACACGCACACAGAATAAACTGTTTAAAATTTACATTTACTCCCCTTCTCCAGTGTCACTAAAACATTGTGTCTATCAATCTCTCTCTCTCTTTCTTTCTGTCACACACACACACTCGCACTCGCATGTACGCACACACACACACCCTACAGTAAGCTGACAGACCCTTATTCTGCCCCGGGCCTATTCACAGCAGCAGCAGACTATAGGGCCCTCTGCTCTCTCTACCCCCGTGGTCCATCAAATCATCTCTACATCCTTCCCAAGCCTCAGCAGCCATTGGTGGGCTGATTAGAGGGGAGAATTGGCTAATTACGGGATGAGGAGCTGCGAGGACGGTAGAGGAGAGAGGTGGCATGGAGGGGTTGCTCCAACTGTCCTTCGGGCCACCACGGAGACTGTTGCAGCAGCAGCAGCTACCAGGGGAGGGGAAAAGGCTGTATTACTGCTCATTAGAAGACTGGAAGGACTAAATCATCTCTCTCTAGACCTCTCCTTGTGCTCGCCCCCAACTCCCTTTGTCACCTGTGCCCTGCTGTCACCCGCTCACTGGCTTCATTTCTCACCTGCCCGTGCAGTTTGTGTAAACGATGATGCACGGACATCATGGACACACACACACAAAGCACCAAGGTGTGTGTGTGTGTGTGTGTGTGTGTGTGTGTGTCTGTGTGTATATGCGCGCGTAAGCATGCTTGAATAACTGATTACGAGGACACACTTGTGATATGTGTTTGTGTTGTAAGTGATATGTTTTTGATAAAATAAGTGTTAAATATTTCTATATTCCCATAGTAATCATTGCTACAGACTAGAGTGTGTGTTCAATAACAGAGGTCTTCTATCCATCTATCCAGCTCTTTAGTGGACAGAAAATACATTTTAAGGTCGGGATACCGATTTCATCCAATCTGGAGAGAGAGCTCATATGGGATACAGGATAAACTAGTGAAATTGGAAGTGATGAAACGGAAAACAAATGAGCGCACACATTTGTAACTGGAACACAATCAAATTGCAGCTGATGTATTTTTTTCGTTTACTAAAGAGCTGGAGAGACTAGGGGACCCCAGTTACTGAACACTCTATCAGAATATAGAACTTTAAGGTTTCAACAAAATAAAAACAAAATTTAACCAACCAACAGTTGATTAAAAAAGTACTTTAAGGATATAAGGATGAAGGGGGTTTTCCAGTCCTCACTTTGCAATAATGTTTTTATGTGTATATGGCTATGGTTGAAGTTATGGTCTTGAAGGGGTCTGCATTTCATATCGAGATATGTATTGGTGATGCTCGTATCGCAATATTCTGTTTGTTTTTAATAAAATGCCTGCCCAAGCTTATATTGCGCTGAATCCTATACCCTACACTGGTAAACCCTTCTGCAATGTAGTTTCAGAGAGAAGAGTGGAGAAGGCATTAAGAATGGCAGTGAAACTAAAGTTAGCCGCTGCAACTCTCAAATCCCATCTTTGGAAGATTGGAAAACGTCATCATATCAGGATGCGCATCACGTTGTGATGCCTGCATCGTATTGTGAGTTAAGCCTGATTTATACTTGGCCATGCACCGGTGTCATGCACCGACAATAGCAGATCTACAAGCTCACTCACAACTCGTCACGCTGTGCGCCTGTGACACTTTCTGAGCTTGTGGATGGACTAATTTTGGTGCACAACATGATGCGCAAATCCAGTATACCTACCAGTATACCTGTCAATACACAGCCCTAGCAGAAACTGTGACCATAGTGCTTCCACGGTGCCGTTTTACTCTCCAACAGTGTAGGATGTGGTATACCTCAGCCTTCTCAACTCAGCATGACTGCACAGTAAAACAAAATCCATCCCCAGTGAATGTGATGGCGAGACACACGATAGTTGCTAAAAGTCTAGGTTTGGCATTCATTAAAATCGCCGTTTGAGGGACAATAGCAAAGCTGCTACTGCAGTAAATACAACATGCACAACGGACAAGATTATGGCCTGAGCTTAGTTAGCCTACATGGTGCTGAGTGAGATAACACACAATGCACAAAGCATATCTCTGTCCATCACTGAGATACGACGTTAAACGACACTATGCGTTGCAATGTGACAGAAAGTAACGGCGTACTGCCATGTTGCTGTTGCATTCCGCTCTTGGTTAAGGCAAGTCTAACAATGGCGCAGTGCGATAAAATATCCCACCAAATGTGTCAGTGTGCAAAAACCCATTGTGTACATTATACATAAGTGATAAAAAACGACATTTCCCCATATAGAAATGTCTCTAAATAAACCATGATCCTCTGAGCCTGCACTGCCGTTTTCTCACTAGATTCTAGTGTGATAAAATCATGCAGCCTGAGCCACAGCGAGCGGTGACACAACCAGAATACCTTTATAACTGCTGTCGGCTCTGGTGATGGCTAGATGAGCCAACGAAGGTGAATATATTACCGTGGCACTGTGAGTGTCACAAATGCCATTTCAGTCAGCTGAATGTCACAGTGACTGTTGGGGATGCCTGTTAATGCTGCACGGCTCTGTGACATCTACATTCCCAAGTCCTATGATCTGCAACGGATAGCTCACACCAAACAAATTAAATCACAAACTGGTTATAAATACCGGTTATAAATATCACTGAGGCCAAACTGGCGACAGTGTTTTCAAACGTGCAAAGCCACTGCAGAGAGCTGAGCAAAAGCTCTCGCTCTCGGAATTGGAGTCATTCATATTCATTTTCTGCCTCCAAACTAATTACGAATAATATTAGTGTATGAATCAAATGCCTCATTACTGTAAACAAACAAACATCAGAGGATGCTACTGGCCGGGCGGTGGGCATTTGAATGAGCGAGACCCCCTCCAGGCTGGCCAACCATCACAGGCTCCGGGGGTTGTGCTCAAAAATATGAATGAGAAACTATAGCGTGGCTCACTCCCTGGCTCACTGTGCTTGCAGTGATGTCGTCGTTGTAAAGGCGGGGAAGGGGGTTGGGATTGAAGGAGATGATGAGGGCTCGGAGGATTTCTTCATGATTCAGTTCATGATTATCCTCACGTCTGGAGATGAGAATATGGCTTGTCAAGGTCAATCCCCTCCAGTCATGTACTTCTTATCCTCCCGTCAAGCCCTTACTGGTACACACACCCCCTCTCAGACAGGCCTTTTTTTTTTTTTTTTTTATAAAATTAAACAATCTGCAGCTACTGGCGGATGGGAGAGGTAATATAAAAATGCAACCTCATAGCAACTGTTCAGCATGTGACTGGAAGAATGTGGTAGCTGACAGAGAAAGGGGAAGCAGGTCGAGTCCGTCAGTGTGGAAAGGGAGAAAAGAAGAAACCTGGCAGGTGTTTTGTTTAGTTTTCTAAACCGTTTCATATATGGGTTTCATAATATGTGCCTGCATGAGAATGGTTCTTTTCTGGTAAATGGTTCTTGTCAAATCCAAATGATGAAGGGCAGAACTATTTCAGGATGTAATAAGGCAGCAAGAAGCAATTAGCAAGAGGCTAATATGCTGGCAAGAAGACTTCTTTTGGCTTCTTTATGAAATCTATAAAACTACATTCAGCCAAGTGTGACTTCTGGGGTAAATTGTGCTTTTGTACGGACAAATATTAGCATAATATTAACTTGACATTAACTCAATATTTTCAGAATTCAAAACTCGGTTATCAGCACTCTTTAATCTACTCCTCAAATGCGTCATGTTTTGGATTATTTTAGAATTTTAACTTGTTTAACATATAAAAAAGTTAAAAACGTACATAATGTGTAATTTGTGGCCAAAACAACAATCCTTACACTTTTCACCATAGCTACAAGCAATGTGTCAATGACAAGCAATGTCGCACATGTACGTATAACAGAGAACCTGTCATGCTTTTATTCAGCCTTTGTGCGATCCGTCAAAATCTCAACACGACTTTCCGAGAGGAGCAGGTACGTCGTGTCGGAAAAAACCTGGACGACAAAAGAGAAACGATCTTCAAGTTAATTGCCTGCCATCACACAGAGGACTGTGATTCAAAATGTTGGACAGAGGGAGGGCGAGGCAGTACAAAAGACGTTGCCAGTCAAGGACGCCAAAACCATCCGTCTTCCAACGAAGCTGGGAGTTAATCAAAAAGGAAGTGGATGAGTGGAGGCTGCGCTGGTGGTGGTGATGATGGTGTTGTGTATTACTGACCAGGCACAGATCATTAGCGCTAGACATGAGAAGAGCTAAATGATGTGGAGTTAAAAGACTTGGCCATCTCTGACCTTTCGAAGGTAAAGAGGTGAGGAAGCGAACGCTGCCAAAGGAGTAGCAGTGTATTATTGATTGGACGCGGCATTATACGAATCACACACACACACACACACACACACACACACACACAGCAGACCACACGCAAAGAACAGAGTACATTCACACCTGCCGGGATTAGCGCTTCAAAAGCTGATCCGACAGAAACATGATACATAATGTAACAGGCGTACGTTCACCATATAAATCCTTTAGCATCTAACAACTTGCTAACGAGTGAGAACCGCTCTGCTGTGATCAATGAGACTCCTAATGATGAAGACATTGCATAAACATTACTCATACTGTAAATATGCCGCCTTTAGAGGGAGTGGCATCCATTTTGCTGTCATATACTATACGACAGCAGAATGAGAGCCCAATACAATGACAACCCAACACCATCGTTTTTTTTTTACCTCCACAACCAATGGAAACCCTACCGGGTTTCTGCTCAAATTTGAAGCTAGATGTCTTATATTGATTAGTTTGTTATTACGTTCAATGCACCACTACATTATTCATAAATCCAGATAGAAGGATAGTGTGTGTGTGTGTGTGTGTGTGTGTGTGTGTGTGTGTGTGTGTGTGTGTGTGTGTGTGTGTGTGTGTGTGTGTGTGTAAGGGCACAATGCCATCCGTCAAAGTCACCCTGTGCAGAATGACTAGCCAACACATGCTGGAACGAAAACAAAAGCTGCCATTAGCATACAGCAGCATGCTGCAACAGATTCTAGACGGCGAAATGGGGCAATACAAGCTTTCTTATCTATTCTGCACCCTCCTCATGAAAGGTTAAAAATGGGTCTGAGTCTAGTTCATGAAAGAATTAAAAGACTGATGTGATTAGAAGACCAGAACAGAGGAAAGAGACAGCTCGGCACGGTGCCTTGAGCAAGTTAGCCCTGATGAACCTGCATCAGCTCTCCTCAATCTTTCGCTGGAAATTGGGTTTGTGCTGTGGAGCGCCTTATAGGCAGACTACTGTGTGCCCTTCACCACAGATCATCCTGGGATCATCTCCCCCTGGCCCCTGCCTCTCAGCCAATGGGAGAAAAGAGACGCGATGTCATCGGAGTCTTGGATCAGCGCGGTTTGGAGTTAGGGCCGTTATCAGTGAAGCGCTGTCCACATCAGAAGGGCACTGCGCTTCTGCAGCGATCACAATCGTGGATATACGCGTGCTCAGCCACTGACCAGTGCATCAAACAATCTCTCTACTATGATTCATAGACATTGGTTAATCTGATCAGGGACTGGCCTGGCACAGTTGTAATAAACAGGAAATTGTCCTGTGGATTCCATATTGCATCTCCACCAGGGGCGGGGGGGGGGGGGTGTATGGAGGGGGAGGACAGTACATTTCAGAGCACGTATGGCCAAGTTAACTACCACTTGGCACAATATATACTTCATTATCGAGCATGGCGACAATGATGACAAGACATCTGCTGCTTTTGAGCCCCTCAACAGTAACACACACACACACACACACACACACACACACACACACACACACACACACACACACACACACACACACACACACACACACACACACACACACACACACACACACACACACACACACACACACACACACACACACACACACACACACACACACACACACACACAGCGGTCAACTATGAAAAAAAACACATGGATGCCCACAGGAAGGTCTGCTTCATATTAGTTTTTCATTATTGCTATAATCATCGCAAAAACAGTACAATGTAATTTCATAACTGAAGATCCAATTATGTTTTAAAAAGTAAACAAACACTTTCATATTAATTACATTTTTTATAAACCACGAAGGATGCTATGTGTTCCGCTATATTTTTTATGCTATGATGTCAGTTGTGCTCAGCAAATCACAGATCTAAAATGACACCTGCATTTCCAACCTACATTTCTGAGTTGGATTACTTTTACACAAGTTGGACATATTTTTAACCCATTAAGACCTGGAACGCATCTGTGTCACTTTAGATTTCTTTGGCTATTCAAAAATAGCAGATCTACAAGCTCGTAGCGCGGCACCGAGTGCCGCGCTACGAGCTTGTAGATCTGCTATTTTTGAAAAATCGTGAAAAAATATATTTTATATATTTTTCAAAAATCTGTTAGGATTTAGAAAACATTTTAAGAATCGGACTCAGGCCGTAGGACCCAAATGGTCTTGAATGCAGAATAACAATAGTAAAGAGTTTTCATAGTTTTGCACTTTATTACATTATAGCAACACCCCTCTCTCTTATTCTGTACTGTCTGCTCTAACTACCAAATTCTCACCCTTGGTGAAAGGTGATAAAGTTTTAGTTGGACCAGTAGTTTCTGACACTCAGTGGGAGATAATTGTTTGTTTCCACTTATCTGTCTGAATTCCTCAAACCTTTAAGAGAGGATCCCAACAGGCAATTGCATTCTTGGTCCAGGGCCCTAATGATGCCATTATGCCCATACTCTATGTCATTACTGAAAACTGCCTGTCGAGTCTCAAAATCCTAACTGAATCTGAGGTTCTTTTGTCTGGTGGATGTAGGGAATTAAGTTACAGCGAGGACCTGAGTAATGAAGGAAGCTTCTTGACCTTTTCCGCGATGTGACTCACCCCGCGTTTTCCGTGCAAACAAGGCAGTAAAGCTGCCCGCAACAGTCATAAAAATGACTGGCCACTCCAATTTAGCCAGGACATGAAAAAACATTTAAGTCGCATCTTTCTAACTTACAAAAAAACACCCCTTTGAACTGACATTAACTCATTAACTGCCATGGACGAATTAATTCGTCAAACCACACAGAACCAGAGATAACGCCATCCGAAGATGTGCTGCTCCATTCACTCCCTGGTTAACTTATTGCTTAAAAATGCTCTATCTCGGTTCCTGTGTACGTTTTTTTTACACTATATATTTTTGGCAAAACATGCTATTTTCAACTTGCCACAACTATGGAACGGATTACCGCTATTGGATAAATTTTATCGGATACATTTTTACATTCTACGAGACCCCTGTGTGTGTAATGAGGGGATCACTGTGCGGATAGCATTAACAGAAAATACTCCATGATTTTTCAAAGGTTGATCAAATCGCTTGTTTTCGCTGGCAGTAGCGTAACACTATTACACTATTACTCTGGCAGTTAAAGAGTTAAAATTAATCATCAAGGGTCAATGATATAAATCTAACAAATATCTATTACATTTATATAAAAGTATTGACCTTTGCATTTTTAAAGTCTAATTCCACTATGATCGGTGAGAGGAAACAGGTCAGTGGACGAGTGGGGGAGAAAGTATCGCCAATGTGATGGCCCCAATACCTTCTGGTGATTCTGAATTTACAATTTATGCATTGCATTTAGCAGCAGCTCTTATCCAGAGTAAACAGTAAGGCCAGAGTAAGTGCCATCATGAACCTCAGTCAACCATCAACAGGGTACGGTACGTGGTCGAAAAAATTAAGAGCGCTAAGAAAACGAGCATATAAAGTGCATGTTCAGAGTAAGTGCAATGAATCTTTCTCAGCCATTAACAGCGTTAAGTTGTTGAAGAATGTATGAGTGCTAGGAAATCAAGTACTGTATGTGCCACTGCTACCACATAGAGTACTTGATTAAACAAACCTGGCATAAATCTAAATAACACCTGAGAACGAGAAGAAATAAAAAAAACATACCTAGCACCATCTATGTAAATAATATAACTAGTATATCTAAATGCAGAAATAAAATGCTAAATAAGTGCTAGGGAAATGAGGTGGAGTGTAGACTTTAATGTTGCTATACACAGCAACATCTAAAATGTGAGACAGATGCTGTCCCAAATTGAAAGGTATAAAGACATATAAGGTCTAAATGGGTTAAATGTGGGGTGACTCTGCAGGCTTGACTGACAGAGGGAGGCCATTCCACAGCTTGGGATCCAGGAGGGAGAAAAGTGTCGGGAGGGATAGGCGACCTGTGTTTGCTGATCGAAGTGTAGGGCTGGATGACACCCTGCAGGTAGGGGGGTCGCCATGCCCTTGGTTGCCTTGTAGGTCACCATCACTTCACCAGTGTTTTGAATTGGATGAAAGCAGAAACCGGGAGCCAGTAGAGTGAGCACAGAAGTGGAGATGCCACTGTGTGTCGCGCTATGAGCTTGTATATCTGCTATTTTTGAATAGCCAAAGAAATCTTAAAATGACACAGATGCGTTCCCGGATTGAATAGGTTAATAATTTGGAGAGATTGAAGACCAGGTGTGTTGCAGCACAGCTGGATCAGTTGTAGAGGTTCTCCCAAATCATCACCAGCAGGCCCAGGCATTTGTCAAATCAATTTGCTCAGAGCTGGAACTGCATATCTGTGTGAACATCCTTTAAAACAGTTGGATAGTTCGGCTCTTCTCCATGAAATCTTCCCTATGTGCCCGTTATGCAGCGTTCAGTGATTATCATCATCACTTTTCTACAGGGTTTACTCTGTAGGTGGTAAAAAGGTAAATGGTGCATTTATATAGCATTTTTTATCCGAAGCGCTTTACAATGTGCATTGTAAACCATGCAAGGCACCAACCTGGGGGAGTAGTTAGAGGTTAGTGCCTTGCTCAAGGACTTGATATAGTCCAGGACTCACTGCCTGAACATTCTAAGCCTCGAAGCCACAAATTCGAGGCCGATTCTACAAATGTCTTCTGAATCCTAACGGTTTTCTGGAAAACGTATGTTTCCATGTCAGTGGTTCTCAAACTTTTTCATGTCAAGGACCCCCAAAATGAAATGCATTTGGGCGCGGACCCCCATCTCAAAATATTTTGTTCCAGGTAGTCAGGGACCCCCAGAAGCAAAGATTTGAGTTAAAAATGTTTGCATTAAAAAATACAAATATTTCAAAAATAGCAGATCTACAAGCTTGTAGCGCATCCCTCGGTGCCACGCTATGAGCTGTAGATCTGCTATTTTTGAATAGCCAAAGTATAAAATAATGGGTAAAGTACTTACAACCTAAAATGACACAGATTCCTTCCCAGTCTAAATGGGTTAAGTGTGTGTGTGTGTGTGTGTGTGTGTGTGTGTGTGTGTGTGTGTGTGTGTGTGTGTGTGTGTGTGTGTGTGTGTGTGTGTGTGTGTGTTGGTTGGGGGGGTGGGGCAGGTTTTTGCCTTTTTGTCAATAAATGTTCTTTCATTCCATTCGCCTTTGGTGTTGTAGCGATTCCCATCCACATACGGATGAGAGTCAATTGCCGATGTCAAATACGATCCACACCTACACTGGCAAATCACTACGCAAATACATAAACTGACAGACACACCAAGACACCAATATAGGCAGTGTGAATATAAATGAAGTCATTTGCGAAGGAATGAAAAGATCATCCTAATGGATCCTTGTCGTCATCTCAGACTGCTCCACATCAATGTTATGCTTTTTTGTTTTCCATCTGTGGCTTTGCATGGTGGAAAAGGGAAGCAACTCGACAACCTCATCTTCTAAAATCAGTTTACCAGGATGCAGGGTGGCAGAGGAGTGGAGGAAATTTGACTCACAAATTCAACTGCAGTCGGAGTGCTCTTGTCAATGTCTCCCAATCTGATTGCTTTGGCATTCACATCTGAATGGGATTTGGAGTGCAAGGCATACACCGGGGCAGATGGCGCTCCATCGTCGAAAGTGGCTGGAGAAAGTGCTGCCTCAAGACACGCTAATCAGCATGAGGGCAGGGCAGAACGGCATGCCTCTGTGTCGTGCTGTGTGTGTGTGTGTGTGTGTGCACGCGAGCTTGCGTGCGCGTGTGTGTGTGTGTGTGTGTGTGTGCGAGAGAGCGACATGCAGAAGGAAAATTTCACCGATTCAGACACATGGGGGAATAATATAAAATAATTCACTGATAAGAGCAAACCTATTGACAAATGTGTATGGAGGAGAGTAAAACACATTTTTGCCAACCTTGAACTCAGTTTTATCAGTGACTAGCAATGTATCCGGCATAGCCCTGGTTTAATAGCCACAAAGCAACACAGTATGTCTGTATACTGTACATGTTCAGGAATGGCTAGACAGTGAATACTTTTAAAAACATGCTATTGATCGTTAGCCAAATTTAATATTTAACATGTACTGTATGTGAAGGAAGCAGTCCAGTTTCCATTGTGCCTAGTGAATAAAGTACAGCTCCTCTCCCTTGTGTTTTTGCACATGCAAGCATATTGACTTATAGATGCTTCACACACTATACTTCTGGATAGAAAATGTTGGGTGTTTTTGCCATCTGGAGAGAGCATGTGTACAGATTGGTATCATTTCCAACACAGGAACATCCAATACATTTCCCCATTTCATTCTCTCAGTCTCACCCTATTTCGTACTATAAAATGGAGAAAACTCTATTCTGTCCTCAGGCAATCCCTAAGTACATTTTTCCCCTCAGTGGGTTGACCAGTCAATCTGAAATCACACATGGTCATTGACCATTGGCATACCCAGGGAAAGAGCAAGATTATTTTTCCAGGCAGGGACTAACACATATGATTTAAAAAATGTTGTCCCAAATGGGTGAACTGTTCATTCTCATGCATTTCTCTTCAGTTGGCCAACAGTAGAGCCCACCGATGTCAGACTTTTGAAATGTTTTGCATATAATGACATAGGCAGAAATTCCAAAATAGGTTGAAAGTTGGGATCACACCAGCTACCTGATTGTCGATACCGATAAAAAAGGCTAATAATTGCTGATATATTGGCCCGACCGATAGGCGGAGGTCTCCAATATGTCTGGCTATGCGAGACTAGGCATTTAGACTACCAAATACGGTAGGAGAGTAGGGAACATGATGGTTTGTATATAGGGATGTTCATAGACATGCCGCTGCTTTGGCATGGGTAAGGGGCCGAACAACTTCAACTTCATTATAGGAGGTGGTATTTTGACTTTTAGGCCATGTTCCCATTAATAGCGTCTCCAAAAAAAATTGAAAACACTACCCATACAGCACAGAGGATGTGCTTCTGTACAGCTCCCAATAGATTCTCAACACAGTTTGGACAGTTTGGGTGACAGCTGGACATTTACTCTATACGCCACGAAGAGACGCTGTCACGCTTCACATGGATCGTCTTTGGAATTTTGCAATCACAGGCCAAAAGACACAAGATTAGGGCCCGTCAGGGAGATGGGGAGCTAGTAAAATAAAAATCTGAAAAACCTTTGTTCACTCCGCAAAAACTGCCCAAACCTTGCAACTGCTCCTTCAGGCTGGAGCCTCGGCTCTGAGTGTAAATACTCCATCCAGGCATTGATCAGGCCCATGTGAGCTAAGTGCTATTGAATCATAACACAATCTGTGGTCAAAAAACGGTCTTGAGGTGTTATCTTCTATTTTCTTTGCCTGTTTTTGGTGCATGTACAAGGTAGGAATATCCGCCAATGGTATGAGATCCCTCCTGTAATGTCTTCTCCAGCTGTTACACCTCTGCCTTATTGTTCCGCTGTGCCCTATCTCAAGAAGGACAGGGAGGCCATTTGAGCACAGCCCAGGCTGGGACCAGGGCAGTGCACCTTAGCCCTCTCATGCTCCATTAAATCTGGGGATCTGTCAAGACCCCATTGGGGTGGGGTGGGGGGGGGGGGGACGGTGGCCATGGGGTCTTGACAGTTCCTGGCTCATAGCCCTGCCACCGCTACAATTACTAGCCCCATGTCCCTGGTCCACACTCTGCTGCCTCGTTTAAAATGGTTGGCGTTAGCCTCCACCATGGATGTAAACAACAAGGCAGCTGTTTTCTCAGAGGACCCAGCCTCCTACTAACAGCATAATCAGAGGAATAGGTACTAGGTGTAAATTTTTTATCCGTCTACATTTGCACTCACAGGTATTTATTATTCATTCATTTATTTATGTTTCATGACAGTATATCAGTATGCTTACGATGTAGTCCATGATCTGTTTATTTAATGCTTCCGTTTCTGCCAGACAGCCTCAGGCTCATCAGAGGTTATATTTCAGGTTGCTAGACACAGGTTCATATTCTGGTCGTAGCTGTATGTTATTCATGAACAGACACTCCTAAGCACACAATGCACATAAAATCCTGTGCATAAAGCTAACTTCTCTTTAAGGGGCAGGGAAGAATTGGGGCCCATTCTCATCTATAGTTCGCTAAATGGTCCGATTCAAGGGCAAGTTGCAAAAGTTTTGCATTTGTCGTTAGGTTGGGTTAGTGTTCACATGGTCGGCCCTGGGTTAACCACTTAAACCCTATATACTTTGTTGACCGGGGTAACCCAGGGGTTTATTCTTTCTGCTTTTTTTTCAGATTCCGCCAATTCTTTGCCAAATGTTCAACTATTATGACATGCCCAGACTAGGGACGCTCATTTGTAAACAAATGACACACAGTTGTGCAGGTCATTCATCTATTGGACAAACATTTCCAAGGGAAAATTACTTTCTGTCCCAAAATCACAATGTGACAACAAAGGTTACGACAAGCAACTGTGAAATGTGATCTTCAGCCCATATTTCCAATAAAGCCCTTGCCTCACCATTCCCCAATGTTTGTCTTCTACTCATTTTGCTGGTAGTTTGTCTGTCTCTCGCAAGTGTCAACCACAATGCACTGTATTTTGTTTTGTGTCCTATATTAGGTATTTTATTAAGTCTGTATATAATGAAGCAAATGGAGGTTCATTTGGAGCTGGACCAAGTCTCAACTTTTCAGGAGGACCATGGTTCGATTGTTTGGTCATTTTCAGAGATGGTTTATTACACAAAGTGACTTGAAAGTCAAAATACATTGAAAGGGGGACATCTGAAACCAGCCATGAATTTATTCTTTCATAAAAAGTAAAGACCTAGAAGGAAGACAGTTGCTCATGTCTCTCTTTGTGCATCTGGACGGCTTTGTGGGAGTTATCCTGGATTCCCCCCTGCGGCGCTTAATAAAAAAGTGATTAACAAGAAATGAATGAAATAATTTAATCTTGCATCTCTTGCTGCTTTTAAAGTTTGTTTCATGTTGTTTGCAACACTATAATTGCTTCCATCTTGGCCAGGGCTCCCTCGAAGAAAAGGTCTTGTAATCTCAATGGGATTCACCTGGTTAAATAAAGGTCTAATCTCCTAAGGCTTTCCAGGACGCAGTGGGGAAAACGGTTTTATATAGTCCAGGAATCACTGACAATTACCTCAAAGCCACAAATCCTTCAGGTAGGCTTTTACTTTGTGTGTGTGTGTGTGGGGGGGATTGTTACCTTTTGTCATTCTTTCATTCCCTTTCATTCCCTTCACCTTGTCGGGCGACTCCCATCCGATGAGTCAATTGCCAATGTCAAATACAATCTACACCTACACCGGTAAAGCACTACGCACACATATAAAGTGATAGACACACCAATATGGGCAGTAATAAAATAAGTCATGTGAAAAGTAATGAAAAGGTCATCCTGATGTTGTTCCAACACTAGAAGAGGCTAAATGGTGAGATTTGGGGTCCGATTTGCACCTCACGACAATGGTTCTCGAATTCAAGGCTGGTCAGACCTGATAATCTGGCAGAATGATTCAGTAGTGTGAGGGGTTTACAGACATAATCCTAATGTCACTGTCTGGATCGGAGTCTCCCCGATTTCAAATCACATTTATCAAAACATCTTTGATGTTTACGTATGCCTTGAAATCCTGCAGTGTGCGATGGGAACATCAATGGGAAATCCTCAGAGCAGTTTTTTTTCTCAGAGCATCCAGCTCAGGAAAGTGATGTGAGTGTTTTTATATAATCCGTACTGTATGTGTGTGGTGCTGGTGCTGGTGAAAGTGAGTGTCAGCGAGCATGCATGCGTCTGTGTGAGAGAAAAGAAAGGAATGACAGTGAAGAGCGAGTGTGTGCGTGTGTGTGCATGCGTGTGAAAAATCTTGCATTTTGTTTTTCAGCGCAAAACATAGCACACACAAGCGCAACCAGCTGAGGACGTTGAGCTGCCTCCATGTTTGTTTTGCTCTGGAGTCACGTTTGATCACGGGTTTCTGTCAGATCCCAAGTCCCCGGAATCCCCACTCTGAAATAGTTTAGTATAAACGGCAAGTGTGTGTCCTGCATTTTGAGTGAATCGTCTGTTGTGCTCGCTCTTACGATTAAAATATAAAAAATGGGGTTAAGTCCTTATGTCTGTAGTCTCCCATGGATAAATGTTAAAATCCTGTAGTATGCACCAGGCATAATGGAGCTTTGTCATCATCTCAGACTGCTCATTGTTCGGTTTTGTTAGGGGGGGTTTTCTTCTGTGGACTTGCATGGTGGAAAGGGAGCCAACTCAACAACCTCATCTTCTAAAATCTGTTTACCAGGATGCAGGGTGGCAGAGGAGTGGAAATTTGACTCACAAATTCAACCTGCAGTAGAAGTGCTCATGTCAATGTCTCAAAATCTGATTGCTTTGGCATTCACATCTGAATAGGATTTGGAGTGTAAGGCATATACCGGGGCAGATGGCGCTCCATCATCAAAAGTGGCTGGAGAAAGTGCTGCCTCAAGACACGCCATAGCTAATCAGCGTGAGGGCAGGGGCAGAGCGGCAGGCGCTGTGTGAATGTGTTTCCTCAGACCGCTCTTCTCTGCTCTCTTCTGGCAGTAATGACATCCAGAAGGAAAATCTAAATGATTCAGACATATGGGGGTAGTAAATCAATAACGTTCAGTGATAAGAGCGTAAGAACTGATGAGCGCAACAAATGAGGAATGTGTATTTGGAGAGCGAAAATAATTTGTGCCAACCTTGGACTCAGTGAGTTTTATCAGTGATACCATGGTAATGTGACATTCAGGCAGTGTTCCCATTAACAGCGTCTCCAAAAGAAAACAGGACTCGTACAGCATAGGAGATCTGCTTCTGTTCAGCTCCCAAGATTCTTCAATCCAAACGCAGCTTGGACGGCAGTTGGACTTTTACACTATGCCACGGAGAGACGCTTCGCTTGGATCGTCTTTGGAATTTGCAATCACAAGCCAAAAGACACAAGATTAGGGCCCATCAGGGAGTTCTGGCGCTATTAAAAAAAGCCTTTGTCCACTCCACACAAACTGCTCAGCCAGCCCGTTAGTCAAGGCTTGCAACTGCTCCTTCAGGCTGGAGCCTCAGGGTATAAATACTCCATCTCGGCATTGATCAGACCCTTGTGAGCGTTTTGCTATTTAATCAAAACACAATGGGGTTGAGGTACCATTTCTAGGCCAAGTAAAACGGCGGCCTGTTTTCTTTGCTGTGTTTTTTTTTTTGGTTAAACTTACGAGGCCAGGCGAATGAATGTCAACCAACGGGGTATGAGGTTCCTCCTGTAATGGCTTCTCCATCTGTTCCACCTCGGCCTTATTGTTCCGCTGTGCCCTATCTCGAGGAGAACGGGAGGCCATTTGAGCGCAGGCCAGGCTGGGGCCAGGGCAGCGCACCTTAGCCCTCTCATGCTCTATTAAACCTGGGGATCTGTCAAGAGGACCCCATACCCCCCCCCCCCCAACCCGGCTGGGGGTAGTAGGGGTATAGGGTCTTGACAGTTCCTGGCTCATAGCCCTGCCACTGCTACAATTACTAGCCTCATGTCCCTCGTCCACACTCTGCTACCTTGTTTAAAATGGCTGGCTTTAGCCAGCAGCACCATGGATGTAAACAAAAAGGCAGAAGAGGAGCCAGTCTCCTACTAACAGCATAATAAGAGGAATCTACATTTATTTGCATACCACATATCTTTGTTGTTGTAGTTTTTTTAATGATTTTGTCCATTATTTGTTCATTTAATGTTAATTAATTCTAGTTTTATCTATATAATAAGGGATTTCTGTACATGGATTTTACTACAAAAGCCTGTATTGCGACAACACAGTGCATTAATAATGTGGTAGCACTTGCTATGCATCCTATGTGTATAACGCATCATGAACATACGTATAAGGCATTATAATTTGCTCATAACACTGTATAATCAGATTTATAAGAGCTCATAAATACTCATAATGCTTATGCAATTAAAAACTAAGGTTCTTGAGAAAAATGGGACATGACACACATTCCTTGTACAGGCTAAAACTGGTCAGATGGAAAGAAACACATATATGCACACCTAAACACACACATGCACACCTAAACACACACACGAGCATAAAATCCCATGCAGAAAGCCAGCTTCTCCCTCAGAGGTAGAGAATGATTAGTCTGTGCCACGGTCACAAGGCCCTCCCCCCCCCCCCCAATGAAATAGAACAAATGCTGAAGTTTAGTTCACTGGTCAGCATGTCCGGGAGCCCTTTAATTTTAATTTTACCATTAATTACATTTACAGCATAGCTTATATTACCGTATTATCAGGCACATGCCATTTAAGTGTGGAGTAGACAGCAATAGGGTGTTGGACAAGTAAGTACAACCAGCATCACCTGAAGAGAAAATAAAAGTCTCTGTAATTTTTCTTATTACCTGAGCCCCAGAATAGAACTGGAGCGAATAAAATGATTACGTCTCTAGTCACAGAAAAGGGAGGACAGAAAACGTGCTTCTGACTGGTTTAAGCCAAACGCAGGTCATTTCATTGCAAAGGACAATGTCTCTTTCATTTCCCCACCTTCCTGTTTTAATTGAGCTGAACCTGAAGGCTAAAATAAGAGGTAGAGGAAGGATAGAGAGACATCCACGTGGACAGAGAGAGAGAGATCAGGGAGAGAGAGAGCCTCCAGTCAGCTCCAGCAGTGACGCCTTGCTGACCCAGATCCTGCCTGAGTAGGGATGATATTAGCAAAGCAATTAAGTGAGATGACAGCCATCAGGCAGGGTCGGACTGACAGGGATAGTACTCTACTTACTCCCTCTCTCACTCCTTCTCCCTCTCTCTCTTTTTCTACTACACCCAGTCCCGCCGCACCCCCCTCGTTTTCGCTCCCTCCTCGCTGTAATGGCTATTGATTTTCTCACAGCCAAAACAAGAAGTCCCTCTCAGTCTAGGAGTGGATGAATTGGTAAAAAGATGAAAAGTTGAGAAAGAAGAGAGGCGATGTGTGGTGTGGTGTGATGGGGTGGGGTTGCAACCCAGTCTGCTCCCTGTGGGAATGCGGCATCTGACATGCTTACATCCCAGCATCAAGAGGATCAACGCAGCCCAGCAGAGATGAGAGGCATTTCTACTGCCCAAATCCTTCCAAGTTTGTTTGTTGTTGTTGTTTTTTCTTTGCTCAGGGCTATGAAATTATATTATTTGAGGTAGTAGCCCATAAGGCTGTCTAAAAGTTATTGTCTTTAAATTGGGTGGAAGAATGACAGACAAATAGTAAACATTTTGAAACCGGTGTGTGGTGGTGGTGGCTAAAACAAACAATTATTTGTTTTAGCACCGAGCTAGAGCTGAGCGGCTTAAAATGGCACATTCACAAAATGTTTCTACAAATCCGAAACATGTCGCATTGCAAACATAATTTTTCAAAAATGTTTTTTTTCAAAAATGTTCAACTATAATGTTATGGTCAAAATAGGGATGCCAGGCATAGGGTTAATGTGGTTAAATGTGCAGGACTTAAATGCGCCTATCCAGTTGTAGGTTTGACATTTCCCCGAAACTGTATTCTGTTTGTTTGAATAAATCTCCAACCGTGGCAAAGTCAATATCGGGGGGGAGTCAGCTTTTATCTGAGAAAATGAGGAGAGGGAGGGTGGAGTGACAGATGTGCACCGGCAATCACAGAGCAAACAAGATTATGGGAAATCTCATATAAAACATATTACACTATGACTGCGTTAAAATAGACCACGATCCATACATCCAAAATCAGATTTGGAGCGATTATAGACGACAGCTTCACTTATATCACAGGACCAGTCAGCTGTCACAGTGCAGGGCGTGTTGTTCCATTCCCAGCATGCTTCACTCCGGACGTGTGACACGTGTATGTTTGACTTTAATCTGATCTCAGCGTATGGCCATGAGATTGACACATAATGGACGGGGGACCAAATAGAGAACAAAACACACGTCAATAAACCCAGTATCATGCTACAGTAATTACACGCTAATAACCACTTAAGCACTACAATTTCTGAAAATGTATATATAATGACATGCCCAAAATAGGGATGCCAGGATGAAAGTGACTAATGTAGCATGCTACACAATATGTTCCATGAGGATGCACTTTTATTCAATTGAGCTAATCATCTCAAACCAGTCTGTATACATAGTATACTTTAGGTGTAGATCCTGTGAAGGCAGCATCTAAAAATTGTCTTTATTATTATTTTACATTTTGTATTTATTTCATGCCTTGTTTGTTACAACGCGTGACCCCAGAGAGCGCCCAAACAAGTCAGATTCCTTTACGGGCCTGGTTCAGACATATCAGGCCCGTAAAATTGATTCTGATTCCAATTCCAACTTTGGCATGAAGTGAAAGAAGTATAGCGTTTCAGACAGACGGTTCTCTGAGGTATTTACTGTTTTTCTTGCATCAGCCTGACTGGACGGGGAAGGTCATCACCATGTATATATATATGGATTTGAGAGCTCCTTTTTCAACCACTCTCCAGTACAAGAACACCTGCCCTGTCTGATGTTTGAAAGATTTGAAAGGATTCCTGTTTTTTTCCCCTCTTCTCTTTTTTTACAAGCAAGAGCGTCTGCTTCTATCAAAAATCAATTTTACGAGCAGCATTTTCATTTTTCGGTTTACAACAAGACGAATGGGGTTATACAAGCAGCAGAAGCTTGTGTGGGAATTTAGATTTTCTTTTGTTTTCCTTGAGTAAGCAACAAGAGTGACAGAGGTTAACGCTGAAAGATGATGGGTTCTGCTTGACTGAGCTGTAAGCATCTGCAATCAGTAAGAGGACAACTTTTAGGGCAGGAGTTATTGAAAACACAGTGTACGGTGAAGGAATGCACCTTCGCAAGTTGGGGCCACCTTTCCCCTTTTTTATGGGCCCCTATGGAATCGGTTTGACATCTGTGCTACATATGTAGTCCACTCTGTTGTGTTGAACAAGGATCCTTTTAATACTGCTAAACCTCCACCACAATCCATGGATCAGGAAGACCGATTACTGGGGACGCTTCCTTATTGCATCATTAGGGCCAAATGGAGGCCATGATTGAACAAATCTCTTTTTCACAACCCTGGCAAACCTTTTCCCTATATGTGACCTGCACTTTGCCAGAAATCGGTCCACTGCTTTAACATCTGTATTAGGCCTGTCGTCTCTGCTGAGGGACTCCAGCAATCCCAGTTTTAGATAGACGCCTGTAGCCTCTACTGAAAGTCGCCGATTCAGTGGAAAATACACAGCTATAATTCTTCTGTGCCTCAAGCAGAACCGGTACCCAGGCCAACCTTGGCGGCTGAGTCACGCTCGTGAACAGCAGTGGAAAATGCCATAAAACATCCGAGACCCATCCCCTACACATGTAGGATGGAGATATGCTCCTGTAATGAGCTGCACTCTGCACATGATGGCTATTAAGGCTTATGTCAACATAAGGGGAGTTATCCAAATACTACAATACATGGGTGGATGATACTCCCATACTCCTCAATTCATTCCGAGTACATTTCTAAACCACACAGACTGACGGTGGAAGATAAGATGGAACATTTGAATTCTTCGATAAGAGAATTCATTTCAGCTGAAGAACGTAAATGTAATGATGGTTAAAAACAAGCTTTCACCCCGAGCATGGAAATTGGCTCCTTTGAAATGCATCTGACAGGGGCAGGAACAGATGACAGTGGCCACTCACACACACAATGTCAACGCATTGAATGACACCCAACAAAGGCGTCTTTGTGCTGTGCAACAGTTCAATCCTGGGGGGACGGGGAAATGGTTGCATGCTTACAACCCAATCAAGAGAAAAACTGAAAATGATCATCCTGATGAAGGGTCCTATAACCTATATTAACCACTTAAACCCTTGATACTTTGTTGTCCTAGGGTAATACAAAACAAAATAACCACTGATAAAAAAGAGTAACTGTGCACGTTACAGTTTGCTGTAACGTGCAAAGTCACTGTTGATTGAATCGGGCCGCCGAAATCGTTAACATGTTTTGAAATACTTGCCTAATTAATGATGACATGTCCAGAATAGGGAAACCTGAGCTTACCTCTGGCAGATATCTAGCGCCTAACATAATCAGTTGATGAAAGCTTGACATTTTACAACATTTCTAAATACTATAACCCCAGCAACTACAAGTTTCCTTGTACCTTGGACTGTCCTCCCACAATCAGGGGCTTCTAATACCAGGACCAATCCAGTTATTCGAAAGTCTCACAGTGCATTCTCAAGCATAAGTCATTATGCAAATTACTGGAGCATAGACATTCACAGGGCTATGAAGAACCCAGGCAAAAAGGATATTACTTCCATTTTGCATAAGAACAATGGTTTATGGCTGTTGATGCCGTTACCTAGATTTCAGATACACTGCGCAGAATAATATCTTCATTTCGTATACCTCCAAATGATACAAATATCCTCTCCTCCCAACAATACAGGATTTATAGAGGATTTATCATACAGCGCAGCTTACCACATCTTGATAGAGGTTATGATAAAGCATGAGAAACTACTGCAAAACCACAACAGAACATCATGAAATACATTATTCCTCTGCACGGATGAAATTACTTTTTGCTTTGCCACTGGAGCACAAATCTCTAGCTGAGCTGCAAGCGAGCACAGCGTCTTGATGTGAAGGAAAACAAACTGTATGCCTCATCAGCAGTGATAACCATCTTACAATATCATGGATTCACTGTGGGCCTCTAATGACACGATACAGCTAGAAATATCATGTAGTATTGATATCAATCAGGCATGCCCCACCAGAGCTCCAACGCAGATAGTCTGTCAAAAGAATGGGGGGGGAGAAAAAATCAATATGGCATAGACGCAGGCTGCATGGGGAAGTTTCCTTACACAGAATCCTAAATAAGAAGGTCGACATGTCAGATGTCGGCAATGACAGAGGGCTCGAGAAGACTGTGGTTGACAGGAAGTTTGTATCGGACAGGCGGACGGACGGACAGACAGCCGGCAATACCCAACATTTTTCAGCTTTCACCTTGTAAGTGCTACACTTACAGAACAATCACTCAGTGACTCACAATCTGAAGTGGACTTCAAAACGAAGAAAGGGAGTTTTTCATGTCAAATGGTTTGTGACTGTGATTTTTAAATGCAGAATAGGCATAAGCACGTTTAGAATGCATTATAGACATGGGACGCATAGCGAGTGTTACCGAAGCAGTCTCCAGCTATACTAAGATATATATGCTCAAACTTTTTCATGTCAAGGACCCCCAAAATTATTTGTATTTGGCGGCGGACCCCCCTCCATCTCAAAATATGTTGTTCCAGGGACCCCCCAGAAGCAAAGATTTGAGTTGAAAATGTTCGCTTTAAAAATATATATATTCAAAGATTTGCACACAACGGCAAATAGCAGATCTACAAGCTCGTAGCGCGGCACTCGGCGCTATGAGCTTGTATATCTGCTATTTTTTAATAGCCAAAGTGTAAAATTATAATTTTTCAGCTCAAATCAAAAAATGACACAGATGCGTTCCAGGTCTCAATGGGTTAAATGCAGAATAGGCATAAGCGCGTTTAGAATGCATTATAGACATGGGACGCATAGCGAGTGTTACCGAAGCGGTCTCCAGCTACACTAAGATATCTTCATTGATGTTACACATTATTCCATCGATGAGACGCAACTACCACTTTCACGTGGTGTAGCTCAAGCCATTGAAGTTCACTTCAAGTGGAGAAAGTGAACAACCTTTTTAAACCCGTTAAATGAAAGCATGCGTAAATGGAAGGCAGATTATAGAGCTCCTGTAAGAGCAGTGTGGCCTTTTGCATAGGCAGTAATAATGACTGCTATCAGGAGGACCACATACTAGGCAGTGTTCAATATACCAATAGCACTATAAAGCTAAACACAGCTCTCCGTTTGATGTGCTGGATAGAGAATGAGCACAGCCCGTCTGTCAGCTGCGTCAGGCAGAATACATAAGGAAGCCTGTTTTTTTTTTACCATTCACAATTAACTCTCTCAGTGCCACAAAACGAGTTATCCCGAGTTTTTTCTGAATGCCCTCAGTGCGAAGAACGAAAAATCCTGAGTTATTTTTTTTTATTTTTTATTTTTAAAGAATATTCAGAACCCAAGATATTGTGATCCGAAGATTTGCTGCTCCATTCACTTCTTGTTTAACTTATTACTGAAAAGGCTGTATCTCGGCTCCTGAGCACTTTTTTTTTACTTAAAAAATTAAAAAAAATTGCTGGCACAGTATGAACATATATTTTTATTTCAGTGGCACTGAGAGAGTTAAAGGTGTGTGTGTGTGTGTGTGTGTGTGTGTGTGTGTGTGTGTGTGTGTGTGTGTGTGTGTGTGTGTGTGTGTGTGTGTGTGTGTGTGTGTGTGTGTGTGTGCACGAATAACGACATATGCTCATGGATGGATGAATAGACAGACAGACAAGACATTGGTTCCACTTGGGAAATGTAGTCGCTCTTGAAACAAGAACAAATCCCGCAAATTTCGGTTAGTCCTTTAAAAGAAAAAAAACAAAACAAGAAAACAACCCCCGACACACACACACACACACACACACACACACACACACCCCTCGTCTAAAGGAGGGATTCCCACGCTAGCCTGCCAGCAATTAATGATTAATTCTGTATTATACTTTATATTTACAGTCTAGCAACAGTGAAATGGACAAATGGTTACAACATTTATCCTTAACAGGGATCTGTCATCATGGTTCTATATAGCGTACATCCCAGTAAGCACCCCATGTGCGAATGTGCCAGAGTCAAGCAGGAGTTAATAATCCAAGAACAGACCAGAACAGAACATATGGGGTCAGGCTTGGTTGTGAAGCCTGATGGCTACCGACACAAATAACTGTCCAAGATGTTTGGATAACAGTTGGATAACGAGTAGATATCAAACTTGGCATTTGAGTGAGTAACACACACAGCATTTGTCAGTAAGCCGAGCAAACAACATACGTATACCACAAGCATCTATCTAAATAGCATAATTAGCATCTATCTAAATAGTCAACCAGCAGGGAATGTATACGCGCAAGATGAGATTTTTCTAACCCCTCTCTGACCCCAACGCCCCCTGCTGGGGTGACACTTCAGATAAATGGCTGTTACATCATGCAACGTGTTTGCACTCAGCGAGGTTCTTCTCTGCCTATAAGATGGTGTTTATGCCCAGCAGCGCCCATGCGCGGCTCCTAATGGCTGTCGAAAGGAGCGAGGTCAGCGCTGATGCCGTTGCTAATTATGCCTCCGCCCCCCCCCCCCCCTCACATGCCAGGCACAACTCATTCACAGATATTAGGCTCAATGGGGTGCCATGTTGTGACCCCTGCTGTGTGTGACTGCCCCCCTGGGGTGAAGTCTTCGCGTGCGCGTGTGTGTGAGTGTGTGTGTGGGTGCATGTGCGTGCATGTCTCACCATGGCAGCCCCTTTGGGAGTTTATACACTCCTTTAACCACCAACCGGACCCCCGCTGTGCCCTGTCTTAATCACTCTACACACATCAAGGTTTATGTGACAGCAGTACAACTATGTTAGTGTGATGGCAGTTATGTGGCACGTGGTATGGTCTCTAATTCATGTGTGTGTGCGTGTGTGTGTGTGTGTGTGTGCGCGTGTGTGTGTGTGTGTGTCTTTATGGCAACGGGTAAGCAGTGTAGAGCATTGGTTCTCAAGGTGGGGTCCGGGGACCCCCAGGGGTCCTTGAGGGAGTTCCAGGGGGTCCCCAGCTAAATGAAGGATAGTTAGGAACCAAATGGACCCTTATGGGTCTGTAACTCTGAGAGTGTACAAATGGAACCAAATGCATTTGGTTCCATTTGTACACTCTAAAGAGTTAAATTAACATTGATTTAACAATATAAATTGGGGTCTCAGAGATAGAAATGCCATTAAAATGGGGGTCCGTAGCCTAATGCATGTCAAACTGGGGGTCCTCTTGAAATTAAAATGGTTGAGAATCACTGGTAGCTAGCAGTGAAAAATCTTCTCTTATGGGGGTCCCTGGCATATCTTTTGAAATGGGGGTCCGCGGGCTAATAAGTGTCAATTTGGGGGTCCTTGACATGAAAAAGTTTGAGAACCACTGGTGTTAGAGGCCAGTGTAGAGGGAGGCTTCACGAGTGGTAGAGGCGGAGACTGTGTAAACCTGACCTTGACCCCCCCTTCCATGCGTGGGGAGGGATGCACTTCACAGTGAACTTGGCAGCATCCATGTCGGAGGTCACATCATTAGTATCATTACATTTCCGCTTAGCACACACACACACACACACACCGTTAACCAACAGAGTCCACATCATTTTCTGTCTATAATAAAGCAAGTTAAACATCCTTCTCCAGGGTGTGACTGCAGTTCTCTCTGTCAGCAGGTGAGGGAGGGCTCAGTGCCTTCTTGCCTTACCCACTTAACCCATTAAGGCCTGAGGTTCCGATTCTAGTCTTCAAATTCTTAACAGTTTTTTGAACAAACGTATGTTGCTATGTCAGTGGTTTTCAAACTTTTTCATGTCAAGGACCCCCAAAATTATACGTATTTGGCCGCGGACCCCCATCTCAAAACATTTTGTTCCAGGGACACCCCCAGAGATCTGAGTTAAAAATGTTCGCTTTAAAAGAAAATAGCAGATCTACAAGCTCATAGCGCGGCACTCGGTGCCGCGCTATGAGCTTGTATATCTGCTATTTTTGAATAGCCAAAGTGTAAAATAATGCTTTTTAGCTCAAATCAAAAGTTTAATCAAATAGTTTAGAAAATGATGAAGATTTTGAAAATATTTGTAGTAAATGTGTCAGTTTAAAAAAGGAAAATTAGAAAATCTTTGTACATTTTTTCGCCTATAATAGGGACGCCAGGTTGAAAAGTGGTTAATAGGGTGTAGCTAGAGACTGCACTCCCAAGGCAGGCTATTTTTAAACAGTGTTTAACGCTTTTTTTTTAAAAGGTTATTTTCTGGTTCATTGCTGCTTTATTGGACAATGCGGGAGGAAAGATGACATATTAAGGCAACACCAACCCCGGTCTACATAAAGTGACGAGCCACGACTGAGGTCGGCAGAGTTGATCGCACACAGCCTGTGCTTTCATCCTCTTGAGTCAAAGGAGCACCCTTAAAAAAAAGGAGTCTGAGTCCTGCTGTCCTTATGCCAAACATAATGTTCTAGGAAGGTCATTTTATGGAAAGAAATTATATGCATAGGTAGTAGGTACAGGTAGTATAGTGAAACGCAAGCTTGAGTAACACTTAAAGACGTGGTGCCATGATTTTTGGTACTTTCTGGACTCGACATTACTTCTCTAGTCTAGAACCCAATGTGGTTAACACGTGCAAAGGATGTCATGTCTGTGTATTTTGGCTTTCCCATCGTAATCTTTGTAAGATGAGTCTCTGTCAGACTGGGCGAATAGGAACGGACTGGACTGCAGGCGTATCGAGGCCAGGTGCCTCTGTCACATTGACTTAATATCGAATCATTGTTGCTCAAAAGCAACATGATATTTTTTTGCAGCTAAAGTCTTAGTTACACCTGCCATTGTAGTTGTGAAGCAGTCCTTACAAATAATTCAGGTGAAGTGTTTAAACAGAAGAACACTATATCCATTTGGCGAAGGAGACAGACGGGGTAGGGAAGAATGCAGGTGAGCAGTGTCAAAGACAAATCCAGTATTTATAATGACCTGTTGCATGGGTCCACAGAAAAAAACTTTGCAACAACAATTGGGTATAGGGTTATAAAAGTAATTGGGTATAGTAACTAGGGGTGTCAGAAAAAAATCGATTTGAATACGAATCGCGATTCTACTGTTGGACGATCCAGAATCGATTCTCATTTCTTAAAAATCGATTTTTTGGGGGGGGATCTATCAGTTGATAAAACCTTTACAATTATAAAAGCTACATAAATGTACTCGGCTCTCATGCCAGCAGCCTGGAGTAGATCCTGAAATCCTATGTTTTGAATCAAGAATCGCTTTGAAGTGGAGAATTGTTTTGAATGGCGAATCGTTTTGAACGGAGAATCTTTTGAATCGGGAAAAAAAAAATTGAATCGAGAATCGTTTGTTTTGAAAAAAAATAACGGAAAAAAACTGAATTGTGACCCCAAGAATCGGAATCGAATCGAATCGTGAGATAGCAGAAAATTCACAGCCCTAATAGTAACACCCAATCATTATCAAGAGGGAAATAGGCCTGTGGCATGCCGACTTTAACTGGCCTTCTCCAGAGGAGAGCTGCCGTTTTCATTCTTGTCAGCAGGTGAAAGTTCTCAGTAAGTGAAAGGCTCCTCTAGGCACTGTACCCACAAACCCATGTAGCAGGCAGCGCCCAACGCTGATGGCACCTCTGTCTGAGTGGCTCTGCCTGCTATACCAGGAGACCAGTTTTCCTCCTCGCAGGAGCTTGTCATTTATCATTATGCGAGGCTGCCTTGAGAATGATTCCAGCAGACAGCTCCAGTTTACCGTCAGGGGGCCCTAACATAAACAGCGCACAGCAAAGCAAAACAGCCATGATGATGGCCGTCACTTCACCAAGCGCGTGTGGCAACGAACCAGCAATTACCAAGCATTGTTTCAGCTTATAGAATCACCAAGAGCCAAATAGGCGCCAGTACCTTTTTTCGATCGATTGGATTTGTCACAGTGACATTTATGCCCAGCTGTAGGAAAATATTACTCTTTATTCTTTTATGCATAACTGTGTTGTGTTTTCAATTGATTTAGGCTTTCTAACACACGGCAATGAAACACATCTGCCATGCCATGGACAGTGAATCCGGCATGGCCGTTGGATGAGAGAACATAGCGTGACATGAGCCCAGCCTTGTACAGGCCATTGATCATACAGCAGACAGCGATTCTGCACCTGAAGCTTTCCTGATGAGGGGTTGGACCCCTCCGCAGAGCGCACATAATGAGTCGTGTTAATCAGTGATGCACTGACCCGGGACGATCACAGCCAAGAGTAACAAAGACACGCATTTATAAATATATACACACACACACACACACACACACACACACACACACAGACACACAGACACATAGGCCCAGCCCCCTATGTGCCTCTGGGGCTCAGGCCTGGTCACCTCGCTCGGGGATCAAAGGATGTGTGTCGTTTTAATCAGCCACCGCAGTAGGCCACCCCATTAATTCAATTCTATTTCATCAGTGCTGAACAGACCACCAGAGGGGTCCACACATTCCTAGAGTCCTTCAGTCCACGAGTAATCCTATCTCTTAATGACCCCAAGATCAAACTCCAACCGCGTAATTGCTCAGCGATTGCTTTTTTTTTTTTTTTGCTTGCTTGCTTGCTTGCTTGCTGACAAAATTGTTCAGATCTTTGCGGACTTGGGTTATTTTCTGGACACGGCAATGAAGTTGAGCGGAATTAATGTCACTGTGAAGTGTCAAGTAATTTCAGCAAATCAACAACCCCCACCACCACTAAACCAGGTCAAGACCATCAGAGAACCATACAACCACAAGCAAGATCCATGCACCACAGGATCACATCCAACACAGGAGAATATATATAAATATATGGATGTAACATATTTAAATTTACCTCAAGGAGCACATGATAAATACATTAACCCCCACCCCACCAAGGAGCCCAAGCAAAATAAACTGCATTTGTGAGATATTATACTGTATATCTGGTTAGATATTGTAATCTTCAGCAATCACAAAAGGCTTTTTCTAAATTTCTAAGAAAGAAAGTCAGCAAAGAAAAGAATCACATCATTATTCACAAACAGGAATTCAGGAGGAGGAAAAACAAAGTAATCAAAAGGAATACCGACTGTGTGGTATTTCAAGGGCTTTCGTTTTGCTATGGGCATAATGAAATGTTTATTGGGACAGGAGATAACAAGCATTTGATATCTTACCGTACCTTAGGTCTCTGGTGGACGGGGATGCTCATCACAGGCAAATTAGATCTTTTGAGTATTGCCGTCTACACCTGCGAAAACAAGAACAGCATGCGTTAGCTGACCGGGACAAGGCGGTTACACCAAAAATCACTCAAGTCTAGTGACCCCAATCATTCCTGTGTACTGTACGCCATCTGTTCCCATGATAAAAATCAGACACAGTCCCCCGGCCCGACCCTTGCGGTGACAAAAATCCATTGAGGTGAGGAGTGATCTCCATCAGGAGATTTATTAGTGTAATCCTTTGGACCCCGGAACAGACAAATTACTCCACAGAGAGATGCGCTGCCGCGGTAAGACCTATCAATAACAAGCCCTGCGTCTGTCCTGGGAGCACACTGACTGGAGGTCAGCGCCAGATAGAACTGAAATGCAAAAGGTCAAAGCAACTACAAGGCTGGAAATAAAGATGGAATGAGGGCAAAAGTGGTAGCAAACAATAAATTGATAACACGAAAATCCCCCCAAAAAATTAAAAAGGGGGAGAAAAGTTAAATTAACTCATATTATGTTTAGAATTTAACACAGCTCTTTTATTATCTGAAGGCGTGAGTTTTGTTTGAGAAGAGTCATTTCAAAGACCTCCATTGTGGAAAGTAAACAAGGCTGGTGTTCACAAACAGCAGCTTTCTGATGACGCCTCTGTGGCAGCCTTTGGAAGTCACCACGCCATGCACCATGACACCATCCCACTGTGTGACTCTGGGGGTGCGTGTGCGCGTGCGTGACAAACTTTGGTCCAAACATTCGCTAAATCAGTGTGTGTGTGTGTGTGTGTGTGTGTGTGTGTGTGTGTGTGTGTGTGTGTGTGTGTGTGTGTGTGTGTGTGTGTGTGTGTGTGTGTGTGTGTGTGTGTGTGTGTGTGTGTGTGTGTGTGTGTGTGTGTGTGTGTGTTACTGTGTAGACAAGGCGTCTCTATCTGGACTTGTATTCTGATATGCCATCTGAATCAAATGGCCTTTAGCAGTGAAACACAGTATACTCGTACCTAAAAGCAGACCAGCCTCCTTAGCCATGTTATCCAAGAATGCATTCAGAGAGCAAGCTCCGGGCTTGGTGCTCCCCCGGGTTTCTGTTCAAATTCACGCACATTATTTGCCAGGTGTATTTCCTATTTAAAGTTTTAGTTCGTTTTTGTTTTCTTCTCTTTGTCAATTGTTCTGGCTATATACATTTTCAGTGCATGCCACAAGTAAGACGCGCGAACGCTGGAAGCGAACGCAGATTGACTGTGGCTGCTATATTTCAACCACACTGTAGTAGTGCACTCTGTATACAGGCAGTGCAGCTGCTGGCATTTCAGCACGGAGTTTCGAGTCACATGGGGGCGCGAGCCAATGAAACGTGAACACAGACGGACAGAGACACACACACACAACCCAAGCACGGTGACATAGTAAGCTCCACTTGGTCGGACCATAGTGTAACTTGCACTATTGTGCTATATAATCCATTACAGGTTAAATAACGTATAAACACATAAATATGCCCACATGCTAACTGTGGGGCTTACGAGCACTGATACTGTACATTCACACAAATTCAAATCATTTGAGAATTAATCACAAAACACACAGATGGCCACTGCACAGCAGGGGGGCTTACAGGTCACATATAGCTATATAAGTTAACTAAATGCTATTTAGACCAATGTGGATTGTCTATTAGGTGTTATTTATGTTGATGATTAAAATGACAAATGAGAAACACAGTGCATGCATGCAGAGCGCAAATTGTGCACCAACAGCATGCAACACATGCATACAGTTCAGCACCACTGCAGCGATCATATCATTTGAACCCTGCTTTGAACTAATAAGCAATACCTCCTGTAAATTAATAGAAAAATTGGCATGGAGGCCTCAGTTCCCCATGTAGCCTACTCACCAAGGGTACTTGGTGAGCCTTGCACTTGGTCTTAAAACTGCCTAATTGCATTATTCATTTATTAGAACACATCTAATTCAGAACAACGAGCCATGAAAGGGTACAGCACAAAAACAGGCACTTCAGATAGGCTGAGCTGGCCGGCAATAAATCAGTGAAATCACTTATTATGTCACCATGACCTGTGAGTAGCCTATATTTAGGCTACTCCATGGTCATGGTGCCAAAATATCCAGTGGTGAGTGCCATCTATTTGTCTGTGGTTAGGGCCTGCATTGTGACAGTTGATTAAGCTTTTGTAGAGATCTTGTATGTCTCTTCAATTCGAGTGGAAATGTTCTATGGGACAGGACCATGTATTCTTTGCATACATTTCCGTGATTAGCGCCGTGTTTTCACCTGCATACAATGCGACCGTATGGATGGACGGCTGTTGTGAAGTCTCTTTAGGCGACTGCGTTGGATGCTTTATCTTCAAATGTGGATGCACTACTGTTGATATGAGGTAGGACCGCTTGACGTTGCACAGCTTGCATTATTGGACCATGTTTTCATTAATACACAGAACTTCTCATACGTGCCAATCTCTCCATCAACGCCGTGTATCACCCTCCTGTGTGAAAGTCTGTCAGTGACATGTGTATGTGTGTGAGCTAGAGAGAGAGAGACAGAGAGCAAGAGCGAGATAACACGGCCTTTGATAGGGAAGAAACTGATAAGTGAAGGTGAGGGTGAAGGTGAACAACAGCTGGCTGCTACACCCTAACTCTAGGTGTGGCAGTGGCTCAGGAGGTGGAGCGGCCATATTGGAAGGTTACTGGCTCCATGGCTGCGTGTTGGAAGTGTACTTAAGCGAGACGCTGAACGCCTAACTGCTCCCAATGAGCAGGTTGTTCCCTTGCATGGCTTCCTCCGCCGTTGGTGTGTTAATGTGTGTGTGAATGGGAAATACATTGGAAAGCACTTTGAAGAAAGGTGCTAAATAAATGCAGTCCATTTAGCTGCACGTTTACACCTCTGTAGCCTACTAAAACAGAGCGCCCTGCTAATAGACGCTGCCCATTCCAACAAGCACTGAATCAAGAGAACATCCAGTTAATCCATTAAGACAGGGAACGCATCTGTGTCATTTTAAGATTTCTTTGGCTATTCAAAAATAGCAGATATACAAGCTCATAGCACGGCACTGAGTGCTACAGTATGAGATCTACTATGTTTTGAAAAATTGTGGAAAAATCAGAGCAAATCTTTGAATATATATATATGTTTTAAAGCGAACATTTTTAATGCCGATCTGTGCTTCTGGGGGTCCCTGGAACAACATATTTTGAAATGGGGGTCCGCTGCCAAATACATATCATTTTGGGGGTCCTTGACATGGAAGTTTGAGAACCACTGATATAACATCATGTCCAGTACATATATTAGTACTTACTCTCTATTTGCGTACAAAAACATAATGGTCTGCATAATTTGTGCACTCACACTCTATAGCTAATTCTGTACAGTAGAGCTAATGTATTATTTTCTCATCTTCAAACTGTTCCTTCTTGCATACGCACACACTAATACTCAATTTAATCGCATTATTCTTTATCTTGTTGATCTCTGCTTTCCTGCTTTATCGATGTTAAATCACCAAATTTCCCCTTTGTGGATTAATGACATCATCTTGTGTAATGTTATCCAAATTAATGGATAATAAAATGGTTCACCGAGTCATGGGAATACACAGGGGTTAAATTGGGATTTGTAAGGAGGGGGAGCCTGATGCACATAGCTAGGGGAATAGGCCTACACAGTGCACTTCAAGGGGTTGGGGGCTACATAATTTGGTATTTACATAAAAAATATTACTCTCAAAGGTATTCACACAACAGCACCTTTATTGATATTTCCAGACAGAATTCCATCCAGTAACTTTCTTTTCACAATACAAAGTAGGCCTTTCAATTGATTACACTCCAGATAGGACCACAGTGAAAAATGTCTTGGTAGCTGTCTGTTTCTAACAGTTACAGCAGAACCCTGTTTATCCAAATGTCCTTGTTAAAGTGAGATGCGAAAATACGCACAGAAAATATTGGTTCAGTATCAAGATAGTCAGCAGTTTGTTTCTGATTTACTTTAGAAACATTTTTAATAGCCCCTTCATTCAATAACCCTTTTGGATGCAATTGGATTGCTCTGCTGTAGCACTTCGGACTGACTTATATTTTCAATGAAATGTAGCCTATATTTCAATTAAATGTAGCCTATATTTCAGTTACTATACATAGTTTTACGACGTGGCTCTGCAAGAGGCTAACCATCTATGAGACGGTGTGTGTGTGTGTGCGTGCGTGCGTGTGTGTGTGTGTGTGTGTGGGCGTGCGTGCGTGCGTGCGTGCGCAAGCCTTTGTATGGATGCTGGCACAGCAGTAGGCCACAGTAGTAACACTATTACTATGTTTTACACTTTTTGAAATATTTAACTTTCATTTTATAATGGAAGTCGGTTCGAGCTGAAACCTTGCTAAAATGTGAAGTCATACGTCATAGATATGTAATAGACGACTGACGTCATAGATACTGATGTCAAAGGCTGGACATATCAAGTCTGAGATCCACATTGGAGCCAAGTCAGAGATCCACAATGGAGCCATGCCATTCCAATGAGGCTCCACATGATTCCATTTTTTTATTTACATCAAGTTAGGGCTTAATAGGCTACATTAGGCTGAGTGTTTATCTGTTCAAGAGTCTAATTCTTTTGTGGATGTCGCTTTGCCTCAACTGTACAATCGAACACTTCTGTTCACTTATTAGATAGATTATTAGATATATTTCACACCGACATTTGGCGATCAGAGTCGGACATTTGAGGAATGTCACAGACTGAAAAACAGAACCTTGTGTTCCAATGGATTTAATGTAGTTATTATTTAGTCACAAACTTGTCATTCGTTAAATATTTGTAAAACCCATAGACAGACTTAACCACTTTCACAATTTAGCAAAAATAGCCGATCTACAAGCTCATAAGCTTTGAGCTTGTATATCGCCCATTTCTGCTACTTTTGTAACACAGTCGTACAGAAAAATAACTATCATTTTCACTACCAACTGCTTTCATTCATTACCAATAAATATTTATATGAGCATTTTCTATTGTGAGAATAAAAAAATCATATGTATGCCGTACTGAAGGAGACAGGAGTTGAGCTCCAGTAGGATTGGGTGCATTCAAGGAGGCAGAGCTCAGCTCTGGCCCAATTTAACCCCTGGGAATACATGGTGAAGATCACATGGGTTCAAGGCCCAGCATGCTGTGCTGTTACATTTCTTAGTTTCCTTCCTTTTCCCTGTCAGAGTATACTGTCAAAAAACTGCCAAAAGAAAAGCCCTGCTATTCTTGAGAATGGCATGCTACCCGCTCTCCTTAAAAATAAAACAGCAATAACGTAAACAGACGGGAGGAAGGGAGCGCTACGCTTCAGGCAGAGAAGACAGGGAAACCTTTTCAAACCTAAAACTCAACTGTTATGCTATTTAACCAATTAAGACCTGGAACGCATCTGTGTCACTTTTTGATTTGAGCTAAAAAGCATTATTTTAAACTTTGACTATTCAAAAATAGCAGATATACACGCTCATAGCGCGGCACCGAGTGCCGCGCTACGAGCTTGTAGATCTGCTATTTTTGAAAAATCGTGAAAATGTGCAAATATTTGAATATATATTCTTTTAAAGCAAACATTTTTAACTCAAATCTTTGCTTCTGGGGGTCCCTGGAACAAAATATTTTGAGATGGGGTCGGTGGCCAAATACATATCATTTTGGGGGTCCTTGACATGAAAAAGTTTGAGAACCACTGATATAGAAACATACGTTTTTTCAGAATACTGTTGGGATTTAGAAGACATGTGTAGAATTGGCTTCAGGTCTTAATGGGTTAATGCCGATTCCTCACATTGTGCTGTGCTACTGCTGACTCCAGCTCCATTTGACACGCCTCACACTGAGCTTAATGGTCTGTAAAACACGAATGTCCTGGAAAGGAGTTGGTAGTTTTAAGATGAAATTTTGGAAAATTAAGACACGTTTGAGTCCAAAATAAAAGGTCCGATTTCCATTATGATAATTGATAATTGTCGAGGAATGGAAACAGCTATGTTGCCACTTGCCAGACCTCTTTTAAAGGGGCTAATTAAATACCACTCACATGCACGTGTGTGTGTGTGTGTGTGTGTGTGTGTGTGTGTGTGTGTGTGTGTGTGTGTGTGTGTGTGTGTGTGTGTGTGTGTGTGTGTGTGTGTGCACACACACACATATATATATACTGTATATATATTTTTTTTAATCTCCTTTAGTCACTATTTCGGTTGTCTTTACTAGGAAATGACATGAAATCCCCATAGGAGAAATGTTTACTATGCCATGAAATTAGAGCTGTTTTTTCCATTACTTCCACACAATGCATTAACAACATCAACAACATCATTAACTACCTCATTGGCTTCTCCCTATAGATTTTCACTGTGTGTCTTCTGTCCCTCTTAAGCACTCATTTGCATATCCATAATAATGCACAACACACACACTTTGTGTCAAATGTCACCCGTAGATGACGTTTATAATGAGGGACTGCCTCAATAATTATGTTCTACGTTCTGTGTAATCTAAAAAAAACAGATACAGCAGAGTGAAGCCTATCATATTACAAGAGATCATTAAACAGTGGAACTTGGGTGTAATGTGTGGCCATGTTTCTTGTTTATTAATTTTATGGGTACTTCACGCTGCAGCACCAACTTTTCCTCCAGAAGGCACATCTCTGTCAGTCAGCCCGCAAAAAGAGGGAAGAAAGTGCCAATTATTGTAAAGTTGTCAAAAAAAACTCAAGCAATAAATCATCTCTGTAATTATCAATTGATTGAAGTAGCCATCTAACTGTGAACCAGACTTGGAGGCATAATACATCAATTTTTATGTCATTTCTCAATAAAAAATGCTTGGCAATCAGCAGAGACCAATTAGGGCCTGCAAGATAGAGAACCGCCATTAATAATCAAACTTGGCTCGCCTCTCACCGGCTCCATCCTGAAAAGAGAAAAAGCCAGTGGGGCTATTTTCAAATGGACCGTTCATTTCACAGAGCCCTATACAGCCTCAAAAATTCAAACACATGACTTGCAAGATTTATGTGTCTAGGAAAAGTGTCTAGGAAAAGCGACAACTGAGAACTCTTGAAAACTGGGAACCGGTAAATTGTGTGCAGCCTTATTGCCAGGCAGCATGTCAAACATCTATTGACCAGCTGTAGCACCATTCAAAGATTTTTCGACTAACACCCAAAAGGCTAGACACTTTCCCAAAGGCCAACAAATGAATGTTCTGAGAGGGGATCAGATAAGGTCTATCTAATATTGAGAAATAGAAATGTCTCCTCGAGAAAAGCTATAAAATCACACACCAAACATCTGCAGGGCAACCAGAAATGACGAAATATAGTTTTACGATGGCATCTTCAGCTGGAAGCCTGCAAACATAATGGTCAGTTTTATTAGAGCAAATTCTCTGTCTTTGAATACCTGGGACAACCTAACAACAGTAGCATATAAAGCATACAGGCAGCACAGATCTCAAATAGAAACACTGTTCTTTATGTCTTTCCACACAGGAGTTTGTTTATCTAGGACTTTCACTGTTCATTTCCTTGGCTGAGGATATAAGCAATAATTGCCCGGCTTTCAAGTCCACACGAATGAATTGGGGATTGTAAAGCAAAGTTAAGTAATCACGGTTCCACTTGAACAGAGACTGTAGTATGAGCAATGTCGCTGTAAATGCTACTTCATTTTTCTCCCGGCCCACTGCAACTAATATCAATAGACACTTGTCCCATTTTCATATGCGTATTTGTGCAGCCTGCCGGCGCAACATGTTTAAATGAATGTGGCACCGTTCAATTTTTCATGAACACACTGCTTTCT
This sequence comes from Gymnoscopelus braueri, assembly GCF_963280865.1. Classification (NCBI taxonomy): domain Eukaryota; kingdom Metazoa; phylum Chordata; class Actinopteri; order Myctophiformes; family Myctophidae; genus Gymnoscopelus; species Gymnoscopelus braueri. Next base: position 37,284,582 of record NC_137616.1, on the reverse strand, counting down.
CTGTGTATCAATAGCATCAGCAAAACAACACAGCAAGTGGAGAGTACTGGAACACAGACAGCAAAAGTGCACTTCAGCAAGCAGTAAATAAACAGCCTCTTTTCCTTTATCAGCCATTTACTTTCAGATGCAATACTTCATTTAAGAAATAGACTAATGACTCTGACTCAGAGTAGCCTACTTACATACAGAGCATTGGTAGTCCACGGCCGTGATGAAATTAATCAGAATTCTAGTACATGCATTATGGTGTGTTACCTAATACTTTCTATGACATTCCAGGCCCTGGAAAAATACATGTCTTAACGCGGCTAATGCAAACAGGTTGTGAGTAGGACACAATTACAGATTCACATCACACCAGATGCGAATACATGATTTATGTATCCTCTTAACTCAAGAGCCACCTTTCAACTTCCACTGTTGGGAGTATGCAAATCAGACATGGCGGCAAGTCAGTGTTATGTATACTTCCATTAACTGTGGTCTATTTACATATTCATTTATCGATAGAGAGTCATGATTTATGGCGTCACAGTTGCAGAGCGAGCAGTCTCAGTAAAAGAAAACTATGTTACAGTAGAAGAGTGATGATCTTCCGTCATTAGACGCCGGCAAGCGTTATTCTTCGATGTTTTAAAACTCATCCATTCTGGCTATTGTTTTGCTGACTGTTGTCAGGCTTTCGGTATATTGCCCAGGGGACTTGACTGATCAAATATGATAGACATGCACATATTATAGTTAGACACATATTATACTTTGTCTTTTCCCTGAATGACGTCAAAACAAAAGCAAGTGTTCAGCACTCAGCTGCACACAGCGAACATCTACTTTTTGTAAGCATCGCAACACACACAGTTGCTATTTTATGAACTAGCATGAATGTATAGTACGCCAATGTATATATATATAAATATATTTTTTAAGTAACAAGGGTAAATGAGTTCAAGACTCACGTGACCGCAGAATTTTGTTTGGTTCTTTCAGTGATCTATGGTCTGGTCTGCCTAGCTAGTAGCTGGCATGAGAGCATGACACTCCAACCTTGTAACTTTGCAGAGGCCCCATCTTTAAGCCCCTCTTCTCCTCTCTTCCAGACAAATTCATTTATTCAATTTCAAATAAATTACATAACGCAACCCCACGCTCCTAAGGGCCAGCGAGAGTCTCAACGTACCTAGAATAGATTTTATATTTCATTATGTATGATGTTTATTCCAAACTGGAGATAAGCTAATAAAACACACCTTATTAAAGTGACTGTGGTCTATAAAGGAGATGCCAGGGGAGCTATGGCTGTCAAATAGTTTCAGGGCAGAATTACAGCAGTAGCCAGGCTTAATGGGAGTCTGCATAAACAAAAATATGGCACAAATGCCAGCGGCAAGCAAGGAGTCGGGAGGAGCCAGAAGGTACGAGAGATTTTCCATGATAACCCCAGCCAACCCGCGTCCCACACAAACACAAATCTGCAATGTCATCATGTGGGCCTAACAGGCTTAGCCTACCCCCTGTAGAGCCACTCACCACGCAGCAGGGTCATAGCCTGCAGAGGGCTGGAGATGACGCCTCCTACGGCCCTCGTCCCAAACCAAAGCCCTTGTCCCCGAACACGTCAAGTGGATCTGAGCCTTTTGCATGGTTATTAGAAATATTGCAATGGCTTATATTTTCCCCTATCAAATAGGCAATAAGATAGAGGCCGTTATTGCTTTTTTTTGCATGAAACCAAACTGCAGATGAAATGGCAGTGGGTTGGGATCATTTGGAATTGGGTACTTGGTGCTGGTAAGTGTGGCCCTTGGCCCTGGCTCTTGGTGCGAGCTCGTTACCTCAAGGCCTAATGAGTGGCAGCATATTGTGGGCCAGGCTAGCATTGGCTCTGCTTCTTGGAAGAGGAAACGTAGCAGCAAGCTATGGACTTAAAGGAAAATATTATTACCACAATGGGAAACGTGCAAAACAACCAGAGCGTTTGGTGCACCGTTAACAGGGCTGGACAATACAGATGGAGCCCAACAGATGGATCTCAAGCAGGAATTTGGTCGGATGGTTTTCGTTTTCTCTGATCCAGTGAATAAGACAGGCTTTCCTCTAGGCTCTTTGATATAGACTCTAGAGTCTATACAAAAGACTGTGAAAACAGTTTTTAATTGAAGTGGAATTCATGGTTAATAAAATGCATAGGAACCAGCCCTCCTATACAGACTACTCCATTTTTCTATACTTCATTTAGCTACATTATTTTATTTCTTGCTTTGTTGGAATGTGTGAATGTAGAGAGGAACCACACAAGTCAAATAATTTTTATGTACAAACCTACTTGGTCATTCAGATGAATATTAGCCTAGCATAAATTATGTGCAGTAAATCCATGCATACATACATGGATTTATCTGTGTATTAATATTCAGTAGTTATTATAGTATTCAGTAAACTAAAAAACTGACCCTAGAATAAATGGAGAACATGGATTTATCACACAATAGGGAGTCAAATACATTAATTGTTGAACCAATACATTAGCTAAATAGGAAATTAAAACATAATTTAGTAATTACAGTTTAATTACACAGTTTACACAACCGTAATGTGAAATTAAATTAATTGACACACCCCTAACACACATTTAAAAAAATATATATTTATATTCATTTTAGCACTCGATCGAATATTGTGCCATTTTAATTAATTCGTTGATAATTAATTTTAATGCTATAAATTCAAAGGCCTATTTGAAACTGCACCAACCAACGTTTGAAAACTGGTGATAAGGGCTCTCTGGTCTTTGTGTTCTGAGACCATCTCTGGTCTCTGAACGGTGGAACTGCAGGCTTTTAGTGATATGATACGCGACCAGCGTCACAGCCCCTTCAGCGTCTGCGTTCAAGACCACGGCTGAAAGGACTACTTTTCATAGTTCACTGATCTCTAAAGAGCTTGGGAGCCTGGCTTTCGCTCCTGGCCTTTTGCCCCATCTATATTAGCAAGTATATTACCCTTTGTAATAGCCTCTGATGCTAAATATTCAGCAGCCGCATATTAATCCAAAGATATCACCACCACAGCTGCAACTCAATAAGGGAAGGTCAGAGGGAGCAGTGAAAACGGGGAGGGGGGGTGGGGGGGGGGGGGTTGACTCTATATTAGCTAAATATATATTTTCTTAACTGCATCTTTGAACCGTGAATGGAACCAATTGTATTGTCTTTACAAAATGGGGTCGACCTCCTTCTGATAAAGCTTTCTGATTGTTCCTTTCACATGTTTCACACTGGCAGGCACCTGATGCCATTTATAAACGGGAGATCAAATGGGGAGGATGCATCTCATTGTTCACACAGCAAGCCTTACACTTCCAGACACCTTCACAATAACACTGCACATTGCCAGACTACTTGGCTCAGGAAATACAATTCCAAAATACTATTGATAGCAAAGGTTACATTTGGGCTTAGGCAATTTCTTGACAGACTCTGCTTTTGCAGCCACTGCAGGCCAGGAGGTGGTTGTGGTTCTCTCTCTAATTGGTCTCTGCAGGAAATGGAGCCATGCTGGAGGAGAGCTAACAAAACAAGACCGTAATGGTAACAACTTCTTCTCCCCGGTCTTTTCTTCCTTTCTTTCAGAGAATTTCAACCCACTACCAGGACGCACACAACTCAAGTCCAGATTTATTTCAGGAAAATGTGATCATGTTTGGGGATCTCTCCACCAACTCAGTTGGTGGAGATACAGTTGGAATACAGTGGTATTCTCCTCATATAAATAGTAGTAAGCACTCTCCAAAACAGTCATCTATTAATGCACACACAGTCAATTTTTGCTGTGTGCTTGCTGTTTGATAGAAGATAAATGTGGTCAAGCGTACTCACTGACACACTCTCTGATTGATGACAGATCTAGTTCTTCACATGACTGAGTTAAACCTAGCTTGATCCACTCTAGATGAGAACTATAAACCAACACTGGGTCATTGTTTACGATAGGCACAAATAATCTAGATGATCTTTTTGAAATAGCTAAAATGAAAATAGATCTATAAGCATGCCAACAGACATGCATGACTTGAAAAACCGTGCCCCCAACTTAATGTATATGGCTATTACAATGTATAGTATAGTGTGCCATGCTTTCCTCTTAAACATCCCTTCCTGGAGGAATTGTTTCTGATACCACTTTCTATAACTAGCAAGGTTAGAAGCTATGTTTTGATAGCATACTGTACTAATAAAAGCGAGGGGGCACATAAATCATTGTCCCATTCCCATACCACTACTGGCAATAGAAAGAACTTGATTGAACTAGAATGTATTGTTTGAACAACTATATAACCAATTGGTCACAATTAACATCAAACTAAAAAGGCAAGCAATACAACATAATTATTTTAACAGTGCTGTATTGATGCAACATAAAATAAGGTTGCTGTTCATCTAAGTTGATTTACTGTCAATTGATCATAGGTGTATTTTAAATAGCATTATCCATGGCTAAATAATGTAGCTACAAGGAGAAAGACGGACCACGTTGTTCCTTTGGTTCCGTGATTAAACTTAAAGGGTTAATAAGAACAATCAATTCATCAAAACAGATGCCAAACAACGGTTATTCCACAGTTCTTCGTGTGCTGTAATATTTTAGGCTACTCATGGCACACAAATCACTGATATTTTCTTGAGATGTTTCCAGAAACATTCCACTAACCATATTCTGTAGCAAAATATGACATGGTTATAGACCTTTTCATGCTGGATATAAACATTCTAAATGGGTTGATTTCCTGTTGGAGTGTTTGTGAATATCACTAGCTGACAGGACATAAACTTGCACCCAAGCTGTTCCCTAGCAATGCTATTCTGCTGACAAGTTCTATAATGTGAATGAAGTTCCCTGTGTGTCTCTCTCTCGCTCTCTCTCTCTCTCATTAAAAATGACTGAGGCCAGAATGAGCTAAAATAAAAACTGAAACGGAAATATAAAATGCCTGATTAATACAGATGAATCATGATTATCATGACATCATGACAGATTAATCATGATTAATAATGTACATTTTAATAATTACATAACACCTTGAGAATGATTTTGAATATTTAACAATTATCTTGATTTGTCCCCATTACCCGTCTAAAAAATAAGCTGAAGAAAGTTGATCATTACTCTGTTTTGCTGCCGTTTTGTCACTTTCACCTGTTGCTGTTGTTCCTTTCACTTCCATTATTGTAGAGATTTTTTTTTGTGGAGAGAACTTTCTTTTGAGAAGTTGATAAAATATATTGTTTTTCCCCCTCCTTTTTTTTGTCTCACAACCGATATGGTACCAAACCAATCTCCAATGTATTATGTGTTTATATAGTATGAGAGATTTTTTCTGTGTAGTTTCATTTCATAATTTCTGGGGCCCATCCATTATTCCGCGTCTCAATAATCAGACAAAGGTTAGTGTGAGGTTAGGGTTAGGTTTAGGCTTACTTATATTGCGTGCCGTCATACCAATGGTACTTCGGAACAATGGGCTGTCGGACAAATGGCATGGTACCCAGTGCTTTCATTATTTTCACCTGTCATGTTATTATCTGGGTCAGGTGATTGCCTTATTTGCCTCCCATTGATTGCTGCTACTACATAGGTGAGGCCACACTTGTGTTTGTCTGTTTTGATCACTTAAAACATGTTGGCCCTTTTAAGGATTTAGCTGCTACAATAAAGGCTTTTTAGTTATTTCCTTCCTCGTTTTCTTTTCCTTAGATTTCGGAGTGCTTTGGAGTGCCTGGATTGCTTTACTGTTCATCCTGTTATGTATGTTTCTCCATTTTCCAAGTGCACCCTACACATTTTCTATCTACGTTTGTTGAGTGTACAGAGCAACCAGTTTACTTAAAGATAAACCATTATTGATCCCTGAGGGGTAATTCAGGTGTCACAGCAGCAACAGCAGTAAGAGTGAAACAGAAAAGAGGTACAGGTAAGAGTAAGAGTCAAGACACAGTCTCACTGTATTGTCCAGAGTAAAGAATATCTTACAAATGTATTGTTTTCTTTGGGGATTTTGTCCCCCTTCTTTTTGGTAAATTTGATTTTCCTCAGAAACATCTTACTCTGCTGAAGAATGCCTTTGGATTTCCTTTAAAAAAGAAAAAGAAAAAAGCCCCCCACCCCTCTTCACCCTTGCAATGAAGGGAAAATTGAGTTCGCTGTGTCCTGCAAAGCAGTGTGATATAAACACGGATATTCATTTCCTTTTTATCCGTTTGGTTTTAGTGATGCAATTGGTTTGTGCAATTTGGCCCATATCTGCATGCTGTTTTAATGGCTTTGCTTACCATCAGAATCACAATCTACTTAATTTCCAGGTACAATAATACATTCGCTCTGGCCACTCGGTGCATATAACAGTTACAATAAAAAGGGAAATATGCAGAGACCATGCAAACATCGACGAGCAATGGATATTCCACGATACAAAATTCACAAGATGTGATGTGTGGTTGTATCTGACACACATAAAGCTACGCTGGCCCATATAAAGCCTATTCACCGTTATGTTTATCTCACGCCGCTCAAGGTACGTTGCCTCAGTTTCTAGGACCATGTATGGAGGAAGCCTGGCATCTAGACTGCTTTACACCCAAGTAGCGCATATTTTTCATCAGCATTGACAAAGAAGGTGGATCACGGCTTCACACAAGCACAGTGTATCGTTCCTCCGGTCTCTCCATCCTGCTCATCACCCTTAGTCACTCCTCATACTTTATGAGCCACTGGTTCTCAAAGTGGGGTCCGGGGACCCCCAGGGGCCCTTGAGGGGCTTCCAGGGGGTCCCCAGCTAAATTTGTTAAAGGTTTCATGACGTTCAGTTTTACCACACATTAAAAGTCTTTGTCATGGTCCTTCAAACGTGTATAGAAAGTTTTAACAAAAAATTCCACTCCATTGATCCATGGCAGGTGTTTTTCTCTCACATTTCTAAAGCCTTTTCAACTGCAATGAAAAAAGAAATCTTTGCCTGCGGGTGTCGCTGGTGAGGGATTTTGCCTGTCAATCATCGCCTCTGCTCCGCCCCCCCCAAAGGAAAGGATAGGGGAGGGGAGGGGCAAGGAGGAGAGTGGGCGGGATTAATCGGCTGTGACCTCACTGCCGAAGGGCCAAGCTCAGATTACTTTTCAGCCTAATTATTCAGAAAACCCCAGACCACAGAAAATCCACTGAATGTTCAAAGTTCAGATTTTTTGGGTGTAATTGAGGTCATAAAACCCCCCAAAAAACATTAAAAAAGTGAAAATGAATGTCATAGAACCTTTAATATAGCATTAAAACCAGTTGAACCACTTTAACCCTACATCAGCTACTTGAAAATAGCCGATCTACGAGTTCACAACGTATTGCGAAGCGACATGTTGTGAGCTCGTTGACCTGCTATTTTCAAACAATCTTGATTTTTTTTTTTTTTACAACAAATCTTGTATGGGGGTTCCTGGCACAAAAGAAATTTAGTTGGGGGTCTGCGGACAATTTGGGGGTCCTTGATATGAAAACGTTTGAGAACCACTGGTATAAGCTACCTGCTAGGGCTCACGATCACAAAATGCTTGTCTCTCCTGACTATCCCTAAAATAAATAAATCATCGGTAGGTGGCAGGGCTTTCTCTTACCAGGCCCCTCTTCTCTGGGATCGTCTTCCTATCCACATTTGAGAGGCTAGCTCGGCTCTGATTCAAAATTAAACCGAAAACACTGTTTGCATCAGTAGTCAACCTAATTTAATCTGCCTCAAGTACTAAATGATGGTTATCTTATATTCACTTTTATGTGCGCATGGTTACGCATGTATTATGTTAACTGACGTTTTATATATATATGTTTTTACATTTTATAAACGTGTTTATATATGTGGTTTATTTAGCTTTAGTGCATGTTTGTGTATTTTGCTAATGATACATCATGCTGGACATGCTTTGTGATATTGGGCTATAATAAACTGACGTGACTTGTCTCCCATCTTTCCCTGAATTACAGCTGTGTAAATTAATACAGAATGGATCAAACATTGGGTAATTATTCTATTCTAGTTTCTTGGAAAATGCAGTAGCGTTAACAAGTAACAAGGAAAACACACCAGAGCGATCATGGTGTGTTACAACCGTTTTATAACTTGCCCTTGCTACTGTACAGTAGGTATACTGTACAGTTATGACATGTGAATACGGGGGTATTACTAAATGACCTACTAAAGCTAAGTCCACTATAACAGCTGACTGATACTGGCATGCTATCCTTGATTGAATATATCTCTTAAAAATGTGGTAACGACGCAGACAAATGAATTATTAACCTAAATCACCAAGTGTGTAACACCAGCCCGCACACACACACAAATCATAGCTCTTTATGTTATTGCTGATGCTGCAAAAAAAAGGGGGAAAAACACTCTCCTACGTTGACACGTTATTGTAAAATATGCAGAGTCAATTCTGCCTCCTAAGGATGAGGTGATGTGAGACCCTGATAAATGGTGATGATGGTCCCAGCTCTAAAGCAAATGCATTGTCTCACCTCATCGAGTGCAGATTTCTCGGGGACAACAGGGAATAAAGCCCTTAATCCCGGCCTTGACTCACGATAGCCCCGATAGGTTTACCAGCGCCATCAATGGAAGAGTTTAACTGCTCCTCCTGACCCAGACGTGTGACTAGGCAAAACCATAAAAACACTTTCTAAATGGAAATGAACACTTTCTGCTTAGGGTCATCAACACAGACGCTGTGCTAAAACATATGCAAATATCAAATTTATCATGATATTTTGCTGTTGTTGCTGTGATCACTATTCACTTTTCCATGTCATTTTCCCCAGGAAAATCAGTGACTTCCGGCATCTTGATAATGTGAATTCAGGGTTAAAGAGTAGGCTTGGTTTCACAGCTCCTTCTAAGGGGGAAAGTATTGTGGACCACACAGCTCAGAATCTCAGAATATGAGGGGCACATACCACACTGTGACAGCACATGGGACTTGTGAGAGAGTAATGTTATTGTTTGGACCATACAGTTTGATTATGGTGGAGCTGAGCATGTCCTATAACAACAGGTCTGTTATATAGAGGTTAAAATCTATAACAGACTTATTTGAGACAGTGACAGTTGCCATCTACCACCAGCCAACAGTCAAGGATGTAGGCTACACCATAATATTAGTATAGCCTAGCACATCATCCATGCAGATGAGACATTAATTGAATCAACAACTCTATTTCAGAGCCAATGGGCTGATTATTCCTGTAAACCTACACATGTTTAGTTTTACACCAACCAAGGCACCAGCACTCAGTGGGGAGGCATGCGGGAAGTAGGAACCAGTGGTTCCCAAACTTTTTAGCCCGTTACCCAAAAGAGAAATTTGATGTCTCCCCAGGACCCAAACAAGTGAAAATAGCAGATCTACAAACTCACAAGGCGTTGCGCACAGTGAGCTTGTAGATCGGCTATTTTCACTTCCACTTAAATATTACATTTTTGGAAATTATTTTAAGCGTTTAAATTATATTTATGAAATTATTTTCTCTCTTTTTTTAAGGGGGGGGGGTATACTCGCGTCTCACGACCCACAAAAATTGGTCCGCAACCCACAATCGGGTCCCCGACCCACTGTGTGGGAAACAGTGCCGTACACACACACTCACACGCGCACACAATTGGGTAAAAACTGTGGTCCTCAACTGAGGAGGGGCGGCTGCGTGGTGGCGCTAGTGATGAACAACATCCTCTCATTCATTCATTCACGCTGTTCACGGGTAGGACAGGTGCGTGTGCTATATAAACTCCTTACGACACAACGCACGTCAGAACAGAATACACCTAGGAAAAAAGAGACCCCGGGAAAAAAGTCACCGGGGTCTACCTTCACAACTAACGGTCCTCTTTACTGGAAGGTCTACCTTTCACTAAACTAACGGTCCTCTCTCTTACCTTCCCCGAGTCGCTTGCTTCTTGTTCTGTCCCCCCGGCGGCTATAGGCGCGTGTCCGTTCCTTCTTTCTGTACGGCGCGTTAATGCACGAGCGCTGCTATCTTTGGTACCAACGAACCAGACCGTTTTATTTTACAGCAAAACGCAGAACATTTTCTCTGACGGCAGCAGCAGCAGGGTGTCAGCTTGTTGTGTTCTTCTGTGGAAGAAGTGTCAGTGTGTCTTTGGCTCGGCTCAGTGCGTCACCTGCTGTCGGAGGAGGTGGAGGAGCGTCCAGTCCGGGACCTGGAGGTTGGAGAAGGGAAGGGGCGCAAAGAAGACTAGAGAGCGTTCTTTATCTAGCGTCTCCTCCAGAGATGCGAGCGAATGCTGCTTTAGGTCGGACGGACTGGCAGCACACCGTGTGGCTATACTTCAAGCGTTGCCAGGTTTTGTGAGGGAAATAAGCAAAGCAGGTCTGGGAAAACAAGCCCCAAAAGAAGCGACAAGGCTACACGAGCCCATTTAAACCTACTGTATATACATCAGCTATTTGAAAATGGATCTACAAGCTCACAACAATGCAACGCGTTGTAGATCTGATACTTTTTAAACAAACATTTTAACAACACAAATCGTGTATGGGGGTCCCTGACTGACCTGGCATAGAATATTTATAGATGGGGGTCGTTGACATGAAAATGTTTGAAAACCACTGGTTTTAAACAACATTAGGAAACAAGCCCAAATAAGCAACTACACTTTATATTAGAAACAAGGCCCAAAAAACTGCAACCCGCAACTACCAATGCATATTATTCATATTGTCCTGTGCTTGTCTTTGCAAACTGTTAAGTATTCAATCAATCAATATTTACAAGCAACTTTACAGAAAAACAAGCCCAAAGTCTCTTATAATAAACGGACATGGCAACCCTGGCTACTTTACTCCCGATAGCGCTCCTCCCCTTTCACTTTGCTTTTTTTCTCCTTCCATACAAGCCCTACAGCGCCTCTCACTTGCCAGTGCGTGCAAATGCATAGTGTTCACACTCACAGAACTAAAGACCAGTGGTGGAAAAAGTACTCACGTTTTTTATGTAAGTAAAAGTATCAATACTGCAATGTAGAAATAGTCTGTTACAAGTAAAAGTCTGGAATTCTAAATTTACTTGAAAGTACCAAAGTATTGGTATCAAAATGTACTTAAAGTACCAAAAGTAGAAAGCAGTCAAAGCACAAATGTAAAAAATGTACACAAATCTTTTGAAAATAGCAGATCTACAAGCTCACAATGCGTTGCATTGTGACGCATTGTGAGCTTGTAGATTTGCTATTTTCAAATGGCTGAAATGTATACAGGGCTGAAGTGGGTAATGTATGTTTTGTAATATTTGCCTCTGAGATGTAGTAGAGTAGAAGTAAAAGTACTTAAAATTGGAAATACTCCAGTAAAGTAAAAAAAACTCAAGTACAGTACTTGAGTAAATGTACTTAGTTACTTTCCACCACTGATCACTTCACAGCTGTGGAGGATGTGCCGGTTTAGATATTGAGAAGCATTAAGGGACTTTTTTTTCCTAGAAATATAAATAAATAATAAATAAAATAAATGTAACTTATTTCTATTTGAACAATATCTTCTAGATTGTTTTTTTTTTATCCATAAAAAATATAGATAACCATTATATTAGTATGATTGTAATAATTCAAAAATAATCCATGCTAGCTACTTAAATTAAAGCCCTTCGGCAACCATTTATGTCTAGTAAAAATCGTTTGGAGAACTGCAGCACCGCATGCTTTGTGATTGGCCATTAATCAAGGTGACTCAACAGTCAACAGTGTGCACTGTTTTTATCATCTATAGGACTCATGCTTAAAGGGTAAGACCACTTTGGTAGAGGTTTGGGTTGTGTAGTTACCTTGCCATGATGTAACTCCAAAGGTGGGCAAGAAATCAAAAATAATTGCTCCATTGATTAGAAATTGATAATTCAAAATATGCTCCTCATTGACTTACATTGTACGATAAAACAGCTCTCAAAGTCACACTCTTAGCACGTAAATGAACCCAAACAAAGTTGATTCAGGCAATATAGAGCATCACCAAACCCAGTACTGTTTGTTTTTTTATAAAAAAATTCAACTTCCTGTTGATTTTACTATTTGAAGATCTGGATCCGGATCCGCCGATCCAGTCCGGGTTTTCTACTTATTAAAAATGGCAAAATCAACAGGAAGTTGACATTTTTATTAAAAAAAAAAACAGTACTGGGTTTGGTGATGTTCTATATTGTCTGAATCAACTTTGTTTGCGTTTGTTTTTGTGCTAAAAGAGTGACTTTGAGAGCTGTTTTACCGTACAATGTAAGTCAATGAGGAGCATATTTTGAATTATCAATTTCTAATCAATGGAGCAATTATTTTTGATTTCTTGCCCTCCTTTGGAGTTACATCATGGCAAGGTAACTACACAACCCAAACCTCTACCAAAGTGGTCTTGCCCTTTAATAGGCTGCTTTTCACATCCACTCAGCACCGCCTCTGAAAGATTCTCTGGATGTGCCTGTCTGAGGTCGGTCACATTGTGCATTGTTCAGTGGCGAACCCTGAGGTTACCCACTGCCTAGTTTTAAAATCCCATTGCAAAAATGGCACTCATTTCTCTTCTCCTCTTGTATCTTTGTGAGCAGCCAAGAAACACAATTCTGCATGTGCAATGTTGTTGGTCAGTAAAAGGAGTCTAAATTATGCCGGTTTCAAGGAGTTAATAGAGTATACAGTCAGTTTGCAAGAGGTTTTCAACTTCCCCATTCCTTAATGTGTACAACATGTGAATCTTATTAGCAATAACAATGATTCAAAAAATATTATTTAAGGGCATGGACAGATTATGAACAGACCGGGCCAAAAGGGCCAGTGGCCATGATACCACGGGACCTGGGCTTCAAGGCCCATCAACAATTTAATAAAATGTATATAGGTTAACGCTCAAATAAATGGGCCCCTAAGTATATGGCCATAACAGGGCCCCCGGTCGATCCTGATCCTCCAAATAGAAATCAGCTGTTAAAAATCCAGAATTGCAGCATCTGGCTCAATCCAGTGAAATTAGGTTTAAATTCAAGACATTTTGATCCAGTTTTCAGGAATGTACCCCAAGCCTGCTTTGTCAACAGGCCCCTGCAAAGGCCCCAGACTCCACAGAGACCAACATCCTGTTCCTTTACCAATAGAGGCATTGATAAAGGCACGACTCCCGGGTAGGAAATGAAAGTTAAAGATTGCAGCTTTAAATCTACAGCAGTGTGTGGTTAATGGCATCCTTGATAAAAACTGAAAGAAAAATAATGAATAATGAGTCACTGTGCTCATTATGCTTATCACAATGATACTGTATTGCAGCAAAACATGACAGCTTTAGAATAATTTGATTCTCCCAGCCTCACATTCCTTTGTGAGAACCAAAGAATAGAGTGTTCAAGGGAATAGTTCTCAATCTAATACACTCATATTCCACAAGGTCTCCTCATTGCTGCATTCCCTGCTTTTATTTGTCTTCTTGTATAAAAATGACAGACATATTATAAAGACAGGTTGGACTATGTGCGTAATGCTTAAGTAAGCAGATGATACTGTAATAGTCAACCTTGACCTGAGGAACTGAGTCATGGACCAGTGCTAGGAGAATTTGTCAGTTGGTGTAAACCTTATGCTTTAAATGGTGTGAACAGTCTTTTCTACAACTACATGTTCACTTAACCTCTGTGCCAACATCGATTTTATTTGAAACAAGGAAAACCAAGGATTGTTTTTCTTAAGGAAGTTTTCATGTTGACAAGTCTCTATTGAAAGTGTTCTATACTTCATGTGTTGTCAGTTTTACCATTTGCTATGATCTGTTGGTTTGGTCATCTCAGTGGGAAAAAAAAAGTAAAGAAGGTCATCAGGGCTAGGGCAAGTGCTACGGCAAGTGCTACTGGCTAAGGTGGAGTGAAGTGGAGAGTCTTCAGATTAAGGCGGAACAATTTAATGATATTTATTACAGTATTTATCACCAAGTACCAAGTCATGTACCTTTACAGTGAGTTTAAATTGCTCACCACCTTAGAGGTGACAACAGATCTTGTTGCATCTTCTGATGGTTCTGATGATGAAGTGACAATGACAACAGTGACATTCGCACAGACGTATGTTTATGTGTGGATGTATGCTGACTATATTGTATGATATTGTGTGGATCCCATTTTTTACTTACTGTTGCAAGCCAAGTTTCTTACCGTCGAAAATAGCAGATCTACAAACTCACAACGTTGACAACTTGTAGATCGGCTGTTTTGGGGGCAATGAGATACTGTAGCAGAAAAAAAAGACGAGGCCAATTATAGACCCCTGGAGCAGAGTATATAGGGTTTAAGTGGTTTAACGTTAAGTGGACCATTGAATCGAGGCGGAATGAAGCAGAAAAACTAAACACAAAACCATACCTTCCAAGGAGAAAACAAAACACACAAACTGCAAAACTTATTTTGGGGAATAAAATGCGTGAGCATGGTTTGTGTGTTTATCTACTAAACTAAAGCCTCTTTTGCTCTTTGTTACCGAGGGTGTCAGTGGTTAGAAAGCCCTTGATATTACTTAAGCCTTTTTGGGTGCACTGTATGTGACGAAATCTGGAGTCTGTAAACAACAGTAATTGGGCTCAGGGGGCTGGGGGCAAAAATATACAAATCATATCAACGTGTGGCTACCATTCCATTTTATTGTTCGGTCATTATTCCTAATTCATCCACCCAAGTAGACTTAAAGATGCAATCGGTAACTTTTACTGTATGTACTACCCAGGACTCAAACCTGGGTCGCTTGCCCCGCCCCAAAAAAGCCCAGTTGGGAAGAGTATGAATTGCACTTTGACCTACCTGACTACAGGATATACACTTCTAAGTAGAAGTGCAGAAAACCAACTCCAACCAGCGCAGTTGTGTTAATTCACTAAAAACGTTACATGGATTGCAGATTTAAAATAAGTCATATATAACCAATTTTACACTAAAAGCTGAAAGTCGTGTGGACACCTGGAATAACAGCTGTGAGGTGTGTGTGTGTGTGTGTGTGTGTGTGTGTGTGTGTGTGTGTGTGTGTGTGTGTGTGAGAACAGCTGTTAGAGAAGGACTCTAGGAAGCAGGGAGATCACATTATTTTCATACAGTAGCTGGTTCGTTCATTCACATCGATAAATACCTGAGTGAGTTTGAAAATCAAGGACAATACAAAAGCTGCTCTGTTAAGTGACCTCTTTCTTTATAGGTTTATAACTCTATAGCCGTGTCACTTACTGCTTTTTAAAGTGGGGTCCACCAGGGGGTGACCAGGGGACAAATTAGAAGGGAGAGGAATAATAATAATAAAATAATAATAATCATAAAATATATGTATGTATGAAAAGTAAATTCAATTCATAAGAGTATCGTGTCAGCTTAAAATAAAAAATAAATAATTGTTATAAATCCTTTCATATCAAAATGACGTCTTTGAAATCACCTTTGAAACCATCATTCGCAGCCAATAGCTAACCATCTGCCATGTACTTGCTGCTCACTTCCATTTCTCTTCTCAAGCTCTAATTCTCTCAGGCTGAACAACCAAACGGAGAGATTTCGCTCCTCACCTAACCTCGCGTCACCAGGCTTTCCGGAGTACCTGTGGAAAGCCTTCTTTCCATTTAACTTTTAACCAGTGCCATCCGGTCTACAGCCCGCATACTCCAAAACTGTATACTTTCATTTCAATACACACATATGGAGATACACTCAGACCATGCACGCAGTTTCCATATCCGTTGACTCTGTCTAGACTGGTTATGCAAACTGGCAAATCAAACTGATTTCAATCTACTACTCACAAAAAGAATATATATGTTTTTTTTTACATTGAATCTTTGGTTAATAAAATAAAGATTATCATACTATTAAGCCACAAGCTTTCTTTACTAGTGGCTTGTTATGCTTTTGAAGTATATTGACATGCGAAACTGAGCAATGATAAAAGACTGAATAGCGTAATAATAACAAGGAATGGCTTCTTGGGCAGGAGCTAAAATTAGAACAGGCTAAACTAAATACGTCTGCAACACAACACAATTAAGCTACAATACATACATAAATAAGTAGGTTTGTGCTGCTTCTGGGTACTTTACCAGCTGTCATCTAGTCCTTCAAAGCACAGTTATTGTGCTGTGCCTTGTTTTGTGACCTTCCCCTCTCATATTTTAAAGACTATAAACGTGTTATGGGGCCATGACAAAAGCCAGCACCAAAAACATTAAAATGCACATCTGTAGTGCCCATTTAATCAAAGACGGGTTTAGCAGCTTCCATCAGCAAGCATCTGGAACAAGCAAAAGACAATCCCTTGATGCATCTTGTTTTATTTCTGACTAAGTATGCATGCCCTAGCTTTATGTCCTTAGGGTTCTTGAAGTTTCCTAGCCGTGAGTGTAAGGTCCACACAGCCCTTATAATCACAAACTGAATTAGATAGAGAAACCAATGCATAATCCTGTGCTTAATTATAAGTATGTATTGATGCCCTTGTAGAACTTGGTGGTTGATTAACAGGACAATCATGTGAGATAGATATAATAGGAAAATAACAGACATTTGCATTAAGGGGAACAGGGGATCTCCCTCAAACAGAATCTGTGATGAATTCAATTATGCTTCGTAAATCAATCTATTCTGGTCCCTATTTGGTGAAAATAGCCATACTACAAGCTCACAAGATGCATTATGACAGGTTATTAACATCGGCAAAGAGATTTGGTGTAGGGAACCCCCCCCCCCCCCGGGTCAACTAAGTATATAGGTTAATCTAGTGGTGACCAAGTCAAATTCCTTGCAGGTGACAATGTATTTGGCCTATTATTTTGTAGAACTTTTAATTCAATATTATGAGAGCCTTAACAGAAAGGCTTCATACTATCCTCAACATAGTCATACCTGCAAATTTTGTGATAAAGGGGCCTGTCATTGATTCATTTATTGTCCCCCTAACTCTCTGATCATTTTGATAATTATCTTGGGTTTTGAGATAATATGCTGGTCGATGACCTTAATTATTAAAGTATTTTTATCTGGAGCTTTACTGGTCTTAAATCAAAATTGTCCATGTGCTCTGAAAGGTCACCATACAAATAAAATCTATTATCATGAATACAGTCAAAACATACTTGCACACAGGCAAGCATGCAAAGTGATGCAATGAACAAAAAATGTTTCCCCAGACAGAAAATGTAATGAAGTCAGTCAAGTGAAACGAATCCATGAGAATGCTGGTAAAAAAAAATGTCTACCAACCCTAGAAAAAGCCATTCCCTAAAACCTATTATTACACAGCCGCTGGCACAACGGCACACGATCAACCAAATGAGTTGAAAGGAGTTACCTTAACCCACACTTGTCAGTGCCATTTAATACAGCTGATGTAGAATGTATTCAAATGAAATGACTATAATTTCCCATATGACATTGACTTACAGCTTTTCACATACTAAGCGAACCATGAATTAAATGAGCAGCGAGAACAACAAACACTAAAAATGGATGACAATGTGGCCAAGGTTCAATGGTTTGTGTAGTTTGAGGTGTGACTCAAGACGGACAAAAAAAAAATAAGGGTTGTTTTTCCTATCCCACGGAACATGGAAACCAACCCAATTAGCAGGACAATTCCTCCAGAGATGACCACAAAGTCACACTCCCTCCCACTCCCACAGGTGGCAAAACGTTCTTCCAATTAACACCTCTATTTACATCTGTGGTGTCTGTGGAGATGCTTTACATTTGCCATGTCTGCAGTGCTTGCAGGTGCATGCCCGCCCACATCTGGCTATGTTTAAATGATGGTCCACCAACTTAACTTTGCACTCATTGGGAGTTAAAAAGAAAACAAAAGGATGATAATATATGGTGTCTCTGACAGGAGTAGAAAGTATGGAATAACATGCAAAATGGGTCA
Source organism: Gymnoscopelus braueri (assembly GCF_963280865.1). Lineage (NCBI taxonomy): Eukaryota > Metazoa > Chordata > Actinopteri > Myctophiformes > Myctophidae > Gymnoscopelus > Gymnoscopelus braueri. The sequence goes on along the minus strand of NC_137616.1, from coordinate 37,266,614 downwards.
TGAACTTGACACAAATTAACTCATTCCCTGCCTAGGACGTAAAAAACGTAATTTTTTCCAATTACCAAACCTGCCTAGGACGTAAAAAACGTAATTTTGAAAAATAATTTTGAAAAACAAGATCTCAAGATCTTCATCTCTCACCACGACACATTTCATTGTAGCACACCCGGATATGGATATATCCGTATCCGGAGATTTTCTTTCCCGTCCGCTTCCTGTTTAGGTCCCGCCTTCAAACGGTCTTTTCTCGGTTGTTGTTTTTCTCCTCGCTGATCGCTGTTTAGCGACGCTGTTTTGAAAATGCTACTACTGCAAAATGGAATGTCGCCGATTGAAACGGTCTTCTTTGGGCCACTCACACAACTACCCTGTGTGTCTACAAACAGTTGAACACGCGATCATAAGGGATTTAGCGAGGTCTGTGTCGAGGTGAAAAAAGTAAGTGAGTTTTCCGTTTACATAGCGAAACATGGTGTATTTACACTGGGCTGGTGGACAGAGACTCCGCCCGATCGGAATGTTTGTTTTCTGAGCGACGTGCACGACTTGCCTGTGTGTTTAGAAACGATTGGACTTGCGATCATAATGAAAAAAAAAGTTGTGCATTTTTTTAAGTTATAAAAAACACTAAATCGCTGGCAGTGGGCAAACACAGCCAGAAATAAGTCTGGCAGGGAATGAGCATTTCAGCCTATACCAATGTTTTATGGTGATTTATCTGATTGAGCCAGCATGGAGTTGCTTGCTTCAGAATAAGGAACCGATCAATGTCTGCCTGCACACAGGCAAGAAGAGGGTTTAATTGGACTTACATTTGGTTTACATAATATGGTCACATTTTCTACGGTCTCAATAATGACATGTATTGTGTACTATTTATTTTCCTAACCACTTTTTCCTTGACCTCAATGGAAAACAGGAAAGATGTGAAGGAGAAATCATCAGGAATTTGGAAAAGACAACCACGGTGCGAAGAAAGCTGAACGTACACCAAGACTGGTTCAGACTGGCAGGCCAAATCAGATTTTTGGTCTAAATAGACCAAAATCAAATTTTTGCTGTCTGAACAGCAAAAAAGAACATGGAAACTGATTTTTGCATATCACATTTGAACCACAAACTAGGTGGTTCTAAAGATGCGTTTAGCCTATTAATTCTTTGTCATACAATGCTTGCCGAAAATAACAGATCTACAAGCTTGTATAAATTCGGTATTACTCACACTTACCGGTATGTCGTTATGTTATTACCACACAATCAATGCAAGGAGAATCAGTCCTGGAGATTGTATTTGAGAAACAAATTGGACTTGCCTGCAGCAGTTTGAACAAAGCCTAATCTAAGCAATCGACATCGGCTTTCGACTGATGTGGGTTTGCTATGGGGAAATTATCATTTGAACAAGTTAGACTAGAAAAAACAAAGGTTAGACAAAGCAGGGGAGCAGAGAGAAACCACACTCACATCAACCACCTCTTTTCCAACCCCTCAGTATCGAAGGTCAGCTGGTGGAACAAGCACAATCATTTAATTACCTTTGGGACGGCGACAGACACCTCCTTGTCCTTTTCCCCCCACGCTGACTCTGTGTACAAGAAAGCCCAGTAGGGCCTCTACCTGCTGAGGAAACTCAGGTCTTTTAATGTCAGCAAGGACATTTTAACCCTGGTTTTCAGGAGGACGCTCATTTAATCTACTTTCACCTTCAGCATTTCATCCTGGTACAATGCCCTCACCACCAAACACAAAACAAAACTCTCCGACGCAACTAATCAGGCCAGCAAAAATTAATTGGTTCACTCCAAACTCCCCTATCTGAACTGTACAGCTGGTCAGCAATCAGGAAAGCCACCCTCATCAAACAGGACAACCCTCCACCAATCCTTTCAGTGCAGTTACTGCCATCAGGAACCCTCTCACCCCCTCTAATCCTTCCAGTTACTGACATCAGGTCGAAACTACAAAGTCCCATTGGCCCAGAAAATAATACATATTTTATTTCCTCTTAGATTATCACTCAACACAAATTAATATAAGCACTGTATTCTGAGCTGTTTACAGGGTCCCCACACATTTTTAGCAATGAATTTCCAAAACTTTTCCAAAACTTTTCCAGAATATTTAGCCCAATTTCCAGGCCTATATAACAATCATTCAGCGCAATAATGTGTCTCTTACTCCTATGTAGAATGCCCAAAGATAGGCAGTGTAGCAAAAATAAAGCATAGAATATAGAATAGTACAATTTCATTCAAAATTTCGTGCAAAATTAGGGCATAGCTCACTGGAAGACTCATTATGGCATCCGTATGACTTATTTTATTTAAATAATATATGCCATCACACAGCCCGTTCGGCGAAAAACTACTTATGTTACATATTTCGTGTAATGTTATACATGTTTATGAAAATGTTTTGTATTAACAAAATCAATAGCCAAAAACAATGCATAGCCAAATATTTTTCCAGGACCCTTGATAAATTCCAGGACCTTTGATCAATTCCCAAACTTTTCCAGTACTGGATTATTTTTTTTTCAATTTCAAAATATTTCCAGGAATTTCATGACCGTGGGGACCCTGTGTTTAACACGGTTCTTGTCAGTTGTAGTTTTAAGTGTGTGTGTGTGTGTGTGTGTGTGTGTGTGTGTGTGTGTGTGTGTGTGTGTGTGTGTGTGTGTGTGTGTGTGTGTGTGTGTGTGTGTGTGTGTGTGTGTGTGTGTGTGGGGGGTGTGTGTGTGTGTGTGTGTGTTTATTTAAATGTTTTTTAAGTGTAGATGAAGTTTTCTTGAATCTTGAAAAAGCCCTAACAGCTGCCGCCTTGGGCGCTGCCGCGCTCATAATGACCATCTGCGCAGCCATCAGCTGGGTAAAGCTGAAACAGAATTTCCTGGAGGTGTGTTTTGGGTCACTGTCATGGTTAAAAACAAACAATGTTCCCACTAAGCGCAAACCACATGGGATTGTGTATCGGTGCAGAATGTTGTGGTAGCCATATGCTGGTTAAGTGTGCCGTGAATTCTAGATAAATAGCACACAGAGTCCCTTAAAAAGCAACCCCACAGCATCACACCTGTACTCTTCCATGCTTCACAGTAGGAACAACATGCAGAGATCATCCCATCACCTTCTCTGTCTCACAAATACACAGTGGTTGGAACCAAAATAAATCTCTGATCAGGACTCATCAAACCATAGGACCGATTTTTAGCAGTCTAAAGGCCCTTACACACCGGGGACGATTTTTTCAAAAACCTTATAAAGTCAATGCAAGCTTCCACGGAGCGAAAAATTGAAAAAGCGAAGCGAAAAAGCGTCTTTTATTTATTCGGAACAAGTCCGAATTTTGTGTGTAATTACCTTAAATGTCCATGGCTTGTTTTTCTTGTTCGAGCTAAATCAGTCTATTCTCCTTATTGGTCTTCAGTAATAGTTTCTTTCCAGCAATTCAACCATGAAGATCTGATTCATGCAAGATCTGATGCACGCAGTCTCCTCTGAACGGTTGATGTTCAGTATTTTGGCTGTAATCTGATTACGGTTAACTGGTCATTTCTGAGGCTGCTACTGTAATTTAATTCCAATAAAACTTAGCCTTAGCAGCAGAGGTAACTCTGGCATGGTAGTTTTTGCGACTGCACTCGAGGAACCTTTTTAAGGTTCTTGAAGCGTCTTGATGTCTTTAAGTAATACTGGATTGTAACCCTTTTTTGGCGGAGCCGTTAATGACATAATATGGACTAATAAGTGCAAACAAAATAATGGTCTTTTACCAAATAGGGCCATTTATACCAAGCCTACCTTGTCACAACACAACTGGTTGGCTGACGTGCCATTGTGAGAGTGCGGACAAGCCAACACCAACTCAGGACTCCTGAATCGCTGCCCTTCACATCCTCCTGTCTAGCATCAGGGTCTTGAGCTTGTTAGCTCCGCTGTCGTGCCACAGTGTGTCTGCATAGGTGGTGCGCCTCTTTCCCCTCTTTTCTGTGCCTTCTGTTGGCTACCACAGTGTTATTTTCCTCGCCACCAGTTCCGGGTTCCGGTTGGCTGAAACATTAGAAGGAAAATAATTCCACAAATTAACTTTGAAGAAAGCACAAAAGCATTCCGATTGACTGCATCACAAAGGTGATTCAGAGAAGAGTGTGCAACGCTCATCAAGGTAAAGGATAACTACTTTAAATAATCTAGGTTGATTATGCAATACCCATTGAATTTGTTGTCAGAGCACTTGTTTTACCCGTTGTCAAAGTACCCAGGTGGCGGACACATCTACCCACCCTCCCACGAACTCACTGACATTCTGTGCATTCTTCATGGGCTTTAAATTGGATACAGACAGACCGACACACAAACAGACAGACAGATTGTGAACTTTCAGTTCTGGACAACTGCCGGTCTGACAAAATTCCCACGGTGCCCTCGTTATGTGCGGGACAAATACACACAGATTGTGTGCATTTATAGATAGATATTTATTGATACTGTACTTAAAGGACCACTTCACCCATTTTCAACCTATCTTCATGTAATTGCGACTCACTAATGCTCATTATAATATGGTAATTTTTTATCTATTTACTCTGTGTCTCAGAGGAGGGCTGTGGACAGTTCAGACACCCGCCTGCCAGTGACATCATCGATGGGGAATCCGAGCGGCAGGCTTTCTATTCCTGGAAAATTAGCATGCTATAATGGAAGCCATTGTTCTCGCGTTAATAAGAATCTAAATAAAAAATTTAAATCTTGTTAAAAAAATGATGTCACTGGTAGGCGGGTTTCTGAAGTGTCCACAGTCCTTCTATGAGACACAGACGGACAAGAAAACATTTTTACCCTTTTATCATTAGTAAGGACCAACAATTATATGAAGAGGTTGAAAATGGGTGAAGTCGTCCTTTAATGTTAACTCATTCATTCAGAGACCCAGTGGAAATGTCTTGTGTCTAAGCCTAACTATTTCATTTGATCTTAATCTTATTTTTTATTGGCTCAGTCTAGACTCTTACGCTTACCTGTGTTTCACTCTTACTACTGTGTTGCTACCATGACACCTGAATTTCCCTGATAAATAATGCTGAATAATTATGATAAAATAAAATACTGTTGTCTTGGATATACCGGTATACAGTGTCTGCTGAAAAACAAAACAAACTAGACGCGTCGCAATTATGGGAAATTGCAAAGTGTGGTTGCGCCGTCGCCGGTCGCAGGTTGCCGCCGCCCGGACTTGAGGAATATGCTTGGAGGAATACCGTCGGAGGTCGCGTGACGTACCATTCGAATTTGGTGCTGATTGGATCCTGTGTTCGTGATACATGGCGTTTTGATTTGAAGAAATAGGCCCCTCCCACTAAAATAAATAAGCCCCTCCCACAAATGTAGCGGGCCAATGACATCGTCATGTCACTCCTGAGATCACCTGCTTTTCAATTTGAGAGGAGTGATCCCCCCAAAAATCATGTTTTTGCATCAAACGGTTACGTTTTGCAGAGTTGTGGCGCCCCCTATGGGTCAAAGTGGAAATGCTTTTGGTGATTCGTTGAGTAAACCACCCTCGACATGTGATTCAAATTTGGGATCGATTGGAAGTTTCGTTCGTGATTTTTGGCATTTTTGGTAAAACGGGCTCCTCCCGCTAACTTTGGAAGCCAATTACGGACGAACGGTAAGGACTATCAAAATGCCGTTTGGATAGGTTTATCGCATGGGTCCATAGATGACCTGTACCGATTTGTGTGAGATTTGGACAAAATTTGTAGGAAAAGGAGCAAAAAGTGTGTTTTGAAGAAAATTCTAAATGGCGGAAAATCTATCCAGACGCAAATGGGCGTGGCCTATATGGGGAGATGCGTAGTGACCCAAGGAATCCAGGGAAAAAGACATTTTGATTTTACGACCTACGGTTCAAGAGTTATAGGCCAAAACGTAAAGGGCACTGTTATAGCGCCACCATGTGGCCGATTAGTGTAATTATTTTTTCAATAATTTCGGACTAAATAATGAACCTCCCCTCTAAATGTGGTAACTCTAGCTCTTACGGTTTCTGAGAAAAAAATACTTGAATTTGAGTTTTTTCACTTTTACATTAAAGCGGATGGGGAAATTTAATGCACTAATAAAGCAATATCAATGAAACTATTTAACCAATACAAGCGCACGATTCCCGGTCAAGACGGTCATTTTGACATATGCCACTAAATTGGGAAAAATAAACTGTGAGAGGAGTAGTGGTTTGAAATATAGTTTATCTAGAAACATCAACATATGGTTTTTGCATCAAAAGGTTACATTTTGAGCATTTGTGGCGCCCCCTATGGATCAAAGTGGAAATGCTTTTGGGGATTTGTTGAGTGAAGCACTCTTGACATGTGATTCAAATTTGGGATTGACTGGACGTTTTGTTCGTGATTTGTGGGCTTTTTTGTAAAACGGGCCCCTCCCTCTAACTTTGGAAGCCATTTACGGACGAACGGTATGGACTATCAAAATTCTGTTTCGCTCCAGATTATTGCATGGGTCCAGAGATCATGTGTACCGATTTTTGTGAAATTTGGAGAAAATATGTGGGAGGAGGAGCTAAAAGTGTTTTTTGAAGAAAATTCAAAATGGCGGAAAATCTATCCTGACGCAAATGGGCGTGGTCTATATGGGGAGTTGCGTCATGACCCGAAAAAAGATTTTTATTCTAGGACCTACGGTTCAAGAGTTATAGGCCAAAACGTAAAGTGGGCTGTTATAGCGCCACCATGAGGCCGACTGGTGTAATGTTTTTCTTTAAAATAATTTCGGACTAAATCATAAACCTCCCCACCAAATCTGGTAACTATAGCTCTTACGGTTTCAGAGCAAAAAATACTTGAATTTTAGTTTTTTCACTTTTCCATTAAAGTGGATGGGGACATTTAATGCACTAATAAATCAATATCAATTAAACTATTTAACCAATCTCTTAGCAAAATACAAGCAGACGATTCCCGGTCAAGACGGTCATTTTGACATATGCCACTAAATTGGGAAAAATAAACTGTGGGAGGAGATGCGGTTGAAAAAAAAGTTTATCCAGAATAAAGTTTATCTATAACAATAGTCTGGTTGCCCATTCGGGCAACCACACTAACAAACAAACAAAACATAGTACATTACAAACTGTCACTTCCGGGTCATTTAACTCAGCAAGGCCTAAGCGAAGAAGAATATTCTTCTGCTTTAGACACATCCAATGTCTAAAGATTGGTTTAGATTTTGTTGATTATGGATGTGCCCCTTTCACATCACTTAGAAAACACGGATGTTGCACAACCTGCAGGATACGTCTGATGGTGCAGAATATTGCTATCCTCCCACACTGCCGTGTCGAGAACTAAATCCCCAAGTGTGCACAAGAAGTACAAAACTGCACGCTTCAGAGGTCTCATGAAAGACATGAGGTCTGTGTTGTTTTCCACTTCCACTTTTCCTGCACTTCACTAAGGCAGCAAACCACCTGTTTCACCCAATTATCTCTCCCATAGGGCCCAGAGTCAGACAGTTTGGCATGGTCAAGACTGATTTTGTGAGTGGGTGATTTCAAGCTTTCACGGTCATCAAGTCCACCCTCCAGCACAGGTGAGACTGCTCAATAATTCACTGTGTCCGTAGGGATGGCTGTTTGAGTCACAAAAACGTAATTCTATTGAGTGCAAGGATAAATAATAATAATCTAAATAAAATACAACACTGTGGATGGATGCCAACATTTTGAGACACACAACTGAAAATAATCTTAAAATAATTATGATGATGCTCTTAGTCTAACAGTGTTCATGTTGTTAAAGGTAGGGTAAGTGATATTTTTTGGTTAAAACAAAAAGTATTTTGTTAAAAGGTTAAAGCACTATATTCTGATAGTAATCATTGCTATAGAGTGTTTGTTCAGTAACAGGAGTCTCCCCGTCTCTCCAGCTCTTTAATAAACAGAAAATACATTTTCCGGTAGGTGTCAAAATCTCAGCCAATCAGGAGAAAGTACCCATTTTTAAGCTTCATTTTTATAGTGTTCCAGTTCAAATTTTGCCTGCTCATTTCTTAGTGTCATCACTTCCAATTTCACTTGTTTAATCTATATCTTGATTGAGTTCTCTATCCTGATTGGATCAAATTGGAAATGAAACGAAAATGCATTTTCTGTTTTATAAAGAGCTGGAGAGACAAGGAGACTCCTTTTACTGAACAAACACTCTATAGCAATGAGTACTATCAGAATATAGAGCTAATTAACTCTTATTTTAACCAAAGAAAATCACTTACCCTACCTTTAATGCACAGATACAAAATCCTGACTGTTAACCCCCAAGATTGTAAAAACAAAGTATGAGGGGCTTAAGTGGCTAAAACTGTCTTTGATAACAATTTCACAAGAATCATTTCTGTACGAAAGTAGTCCCTGACTGCCTGCATAAACAAAGTGGCTGCCAGGTGACTGTGCTTATGTAGAATTATGTGTGCTGGGCATGTACAGGTTTTCATTCACAAGCCAAGAAATCTGCAACCAAAGCAGACGAGACAAAGCACATCCATCTACAAAAGGCAGTAGATGAGCTTGCTGTACATCACATGGCAAATGCGAACAGACTGTCCTTGACTAACGCAGAGGTAATTATCACAAACATCACAGGTCCCGGCTGTGGATTTGTCACTCGCATATTGCTAAGGTCTCGGGAACGTTGTATATCCTATAATTACAGCAGGAAACAACATACCCGCTATTCAGACATGAGTGGCAATAAAAGCCTGATTCTACACTTGTTGTCATCATAACATAAGTGTCCTTTATAGGATGGCGGTTCTCAAAGTGGGGTCCGGAGACCGCCAGGAGTCCTTTTGGGGGTTCCAGGGGGTCCCCAGCAAAATGAGTCAATATAGCATCAAAATCAGTTTTTAACCACTTTAACCCATTCAATCCGGGAACGCATCTGTGTAATTTTAGATTTGAGCTATAACCATTATTTCATTTGGTATTTTGGCTATTCAAAAATAGAGCGCCGCGCTACGAGCTTGTAGATCTGCTATTTTTAAAAAAATATGAAAATGTTAGTATTATATTTTTTAAAGCGAACATTTTGAACTCAAATCTTTGCTTCTGGGGGTCCCTGGAATAAAATATCTTACAAATGTGCAAAAATATATATTCAAAGATTTTTCAAAGATCTACAAGCTTGTCTATAAGCTATGAGCTTGTATATTTGCAATTTTTGAATAGCCAAAGAAATCTTAAAATGACACAGATACGTTCCTGGTCTTAATGGGTTAAAAACTATTTTACACTCGGCTATTCGAAAATAGCTGATCTATAAGCTCACAATGCATCGCATCGCTTCCCGCTTGGAGAAGTGTCATCCTCCTTTTGCTTCCTGAATGAGAAAGGGCAAATGAGCCAACACCACGCCGTTTGCTATGGTCCATGCTATGTAATCTCACACTTTCCTCAGCCAAGCTATACTACAAAATGTCATCAGTGTGTAAAGGGACACAAGCTGCAAAAAAAGAAAAAAACGTTTCAAATCTTGTGATACTGAGGAAAGCAACAGAGAGGATAAAAATGGCCTCTCTCTCCCATTTAATTTGTCATCTCCCGCCTTGGGGTGCACCTATATGTGCTACTGTGTTATTATTTGCCTTGGGAATTTATGGGGGAATTTATGCGTTTATAGCATAGACCGTAAAAAAATATTGACAGCGTCACGCCATTGGTTTCTACAGATCGTAAATGAAGCCTATTTTGCAGCAAATCTGCCATCTTTCTATATGCGGTTGATATCCGGTCCGAAATGCAAACGGAAATTAATGCTATTGGCTGAAACCGCAGCGAGGGCAGGTCTTTACTCAGTAGAACCAGTAGAATCCCTATAGAAACATACCATACTTTATCATTAAAATCATCAAATGGGACCATAATTTACCAAAACGCATATCATGGTGATTGAAAGAAGACTTTAAACTAGCGACTGGAAGCATATAGTATTTATGACAATGTTTATTAAGGTAATAAAATCAAGTGTAAAGTTCGCCCAAGAACCCATCCGCTTGAATAGAGCGTAATTGCTTCTGCAACCAGCAGGGGTGAAACAGCGGTGAAACAGCTGAGAAACAGTGGTGAAACAGCAAGACTACAGGCCATTACATATGAACTGCCACACTTCCTATACAGCCTCAATTTACAAGCCGGATGCTAGCCCCTTGGTTTATAGTAATTGTCTCCGCCAGGCCGATAGGCATGGCGAGAGAGTATGTTTTCGCCCCTGTCCGTCCGTCCGTCCGTCCGTCCTGTCTGTGTGTTAGCAGCTAATCTCTGGCACCGTTGGCCCGGTCGCTCCGAAACTGTGCACACACACTCCCTGGATGCCAATTCAGAACCTCTGCCCCAATGTTTTCACATGGGCCTGTTATAGCGCCACCAGGAGGCCGATTTGTGCGAAACCCTTTTTTTTTACATTACTCCTACAGATTTTATCCAAACGTCATGCAAATCGGTACACAGTATCTCTATAGTCATGTGATCAACACAAATCTGTCCGATTTCCCATATTCCATCCTCATTGCCTATGGTTGGCTTCCAAAGTTTGCAGGATTGGTCCGTTTTGAACAAAAAGCCTCAAACTATGCACGCAGCTTGCGATTTCCGTGAATTTTCACACGCACATTCCCACTAGGCAGAGGAAGAAATGCCACCCTTTTCACATTGGCCTGTTATAGCGCCACCAGCAGGTCTAATTTAGCAAAACACATTTTTGGAACAAAATACCTCAAATCATGAATGCAGTGTCTGATTGCCGTGAAAGACCTAAGAATAAATGGCACCCTTTTCACATTGGCCTATTATAGCGCCACCAGGAGGCCACAATAATGTACCTGACCTGTCGGAGACCTGTGCTCCGAGGAGCACTTTTTCTAGTTGAATTATGTCGTCTAATCATTTATACTTACTTTGGGGGGTAACCATTGGTGTCAGAGGGAGGGGCAGCTGCTGCTGGGCACCCCCCCACCCCCCTTGTTATTGTTCAGAGTTGAGTGAGAAGAAGTTTTGTGTGCCTTACCACCACAAATAAAAAACATGATGAAGATAAAGATGCACTTGTAGACGTTGCACTCAAAATGTTAGTCACTGTTTATACTTAGTACCTTGTAAATAAAAAGGCAATTAATCATCACAGATGCTCCAGTGCTTTATTCTCTCCGTCTACTGATGTGTCCCGCTTCTGTGATGCACCGGACCTGCTGTTAACTGTTTGATGCAAGGTGGTACTCACTTTCTTCTCGACAAATAAAAGAGTGTTCCTATAAGCAGAAATTGCCAGTATGGTTGATTTCCATTGGTCATACAATATGACCAAATTATTGGCCCACTGCTGGAGAAATGCAATGCTCATGGTTTGCCAAGTAACAACTGTGACCCATGCTGCATAAATCAATGACCACTAATACTTTGTTGTCCACTAACTTGTCCACTTCCGAAAAGGGGAATTACGCTTTTATGTAAAAAAACAAGCCAGCTCTCCCAACAGGCACAGTGCGACGTCCTTCTGGATGATTGGACTGGATATTCATAGCCACATGTCACTTTTAGCCAAATACTGTTTCAGAAGGAGCTTAAAATGTTGAACGTTGCACTCAAATGCAGTTATTTGTCAAACATTATGCCTCTGGAATCAATGTATAACACTACAAGTTGTTACTGGAAAACAAACAGCTGAGAACTGCTTAAACATACTACAATAAAATACAGGAGGGTTGGCCTTAAGACTGAAACTGACCAAATAAATGGGCCAGTGCTTGAAAAATGCAAAGCTTCTGTTTCACCAGACTATCAAATGTGACCAAGCTGCATAAATTACCCCCGACACTTAAGAGTCCCTCTACACCAGGGGTGCCCATTACGTCGATCGCGATCGACCAGTAGACCGCAGAGGCTGCGCAGGTAGACCACCTGCAATGCCCCTGAATTTTTTTTTTTTTTTTTTTTTTTTTTCCAGGCTCTAGGTGGCGCTGTGGCAGAAAACTGTGGCGCGGCACTAAATTGGGGGGGGGGCGCCAGGAAAAATATTGAAACAGTCCTAATGCCTTAAGGCTATCGCCCCTTACACACCGGGGCGATTTCTTTCATGCGAATAATACGTCTTTTTTTAAAACCTTATAAAGTCAATGCAAGCTTCCACACCAGTTTCGCGGAGCGAAAAAAAGCGTCTTTTAATTATTCGGAACAAGTCCGAATTTTGCGTAGGCCTATATTCGCATATTCGCCGGTGTGTAACCGCCTTTAATGTTGTTATTTAGCCCCCATAGGTAAATGTTTAAGTATTTTCATTAATGGGATAATAATTATTTGTTGGTTGGTAAATAAAATGAATTTGAAAATTTTAATAATAAATCGGTAAAATCAGGCAAAAATAATAATTAAATAACCTAATCCTGACCCTAACCCTAAAACCGAAATAAAGTAACCAAAAAACGGAAAAGAAACTAACAAAAACCAACCAAAAACCAGAAAAAAATATAATAATCCACCCAAAACCGCGCAAATTTCGCCCACCATGCCTACCACCATGCCTACCACTCATGCACGCGCGAGTGGTAGATCACCTTGAGCTGGCAATTTCAATAGTAGAACTCAAGTTAAAAAAGTGTGGGCACCCCTGCTCTACACTGAATTGTACTTATTGTCACTTCCAGCCAAATACATATTTAACACCTTTAAAAATGTTCTTCACTTCACACTCAACTTGAACTTATTGTACTCTGGAATCCATGTAATGTGTAGGGCTATATCAGAGGTTTTCAAAGTGTTGGCTGGGGTGTGCCAACAGGAAAGGAAAATGTAAAATGAAAGCATAAAAATAAAATAAAATAAATGTAGATCCTGATCCACATTGAAACGGCATAGTGGATCTTGGACTTGGCTCCAATTTGGATCTCACAATTCATGTGACCGGTCAGTCATCAGTCATCTATGACTTCAGTCATAACGTATCAATTTTGGGAAAGGTTTCAGCGCATTAACTTTGATTATAAATTAAAAGTTAAACATTTCAAAAAGTATAAAACATGAGAAAACATTGATATAGGCTACTTCTGTTCCAGTTACTGTCAGACATCAGCGCTGATCAGTCCAGTGGTTTGCGAGATAAACTACAGACAGACAGACAGACAGACAGACAGACAGACAGACAGACAGACAGACAGACGCACACACATGGACTTTCTCCCTGCTAGTGGTGCAGTGTGACTTTTATAAGCAGTGTTTTCATGTTTCCCTGAGTGGAAACTGATACTAAAAGGCTTGTGAAGAGTTAATTAGCATAGGAGGGGTTGTTACCAGTCTGATTGTTTGTAGGAGACATTTCCATTGATATATTATTTTTAAGGCGTCATGCAACTTTCCATCCCTTTCAAGTACATCATTTAACAAGGTTTGTAGACTGAATATAAATTGAATAGAGCAAATTAACAGCTCAGTGAGAGTCTATCATGAGACTGTCAACATGTATTATTAGAGTGAGCCATCAACACAACCCTCTGCCAGCTTCTAACAATCAACATTATCCATTAAAAGTAAAATAGATATTGCTATATGAGCTATTGCAATTGAAACAGGTCCATCAGTCGACACAGTATCCATAATTCTGTCACTTAGTGCCATCTAGTGTTGAAAGCTGTATTGGACTAGGTTAGAAAGGATTAGCCTATGCCTAGCAGTAAGCATGGTGATGGTAGGAAACTCCATCGGTAACCGGAAGGGTGGGCACCTGAGAAATCTGAGCACCTCAATGTTAAACCTATTTTCCGAAAATGTGAAAAAAATGAATACATGAATGCTTTGAAACATTTTAAGTCTTAAATAAGGTAAAGTATGTATGGTTTGACCATTTGACATTTAAGGCCTAATATTTCAGCAATTGCAACACATTGCTACGAAACCTGTGCATAGGCAGTCATGCACAGAGCCTATTAGCTGCAGACCTACAGCTGTCTTACCCTGATGACACGTCTGTGAAAAGGTTCCATTTCGCTCTTTTACAACCTGTGAGAAACTGCACAAACAAATGTTGTGCATTGACCTAAAAAATGGCTCTTACTGTAAACAAATATAGCCTGTACATGCCAGAGATATTTAACTTTTCAACAGGTTTGCAGACACACAAGCTCAGTCACAAATGGGCCCAGCTGAAATTGAAGCCCGTCTCATGTTCTGTCCCCAATTGCTCTCTGTCACTCAGTGGGATTTTGAAACCGGTGCCAACGAACGGGTGGAAGACAACAGAGGCCATCTGTTGCCTGTGTGTTTTCCTTGGTGCCCTGCCACAGAACCTTGCCAGCCGACCCAAGGGGATCAACGTACACGGAGCATTCGCCAGGGGATCAGCACACACTGAAGCACCTTTATTGCCCACTGGCTCCTCGGGGAGAAGCCTTTTATTTTGCAAACTCCGGGTCACAATAACAGCAGTCTTTGCTGTACCGCGATCGTTACATAAACACACTATTAACCTTAATTGGCCCAGCCTGGCGGAACACAGAAAAACGTCACTGCTCAGAGAGCATGCACGGTTGTTCCCTTGAGTCACATGAAAACGGAGGCTAAAGTCACTCCACTTTAATTGAAAAGTATACGAGTTACAAATAGAGCGGAAACTTCTACAGTATGCTGCGACAAAACCATTCATTACATTAAATTACCTAAATAACATCTAGATTTCAGTTCAGCTGTGGATTGTCTATAAAGTGCTGCTGCCCCTCGATTGATTGACAGGTTTTAGGTGAGAGATGTGTTCTAAGTCATTCCTCTGAATAATCGCATCACTTACAGTATATGAGTTTCTATAGTTACCCTGCCCACAACAATGGCAAGTGAACAAAATAACTCGAGAACAGATGGTCGGATTTTCCAGTAAGCTGCCCCTAAGAGATGGTTAATTTCTGGGTCAAAAAAGTAAAAGGTCATGGTCACAATCAAGGACAGATTTGGTGGATTTTCATGAAACTTGGTGGGAATGATCAGTTGACTGCACCAAGAGATTAACTTTTGGCGCGAAAAGGCCGAGGACGAGGTCACAATCAAGGTCACGGTCAAATGTAAACAATCAGTCTCAGGAACTGAGAGACAGAACAAGAGATGTTGGTGCAGGGTTTTCACTCCCAGCCAGGTGCATTTATTTAACCACTATTCTGGGGAAAACATTGGTTAAAAACGCGTTGCAATGTGACGTGTTGTGCTTGCAATGTGAGTTTGTAGATAGGCTATTTTCGGCAAAGAGATTTGGTGTAGACAGGGACAAAAGCCTGAGCCCTGGGGGAGCCAGTCAATGAAGCATATAGGGTTTAAAAGTGGTTAATTTCTTTTTGTCAGTGGTTGTGGCTATTCGGACAGGTGTGTGTATCTTGGGTGTCTCTGTGAAGAAGCCTGCACATTCTTTCTAAGCAGAATTTCAACACTTGAAGAACAAAGGACAAATATGATATGAAACAACCAATTCAGTCTACCATCAAATGTGAATGGAGTATCCTAGACTATTTGTATGACAAACATATAGTATTGTTTTCTTTGGTGTCTGGCTTTGGTAAAAAGAAAAAAAGAAAACAAGTTAAGTGATAAAGAAAGTATAAATTAATGTCTTCATTTGTACTCCATTTTCTCTGGTGAGGCTCTCTGGGTCTATTATTGGATTCAACGTAAGCTACAAAAACACATAAATTATTTAACCCTAAACTCGTGCCTCTGAAATGTTTCTGGTACATTTTCTACGTCTCATAATTGGTTTATGAGTGTCAACAACTTTCATCATCGACTGGACAGACTGTTGGAATGTGTTGTACAAAATAATGAATGTAATGAGATGAATCATTCATGTCAGCAGGCAACACGGCAAAGTGGGATATAGCAAATGTTGGATGTCTGCGTGCACTCTAGCCCTTTGGCTAGAGTCTTAAAACTTAATCCTGCAAATAATAATAATCACTTCTTAACCAACTGAAACCCTAGCGCCCCTATTCTGGGCATGTTGTAATGAGGCAAACATTGTGCCAAAATAGCAGATCTAAAAACTCACACAAACACATTGCAACGTGACGAGTTGTGACCTTCTAGAGCTGCTATTTTCGGTGAAGAGATTTGGTGTAGAGGGAAAACAAATTGGGGCCCAAGGGCAGAGCCCTGGGGGACCCTGGTCAACAAAGTATGAAAGGGTTTGAGTGGTTAATTCAAGAAGAATAACATTTAAATTTAGAAACCATGTTTAGAGACCGGATACAGTAATGAGGTTTGCACAAGAACTGCTGTTTATGTTCAAAAACCTGGCACTGTCTGACTGTCTGTGGGCAGAAGCTCCTCTAATGAGCAAAAACTCCTAATTGCACAGTGCCGAGTTCCAAACAAGCTCATATACTAATTCAAATTGTGATCATAGACTGGGATAAATATGCTGAAAAGATTATAAGTTCATTTGTATAGCACATTTCATATGAGGGTAAATCATAGTGCTTTACATAAAAAAGGCATCCAAAGACATACAGAAATAAAAAATGTAACTACTAAAGTGCGCTCCTCGGAGCAAAGGTCTCCGTCAGGCCGGGTTGCCTACCCAGGGCCTGCAAACGTTGGTCATAACCACTTGGAATGGGATCTGAAAAATCTAACTCATACATCTTGATCACATAGATAACGTGTACCGATTTTGGTCAAATCTGTAGTAGTAGTAGTAAAAAGTGTGTTTTGAATAAAATGGCAGAAATGTAATCTGGCATTAATGGACGGACAGGGGCAAAAACATAGTCTCGGCCACGACAAAAAGGTAGAAAGAGTAGAAGGGATAGGAAAAAGATTTAATCAAACCTTTTATATGCTGTGTGTGGTGATCTGCCTTTGTGTCTGTTCTCCACTAGAGGGCAGCCAAGCATACCTGGGATGCACCTGATGAAGGACATGACCTGTCCAGGAGAAACCATTGGTGCATTAATTTATTTCACTCCTTCATCCTTTATTCATACAAATATGGGGCACACAAAGAGCAAGCAAGAGTGAGAGCAAGATCGGTTTTCAGGTGAGCCCTGCTCACACCACGTCTAATGAATTTTAATCAGGCTTTAAGCAGGCTCCCTGCAGGTTTCTTGCATAAAGTGGCGTAGCCTTAATAACAAAGAAACCAAAATGTGCTGTACATATGGTTTATACAGCAGCTACCCGCCTTGTCCAATACAATAGACATGACCTTTAATAAGGATTACACCGCACTAACATGACAGGTGTTCTGCCCCTGCATACAGTGCACACACAGCCTATAGGCCCAGATTCTTTTTTTACTAGAGAATGACTAGTCTAGTTGGTTAGTAGGCTACAAGCACAAACATTAGCCTACCACGTCTCATACACACACACTCGAGTTTTGAGCATTATCGTTATTCCTTAAGAGAAGATTTTTACGGCCCTAGCAGTGATTCTCAACCATTTTAATTTCAAGGACCTTGCAGTTTCACATGCATTAGGCTACGGACCCCCATTTAATGTCATTTCTATCTCTGAGACCCCAATTTATATTGTAATGTCAATTTTACTCTGAGAGTGTACAACTGGACCCGTTAGGGTACACTCTCTGAGTTACAGACCCAAAAGGGTCCATTTGGTTCCTAACTACCGGTATCTATCATTTAGCTGGGGACCCCCTGGAATTCCCTCAGGGACCCCTGGTGGTCCCCGGACCCCACTTTGAGAACCACTGATGTAAAGCTCCGCTTCCAGAGTCCCTCCGTCGGAGTAAGTATTATTTTCTTGTTGACCACAGTGCCTAGCCTATTTTATTTTGAATTTGAATATGTTAACAATGATTGTATTGTATGAATAGTTCCCCGTTTCAACCATGCAATGGTTTAAACTTTAAAGTAGTCCTTGAGGGGGTTTCAGGGGGTCAGCCAGCAAAATTAGTAACTAGCATCAGAATCAGTTCAACCACTGGCCATTTGAAAATAGCCGATCTACAAGCTCAGAACCTGTCACATTGCAATGCTGTGAGCTTGTAGATTGGCTATGGTCAAAAACCTTGTAAAGATTTTGAAACACTTTTGAAACATATTAACACATCTTGTATGGGGGTCCCTGGCACAAAATATTTATGGGGGACTGCAGCAAAGTAGCCTAGAGATTTTTGTGGACGTCCTTCACATGAAAAGGTTTGAGAACCACTACTTTAAAGATTCTCAAACTCAAATGCCAGTCAAGTGCTTTTTAGTTCACATCCAGTAACATTTCCAGGGAACATGTACTGTAGGTCTACAGTAGGATTTAAATTAAAATGATGAAGATTATGAGAATAAGATTATGAAGGAGGTGACATAAATGATTCTAGCAATATTCAGGAATTCAGAATCATATATAGGATTCTGTTGGAAATTTCATAATCCTTACTACCCCCCCCCCGTCCGTCCGTCCGTCCGTCCGTCCGTCCATTGAGTTCAATGGACAGGTGGCGCCATCTTGTGAGGTTTTCAGCTATTACTTTCAATGGTCTCACGTTCTCTTCTTGACCAGAGGGAATGGTGAGTGGGGAGTTCAGAGGAGATTCCAATTTCCAATGTAATTTCCCTTTGCCATTAGGCTAGTTAGCCTAGCCTATAGGTAGGTTAAATAAGTGCGTCACACAAAAACAAACAAATGGATGTCCAGTCGACATTGCAGTTTAGTGGTAGACAGATAAATGAATGTAGTTGTACTATCATAGCCTACCAGTTGTAGCTACTTGTAGTTATGTGGTTTAAATTCTGTGGCTGTTTCTGTTGCTGGTCTTTCTGTTCTTGTCTGAGACTGGTAAGAACTTACTATAGTACTCCCCAGCTGGTACCTGCCTTCACTGATTAGCAGTGGTGGAAAGTAACTAAGTAAACAAAAACAACAGCGTGGCAAGTGACGCATCCTGTGACGTCCTTGCGTGGGTATAATAAATAATTATTTACAAAATGAAAAATAACTACGCTTTATTGATTCTTTACAGAAATACATTGGGCTATATTTGTATCATAACAAAAAATGTAATGAAATCTATCTCTAGGGTGAGATAGTTTGTGTTTATAAACGAATTTCAATCTGATATTTTTCTTAAAGTGACACAAGTACATTTTGATACCAATCATCACTTTTGACTCAAGTACATTTTGAATTCCGGACCTTTAGTTGTAACAGAGTGTTTCTACATAGCAGTATTGATACTTTTACTTTAATAAGTAAAAAAAATAATAGTACTTTTTCCACGGTTACAAACTACATTATTACAAATAAATAACTTCTGAATCTTACACGCATAGGACACGCCCCGTTACGTCTTTATAATGTTTCTTTCAAGACATAGGCTAAAGGTCCTTGCACACTGGTGCGTCTTTTCGTTGCGTTTTTTTTACAACAATGAAAAAAATTGAAAAAACAATGACAAAAAAAAAAACGCAACGAAAAGACGCACCAGTGTGCAAGGACCTTTAGGCTAATATTGTACAGATTTCCATAAGAAATCCGAGGGTGGCATTTAAAAATGTAGCATACAGCGCTACAGCGTTGTAGTCTGCAGTGGTGTAAAGTAACTAAGTACATTTACTCAAGTACTGTACTTTTGATCAACTGCTAGTTGATAATCAGGTTGCCATGGTTACCAGCTCAGAGTATCTGAACGCTGTAGCAAGTTGCTACAGCGTTCAGGTACTCTGAGCTGGTAACCAAGGCAACCTGATTTTTTATCAACTAGTTGACAACGTCGCGTGCGGCGCTCCGCCCCCCTCACACGTGATCGGCTGAGAGGCACCCGTGTCGCAAATTCAAAACAAGTTATCGCGTCCCGGTCTCATATGTGATTGGCTGAAAGGAGTAGCCTACGTCACGCATCTGACGTTTATAAGCTGGTCCGCTGGTCATATTTGCTCATACCTGTTCGAGACCAACATACTACAGTATCGTTTTTCTTTCTCAGAACACAGTTGATCAGCTACCTTTCTGAAGCTATGGGCAAATCGGCTAGAAGGACTTTTTTTAGACGGGTTGCCCCGGCCCGCCACGAACCCTCTTCCCGGGTCCACAAGGTGGCGCGTTGTGACCGCCACGACCCCCAGGATACCGTGCATTCCACGGTCCACAAGGTGGCGCGTTGTGACCGCCACGACCCCCAGGATACCGTGCACTCCACGGTCCACAAGGTGGCGCGTTGTGACCAGGAAATCAGCAAGGACGTCACTCCGTGTTTCTACGAGGAGCAGCCCAACGGCTGTCTGCGGCAGAACTGCCCGTTCCTTCACCGGAGAAGCCCCTCTCGGTCTCCAGAGGCATGGAGGTCGGCACGTCGGCAGTGTTCCTCCACCCCGTCCAGTGCTGAGGACCAGTGGAGCCATGCTGCTAAAAGGTACCCCACCACCACCAGGATGGAACCAGGCACCACCAGCCCCCTGAGAGACCTAAGGGAGCAGCTCCATCGGCCAGGTACCATCACCACTAGGCCCCTGAGAGAGGAGTTCTATCAGTTGGGAGAACCTCTCCTTGAGTTGGACCTGGAAGACTTCATTTGCTACTTAATGAAGAAAGGCGGAAAAGCGGCTCGAGGGAAAATCAGCCAGGATTCAGGACATCTCCAGAGAGGCACTTTTACCTGAAAGAGGGGGTTGAGAAGAAAGGCCTCTCACCATCAAGAGCCCTGCAGGTTCCAAGTCCAGAGGACCTGAAACGGGTCCATGGAATGAATGGCTACAATGTGAAGGAACGGAAGACGTCACCACCACCTTTACATTATTTTTCATTATAACCTTAAAAAAACAGAGAAAAAGAAAAAAAAAACGGTCCTTTTCAGGGCCACTTCCTCTCCTTTTGCTGTGACCTTGCCGTGGTGGAGAGGCTTAAGTGACTCAGCGACCCTGTGAGCAATGCCCATGGTGGGGGTTCAAGGCCCTGACAGGTTCAAACATATGGGACTGCTCACAGTTGAAGAGTCCAAACTAACAACAGCAAAGTCTACTTTTCTTTAATTAGTGAGGTGTTTCAAATTGGCTTAAGGGAGGGCCGGCGGACCTCTGACGTCACGCCATAACCATATAAGGAGTTCCCAATGCAGCTACTGCCCAATTATGGAGTGTGTCGTCTAACCTCAAAGTGTCATCATGGCATCAAGCACAAACAAATCAGTCAGCTCCATATTACTGATGATATCAGGGATCTCCATATATGGGCATAAAAGGGCGTAGGTGTGAGGGCCACATAACAGCCTGAACCTCTAGTTAAGGAAAATTGTCTTAACACAATCATGCATTATTTATGCCACAACACAATTGATCCGTCCTATAGTACACACGCTCAAATGACTTATGATTTTTTTCTAAGTACGACATAAAAGACAAATCTTTCAACTACAATGACATGCCCAAAATAGGGACGCCAAGGTGAAAGTTAAGGACCCCAACCCTTTTCCTATGCTGCAGGTTCCTGAACTTGACCGTTTGCATGCTATAGCAAAACTCAGTGTAAAAAAGTGACTTGTTGTTTTGCCATTCTATGCCCTTGTTCCATTACCCATCACTTAAATGAATATTTTCTTAACATGCGTTATGCCTTACTGCAAATAACCTCTTGAGCCATTGTGTCCCTATTCTGGGCATGTTATAATGGGAGAACAATCTCCCATTTGGTGGAAATAGCAGATCTACAAGCTCAAAGCGCATCTTCGCCAAAGAGATTTTGTGTAGAAGGAAAAAAGTGGGCAAAGGATAGACTCCCGAGGGACCCCAGTCAATGAAGTGGGTGATTGTTGAACTCAATAACAGAATCAAGCAGTAATGTATTCCTGAGCAGAGATAAAAATTGATATTTTTGCAAAAGCAAGCATACTTAAATTAATTTGATTACTCTTGACTTATTGTGATATATGAAGACATTTTATATTGTGATAAATGTAAGAAGAAGGCGTTCCGTGTGATTACATCATAATAAGGACAGAAAAGTGAAATCAAATAGCAGTTCACAATTTATTTACTGAATAAATCTTGGACAAAACACCAGAGTCTGTTACGATACAATCAGAACATCCGAGGCAGATCTCCCACCATGCACCACCCCCCTCTGTGAAATGAAGCAAAGAACTAAGAAAAGAAAGGACTTAACATTAGCACCAAATCAGCACCAACTTAAATAGGGGTATAGCTCATTCTACATAAAAAAAGAAAAAAATAGAACAGAAAGAGAGCAAAACTGTCGTTTTAAAAAGCAACAAATCAGGAAATAGCAAATTGAAAAAATGTCTGTTTTTTTTTCTTTTTAAAAAACAAGCAAACCCCACCCACCCCTCCCACCGCTAGGCAGGCTATAGCATTCATAGGGCACATGCCGATGACTAGATAGAAACAAAACAAAACACAAATTCAAGTAACATTGAGATACGTGTCCACTGGAACCCATTTTTTAGACCATGATCGTTTTCACAGAACCTGTACAGGCAGTAGAAAATCTAACATGAGGCCCTGAAAAGACCGGGTCATAGCGATAGTATCATTGAATACGTTTTTAAAAGAAAAAAGAAAAAGGAGTAAGGGAGACTGGGTGGCATGGGTGGTCGGGCACAGAAATACTGGCACAAAAGAATAAATTGTTTATTCTAAAACTTCAGACAGGCAATACACGCCCACCACACACTTTGCGCCTGTCCTGTGTCAAAGATATTGCCTACATTATACATGAAAAAAAAAAAAAAATCTCAGAAAACAACCCTGCAATGTAAAACTTTAAATATATATATTCATATTTATATATATTTATATAATATATATAGTTGTTACAATTTAAATAAATGTTACAGTTTTTTTTCCATTCCTACAAATGATGGAGGAATTTAAATAAGAGGAAGCTAAGTTTTAAGAGGTGGACTCTTTCGTATCACCTAACCTTA
Organism: Gymnoscopelus braueri; assembly: GCF_963280865.1. NCBI lineage: Eukaryota > Metazoa > Chordata > Actinopteri > Myctophiformes > Myctophidae > Gymnoscopelus > Gymnoscopelus braueri. The sequence continues at coordinate 37,243,681 of NC_137616.1, read as the reverse complement.
ACGCATCAAGTTGCACGATGCCACATCAGGAGGCTTACTGAGAGAACTTGCAAATTAAGGTTTAGGAAGGGAGATTAAAGCAGCAGTAACAACAGAATGCAATAGCTTAGAAACTAAAATATGTGGCAGCAAAATCCTGTGTTAATTTATCCATTTGTAACACAGTGAAGAAATGTAACCAAATGCACTCTGGTTACATTTGTTCACTCTCATAGATGAACACTCAGAATTTTACTGTGTATGACAGTAAAAAAAAGAAAAGAAAAGTTTGTTATGGACAAACGAATAAAACAATGAATAAAGAGTGTGGTGAAGGCCTAAGATGTTGAGGAAGGTGTAAGTACATATGTTACTCAAGAAGTTCTATGTGAAGGAGTTTACCGACAGTGTATGTCAGAATTTACGAAACATTTTTAATGTCATGTTAAACACAAGTGAGAAACAGGGGGAAAACGTTTTCAAAATAAAAAACAAAAAACAGATGAGGTCAACTATCTCAATGAGTGTGTGAACAGGCAGAAGCCAAGTCTGGTTGAAACCAACAGTCCAGGGTCTGTGAGCTAACCCCCACATAGGCTAGAATACATTAGGACTTGGGGAAGGGATGGAGGGGACTTCTGACCCTGGCTCCTGTGGTTATGGGTCAATGCTACCTAAAGCTATACAAGAGGAAACAAAACGCATTACTGTAAGAGGAGTGGCGTTGTGGTTCGTTCAGTTATTCTGACTTTTCCTCCTGGTTCTCCTCTGTTCTGTCCCTTCCTGCTTTCTGTAGTGTCACAAACGGCGTGCACCTCTACTTTTTCAAAAGAGCACGACATTAAACCAAACAGATCTGAAAAAGAACATTTGCTACATTGTTTCACGACTTGCATGTCTGGCGGCGTCAACCTCCCCCCCACCTCACCCCTGCCAGGGAAAGGGGCGGGGGAGAGGGTAGCATCGCCGACTTGACGTTTAGGATGCCATTTGTCATGCCAGGCTCAAGGTTTTCCCTGGAATGGTGGAAATAAAACAGGATGGAAACACCTTTTGTTGTTGTTGTTAGTGACAAATGTTCATCTCCTAATCTCTAACGTACACTTGTTTGTTTTGCTGTTTCTTATTTTTTTTCTTCTTGGCTTTGCCGTGAGACGTGGCAGAGCCAACCGTGGCGGAGTCGTCCCTTTGTGCTTAAGGGGAGGAGGGGAGGGGGCTCAGCTGAAGAACTGCTCCAACTCCTCTTCCATGCTCACCTCGGGGACTGTCTGCTCCTGCTCTCGTTCCCCTCGGCCGGGAGGCACTAAGCCCCCGCCGGTGGCACCGGATGCGGCGAACCAGGGGTGCTCCAGGATCTCCCGGGAGGTGAGCCGCTCGGCGGGCTCCCGGCGCAGGATGGAGCGGATCAGGCACTTGGCCTTGGGCGTGAGTGTCTCGGGGATGCTGAAGTGTCCCCTGCGGATCTTGCTGAACAGCGAGCCGGGCTCTACATCGTGGAAGGGGTAGCGCCCCACCAGGATGGTGTACAGCATGACGCCCAAGCTCCAGACGTCAGCTGCCTTGCCGGAGTAGCTGCCGCTGGCGTTGAGGATCTCGGGGCTGACGTAAGCTGGACAGCCATGTTTGTCAGACAGGGAGTCGTCGTGACCATCCAGGATGTAGGTGTCCTCAAGGCTCTCAAGCTTCACCAGGCTCCTGCAGGCACAAGGGAATAGAAAGACAAACATACATTATGTAAACAAATTCATACAGTACAGCATAATTTTTTTCAATTATAATAATGCATTGCCTCTCTATTCGCTGTCAACATCGAGGCTCCAAATTGTTCTAGAGAGAGAGTGAAGTGGGGCAAATTATTCTGATGGTCATCTAGCCATTTTAAAACCAACATTTTTGGATGTAAGAAGTAGAGCACCTAATGTTTCAAGCTTAAGGTCAACATCTCTCACAAAGATAATTGCAGCGCCAACAAAGATCAGCCTATAAATAGATTTTCAAAAGACCACACCGCAATTCAATAAGTCTCTGGCTGAATGGACTGAATGAAGAGTCTCACAAAGAGAACCAAGGCTCCAAATAATGTGTTTTTTTGCATTTTAATCTTGCTGCCCTAATCTCTCAATTATTAGTCTCACTCTCAACAAACCTGCTGGCTTGTGCTCCATGCACAGCTGGACTGTAATTAAATTAAACTATCAAATACTTATTTATTGTGGAAAGCAATATTATATAATGTCTTATACCTATTGTTTTTTTCTCTAGCCATGATGCTCATGACTGAGTGCAGATCACAATATTAACTTAACTATGAGAGAGACTAACCCAAGCGGCCAATAACGGATTTTCATTAGACAAATGTGTTAAGTAGCGAAAATCTGTTATTTAGTTGAGCGACACGTCATGCGACAAAGTATAAATTAGGCCTACAGAATTAGTCAAAGCTCTGGCAACAAATTCACCACACGCAGAGCAAAGAGACAAACTTGTGCCGGCTGTTTAAGCACTGGCCATCTGTGTGCCATAACTGTGAGCCATGATGCACGAGACAAGAACAGCCAATGCGTAGTAGCATCTTCTGGGAGCCAACTGAACTGTCGTTCAGTTTTACTAGGGGGAAAAAAAAGAACCAGGGAGCACTGGCTTATACATATTCAAAACCATATTCTCTGCTGTCTTGACATATGCATCCACTTGCATGCCCACTCAGTGCAGCCCAGGAGTTTGTTGCCAATAAGAGCAATTTGACTTGAGGGGGTGGCTTCATTTTTATGTTAATATGCTGTAAAGTACATTACCATTTTCCCTTCAGCAATATTATATTTCTATGTGCAGAATGTCCTTTGTTCACAAAGACAGATGCGGAACCAAATGTTGGTTTCAGAGGAAGCATGTCCTTGTCTGAACAGCGACTCATTTGTAGGTCACAGAGCAAACCTGCAATACAATCAACAGGGTTTAACGCCTGCTGATCACACTGAACGGTCTCTGCAAGCAATCATTGGGGCTAAGGTCTAATCCATTATTTTAATCATAGCACAGCCTCTTCATTTGAGCTATGCAGAATTCTGTGTGGAGATCCGAAAATATCTCTGCCGAGCTACGTGTAGGAGTAAAGGAAAGCATAGCAGCCGTGGAGCCTGTGCAAGGTGGCTCTGCTGTGCTGTTGGATTCCACTCGTGGCCGACCTCTGACCTACAGACTTTATACAAGCTGGTGGTTGGTCAATGGTAAACAGCAGTGTGACATAACCAGGTCAGGAACTTAACACATGCTGTAGAACCTGCTGTGGTACTATCGGCTGTCTCTCTCTCCCGCACTCTCTGTCCCTCTCTCCAATTTCGGTCCTTCTCTGGACATTCACTTGAGCCCTCGAGTACTGCACTTTGGTTGGAGCCAGAGTGGATCTTAATCTCAGTCTGAAGGAGCTTTTCTCTTATCTCTGTCCACTTCGTCTCCACCGGGCCATGGATGGCGGCCTAAAACGGTGAAAGCACACCCTTGACACGCCCGCAACACTCAACGTGCCCCAAAACTGTCTTGCACCATCACTCTCGAAATTCAGCAGGCATCAATCATTTAAGGGAGGGCATGGCATCCCGGCCCTGGGAGTAGGAGAGCATGGCAGCCAAGGTTGTCAGGCTCATATTGAATACGCGAGGCAGCTCAGCTTCCCGGTTTCCACAGCCGGTGCCAGAGACTGACGCCACGCATTTGGAGAGGGGGCATCCGGTGGCAGGCTGTGCTTCTGGCACTGGGTGTTAGTCAAGCACCAGCTTACCTCATTTGATAGATTTAATATTGATTTTATGGACTCTCTGCTAAGATCATGAGGAAAGGGGCGGGGTACAAATGTTTTTGAATCTGCGACAGACAATTTATAGAATTCTAAATTAACTAATGGACATTGGACAGAGGTTGCTGTGGCAACTGACAATGCCTGGATATTGTGGATGCAGTTTGCAAATGCCGTCACCAGGGGGCAGTAAGTCTGTGCAATCCCAGAGTCAGCAAGCCAATAGCCTATTCTTGCTGATCCCTACAGAAGTGCAGCCTTGAATGGCAAAATCTCAACCTAAATTAACATCTGTCGCACAAAAGCAACTTCAGTGCCTATGCAACTGCCTATGCTTCCACATTAAACTTCATTCCATGCCCGCAGTCCCTTATTTAGCTTAACCACTTGAACTCTAGGGTTCCTATTCTGGATTGAACATTAGGCAAAAATAGCAACACAACAGGTTGTGGGCTCACAGATCGGCTATTTGTAGCAAATAGGTTAGGTGTAGAGGGGAAAAGGTGTGGACCTAGTATAGAGCCCTGGGGGGCCCCGGTCAACAAATATATATAGGGTTTAAGTGGTTAAATGGCACTTCAGCCATAAATGCATACATAACTAAACCCTGTGCAAATATAGCTGAGAGGAACTGAAAGGGCTGATGTTTTATGTACACTGTATGATTTGTGGGGGGATATTTAAGCTTGACACCATCTCACTTTACAGCCTCCCGTTCTGTGATACGCAGAGATGACACTCACTCAACTGCTAAACTAGCATACAAACGAAGACAAAATAGGAGGAAACAGACAGCTGCGGTGGCTCTGAAAGGTGAATCCAACCAGACAGCGTTTAGCAGCAACATATCTCAATGCTCACCTGTCCTCGTTCTTGAAGACGAACTTCCTCAGTTTGAGGTCACGAAGGACCAATCCATTGTCGTGGCAGTGTGCCACGGCCGAAGCTATCTGATGGAACAGTCGGGCGGCCTCGTCTTCCCGCAGCTTCTTGCACATGCGGACGAAAGAGTGCATGTCGCCATGGCTCCTCTCGAAGAACACATAGGCCCGTGTCTCCCCGAGCAGGATCTCCACTATCTGGTTGATGTGTTGGTGTGTGCCAAGGGCAAAGTAGGCTGCCAGCGACTCCTGGTAGCGGCCAATGTCAAACACCTGTGATCGCATAGAGAGGAGAATTAGTTGGTTCCATTAGATGGTTAAGTCGCCATCGTGGCTCTCATTACGCCTTGGAGTGTTTGTTAACATGTCAGGAGAGTGCTCTAAACCACTGGTGCAAAATGATCCGGGTTTTGTCTATTTCCCACCCTCTAGACATGCAATTAAGATACAAACAAAAACAAATCCTGTATTTTGCTTTGTTCAGGAGCCAGGGAGGGTAGGTAATGGATCTTGAAATACAGGCAAACGGAATTGGAATGTAAACGCAGCCCAGTTTTGCAGTGCGTCTTGGTTTCCATAGTAACCTCTCAATTGACTTTCAGTAAGGCTGTACAGGTGAGATGGCCTCTCCGCTCGAAGGCAAGAGGCAGTCAATACAAGGGCTCCCCACAGCCCCTCAAGGTCTAAAGTTATGACCTAGGTTTTCTGGCTCGGCACGGGCCATCAATCCTAGAGGCATAAATTGAACTTCGGTGGAAGGTACAACGAAATGGTCACAAAGAAATTGCAGTCAGAAAACCAGTAAATCTAGCTTGCAGCCTGAGTCAAAGGCTGTGGGTTCATTATAGCCATGTCGTTGCCACAGTACCTCAGTCACAGTGTGTATAGGATATTTACAGTTCCTTACGAGCCCACTGGTGCATATAACCATCATCTCAATTCATTAAGCCATTTTAAGCCCGCTTAATGCTCGTAATGTTTAATAATACTCCTGGGACATTCCAGTGTCCATGTAATTAAAAGTAAAGTCAATATATAGTGTGTGTGTGTGTGTGTGTGTGTGTGTGTGTGTGTGTGTGTGGGGGGGGGGGGGGGGGTAGCAGCCTGAAGTTTTAAGAAAATGGCACCACAGTTTCTTAACTCCCAAAGTTCTGACGTTATCCCTATAGCAAACATATGCCTAGTCTCTTAGTCTCTTCCTACTCCCAGAACAATGGCAGATGTTTTTTTGGGGGGGGTTTGCGACCAAATGTGCATAACAAGCATGCATGAGACAGATACACTTGCAATGGCGAAACACATCCCGCATTCAATTGTTTGACAATGGGGAACAAAGCCGTCGGGTGAAGGACTTTGAAGAGGAGTGTGTATGTATGTGGTTACTCATTCTTTTGTCAGTGTTACATCATGCAACCCAAACCACACGGCGCGGTGCCTGGCTCTCCATTCACTTTTTCCATTAGGCTGACTATTTTACTACGTATTTAAAAACAGGAGGCAAAGAACATCTATAAACGCTGTACTATGCCAATATTCCAAAGGATTAGTGTGCGCAACAATGAGACTATGCTTTCGAGTCGAATGTGTTCGTACCATTTGAAGAATATCCATTGAAATATGGGAACAACATTAGCACCTAAAAGCATCATTTTATAAGATTTGTACAAATGCACCAACATGTTCTAGCTTATACATTAATTCGTCATGTTATTCATATGACAGACATTACCCAAGTTAAAGCATTTGCACAAAAAGGGGAGCAGGGGTTAAGGACCTATGTGCAAACTGCGGCATTTTACGATTATCAATTAATGAATGTGTTATTTCTTTATGTTATGTTGATGAATTGAATGAATACATAGGACCCCAATGGAAACAAGACTTTTTTTGGTGTTAATCTTTTAGATCAAGAGTTTGACTGTACTCCTGCTGTGTTGCATTTCTGTCTAATACAGTATGCAATCAATCAAGTATGCTGCCAATCATGGATTCCAAGGATTCCTCACCTTACAGACGAGCTGCTCCCCGCTGTGCAGGTGGGCGGCTCTGAACACGTGGTCTCCCTCCAGCGGCTCCAACAAAAGGTAATCCCCGATGCGGGAGATGCAGTGCGAGGAGTCCGGGGTCTCCGGGGGGCTGGGGGGGGACCCGAGGTTGGGGCTGAAGCTCTGCAAGGAGGATTCGCTGGTCCTCAGGCAAGACAGGTCTTCGAAGTCGTGCGATTTGTGCCGCGATCTCCCATAACGTGAGATGTTAATGGGGTTTGACCTCTGTATGTTCATGAGGGAATGATGTAATAACTCCACAAAGCCGGGGCCTTCCTCCTCCACCTCTTCAGCACGATCCGGTGGTTGTTGTAAACTTATTATATAGTGCAATGATGTTGTGCAACAGTTCAACACTTTGTAGTTATTCTTAAATAAAACAAAACAAATCTTTGAGTTTAAATGAAGTTTTTTTTTTGTGTCGGTTCTTGCAGATTGCCAGTTATGGATGATGACTATCAAACAATGATAGACAGTCAAAGCTCGGTGGCTGGTTCGTAATACAATGGGGGAATTAAGGGGGGGGGTAGTTTTACGAAGATGTATTTCTCTTTTTCAACGTTTATCTACTTGGTCCGTTTCGATTTCCACAAATGTTCTATGATCTAATAAAAATAAAAAAAATGTTAATTTCAACTGCAAATCTTTGCACAGATCGGGTGCAAATGTCAGCAGCAGCAGTGCGGGTTTAAGTGACTAAGAGAATTGCAACAAAAGGCAATGCTATCAAACGTCAGCTTTTGCAAGTGCAACGAGGACCTGCTAACGTTAAGTTAGCACCACACGGCTCATCTAGGTTAGCTTATCTCGCCGGTTTAAACGGTAATAATGGCACGTTTCATAGAACCGAAACAACTAGTTTGTGGATACCGCTTGCATGCAAAAGACAACGACAAAAAGACGATTATAAAAAAATGGAAGGACGTTTCTGCAAGCTTTTCAGTTACTGAATTAAACCCTGAATAAGTCAAACACACAAGTGAATGATATAGCAGGTGCAGGCAAGGGGGGGGTTGGGGGCTATCTTAGTTAGCTTCCTTGCTAACTAGTACCAGGTCAGTGCAGTCAGTGGCCTTCTTCTTGCTCCCCCAGATACCAGATCCATGCACGGCGATCGTCATCAAACATACGTTGATGATCATAAAACCCCCATCGAGACGTACAAGAGATGAGCCTTTGTTGTTGTGGTGGTGCCGGGAGTCGATCGGTGCCCTTTTTTGCTGCGGCGGATCGGATCGGGCTTCGTTTTGGGGTTTTTTTGGATAATTTTTCTAATGAAAAATGCAAAAAAGGAAACAATCGTTGCCGCTTGATCGCTGCTGGAAGAGGGAACGATCAATGAAGGGACGGCCGGCCGACTTTCCCCAGGCCTATCCCTGGAATTCAGCAGGACATCCTTCTCGTCTTCTCCCGTGGTGCTGTACCTACGTGGCTCTGAGGGGATCTAGTCCATTCAGTGCCTTCACACACACACTGCGCTGCCGTTGCGAGAGCTGACTAGTACCCAGTGTTGCCAGGTTGTGTGAGAGAAATAAGCAATAAGGTCTAGGGGGAAAAAGCCCAAAAGAAGCGACTATCTACAGGAGCCCTTTGAAAATATAGCCGATCTACTTGTAGATTGACTACAAAAATATATATTGGAAGATTCTTTTTTAAATGAAGAACATTTTTGAACACAAATCTTGTATGGGGGTCCCTGGCATATATTTCAGATGGGGGTCCGCAGACAAATACATATTCATTTGGGGGTCCTTGACTTGAAAATGTTTGAGAACCACAGGTTTAAACAACATTACGAAAAAAGCCCAAATAAGCAACAACTACACTTTAGAAACAAGCCCAAAAAAAACGCAACCCAACTGCCAAATGGCAATAAGCAAGCAACTTTACAGAAAAACAAGACCAAAGTCGCTTATATTAAGCGGACATGGCAACACTGACTTCCACACACACAGACACATACCCTCCTCCACCGACCCGCCCCCCTGACGTAGTTCACACAGTGAAACCCCATTGGCTTCCTACGTGACTAATAATATGCGGTCATGTGAGAGCCGTGTAGTGTGTGAGGTACCCCCCCCCCCCCCTACAAATCTAAATGTGTCCCATACTGATAAATTAGCTGGGAGGGGGGGGGGATGGGATGGGACGTGATCAGTGTTGCCAGGTCGGCTTATTATTTATAAGCGACTTTGGGATTCTTTTTCTGTAAAGTTTCTTGGAAATATTGGTAGTTGCAGGTTGTGTTTTTTTGGTCTTATTTCTAAAGTGTACTTGCTTATTTAGGCTTGCTTCCATTTTTTTAATTATTATTTAAACCAGTGGTTCTCAAATATTTTCATGACAATGTTTTGTGCCAGGGAGCATTTGTGAATGTTTCAAAAATGTCCCAAATGTTCCACATAGTATTGCAAGAGTTTTTGAAAATAGCCGATGATTGCATATAGGTTTAAAAGTGCTCATGTGGCCTATAAGTTTCTTCTTTTGGGCTTGTTTTCCTAGACCTGGTTGCTTATTTCTCTCACACAATCTGGCAACACTGTATTGGATGGGATGGGGATGAGAGGAGAGCTACTGTAACATGGCGTGTTGCAAAATGTGCTTCCTCTTGAAATGTCATTCATGGGGAAGATAGGGGATTTTCCACCGTCGATGTTGTTGATGCCGCTATTGTTTTCAAGGTGTTGCACCATAGTTCATTTGCATCTCCTCAGCAATTCTATAACCCCCCCCCCCCCCCTCCCTTCCCCATGACTGTTTAATGTTCCTTGTTTTCTCTCTCTGGAAGAGCAGGGTGTGTGAGAAAAAGAAAGGATTGAGCAATTCTTGCGTAGGAATGTAGGTCGTTGAGAGGAATGCTTGCAGCTGGACGTGGGACAGTGACAGAAGTGGTCCTTTTAACCTCTCTTCCCTAGCTGCCTTCCAGGCAGGAACATACACGCACGCACTCACGCGTGTTCACGCGTGTGTGTGCGCGCGCGCTCACACACACACACACACACACACACACACACACACACACACACACACACACACACACACACACACACACACACACACACACACACACACACACACACACACACACACACATTCTAATGCTTTTTTTTTTAACTAAAGCCCCCGCAACATGGAAATGCATTTTTCACACAGAAGCCTCTCATCTCTCAGAATTGTGGTTCACAGTTGCAGAATGTGATTCTCCCACACACTAACATACCTCAGATAGAGTGTGTGTGTGTGTGTGTGTGTGTGTGTGTGTGTGTGTGTGTGTGTGTGTGTGTGTGTGTGTGTGTGTGTGTGTGTGTGTGCGATTTAATTTCAGTGATCTAATCTTTGCGAGCCACCCACTATATGCTCTATAGTAATGCCGCTGTGGGCATGCAACAGTACATTGTATAATATGCAATAAACAATTGATTATAATATGAAGAAACCAATGAATTATGCACACGCTGTAGATTACTGTATACTCCAGATCAAAACAAATGCATGGATTGCCATCATAACATTGCCATCATTTTACCCATTTTCTGTCTCCGGTGTCCCTATTCTTATACCAGCACCTCCTCCTCCTCATCTGATCTTCTCAGAAGATGACAGGAACATGTTCTGTCCTTGGACTCTTTAACACTGGTCAGTGACCAACAAATCAAACCTTTTTCCATGGTTCTGGATATGAATGCCAGCTAAACGCATGAAATGCAGACAGAATGTAAACAATTCTGAATAGGTTACTGTGGTGCATTTCTGCAATACATTCATACAGTTTGGTATTTGCACACATTACTGTAACATCAAACAGACCGGCCTCCGCGATGGATTCCGTTAAGCCTGGAACACAGCTGTGCATGGAGCAGAATAATAATCCCCAAAGATTCCCTTTGTCCCCATTCCCTGACGGTCTGTCTGACTCATTTCTCGTGGAGAGAGAAGAGGCACACCACTCGAGAGAATCCACCGGGGCACATCAGCTCTCCAGACACGTTTATACGCTGAGGAGTTGCGGCAGGCTGCCCAAGCAGTGTCTTCCAGCACAGAGCTGGTCGTGTGTGTGTGTGTGTGTGTGTGTGTGTGTGTGTGTGTGTGTGTGTGTGTGTGTGTGTGTGTGTGTGTGTGTGTGTGTGTGTGTGTGTGTGTGTGTGTGTGTGTGTGTGTGTGTGTGTGTGTGTGTGTGTGTGTGTGTGTGTGTGTGTGAAGCACTGAAACCGAGATGTGTCCCGGAAGACTTTCAGAGGTCAGCGAGGACGAGTGAGCATCTCTGAATCAAGTCCCCGGAGCGGTCCTTCTCCCTGCCCTCCTAATAGGCTGCACCCCCTACCCCCCCAACCCCTCTCCAGACAATGATCTGAGGTCAGCCTCACCCTGCTTATTGAGGTTGTTGGGAAGACTTATAAGATCCCAGGTCTGGCCCCTAAGGGTCTGGATCCACAATATGCAGGGTTTATCTATCTCCATACTTTCATATTTTCCTTGTTGGTTGCAATGCAATGGGAAGCTTTATTGTGTCACCAAATGTTGATTATGTTCTGTGCATAGCACAGGTGGTATCGCAAATAGTTCACATCCACTTGTAAAATCCTCAGTGTTTATTTAACTCGTTCCCATTTGTACACTCTCGGGAGTTAAATGAACACTCTGGATTTTACTGTGTCGCAACAAACTCAGCTAGCCAGCTTACTCACCAGCTAGATGGTTCTATATATATATATATATATACATACACACATACACACACCGCAGATAACTATCACATTATCAGAGATTTGTTGTCACTTTTGTTTTAACTAGTATGCAAAATGTATGTAAATAATAGCCGCTCTACAACAAGCTCACAACGCGTCACATTGTGACACGTTGTGAGCTTGCAGAGGGGATATTTTTGGCGCTTGGCATGGCACACAACCAAGTATAAATAAGGGTTTCAGATGCGGGTGAACTAGGTTTGAATCCAGGTGGTTACACAAACAGAAAAAACGACCCGGGCCCCACACACACACACACACACACACGCCTCCCCCTCTGTTCACTTTCATATGGAGAACACAGTTCTTGTGCCCTGTGGTTCGCGGCCTTCTTGTAACCCACAGCCAACGTTTCCCCAAAAGGGGATCTGCTATTGGGCAGCAGCTGCACTTCTACCCCTCAATTTATATTGAGCAAAGTAAGAAAAAACAAGTTATTTCGGGGGAACAGTACGCGTGCATGTGTGTGTGTGTGTGTGTGTGTGTGTGTGTGTGTGTGTGTGTGTGTGTGTGTGTGTGTGTATGAGAGAGAGAGAGAGAGAGAGAGAGAAAGAGGCAGAGAGATGTAGGATACTGTTTCATTGACGATATGACTATGCTCACATTTCCTTCCATTCTTCCTCCATGATGTGCCGGGGACAGTGGCTGGCTGCTCACATTGAATTACACGCAATTGTAATCATGAAAGGAGCACAAAGTACAACTGAAAGGTATTGGATATCAATTTGTAATCAGATCCACCCATCAATCAGCAATGAGGTGTTATGAGACAAACCGTGCAGGCAGTGTTGGAGAAAACGATTCGGATTACTGTTTTTCTCTGTGCGCTCCCAGGTCTAACATGCCAGCGCAGCGATAAATGCCCGTTTCCACCATTGTAAACATGCTCACCGCAGGCCTGAGCTCACCGTTTCAGAGCACCACCACACACAGTGAAAGCTGGAGATACTATGGGAAGCTCACCTGCTGTACACAGTAAAATCCTCAGTGTTCTCTGAGAGCAAATGGAGCCTTTCCGGTCTGGGAAACCCCAGGGGTCCGCAGCTAAATGACCGTACGTGTCAATTTTGTTCCATTTGAAACGGAACACTCAGGACTTTACAGTGGAGCAGCCCATACAAATAAATCCACTATCCATAATACAGGGCCGATCTCAGCAATTCATCCTCATGGAAAATTGAATGTAAAAGGAATCTGTGAAAGGAACAAGGAAATATGAAAGCGTTCAGTTCAGAAAGAGAGGAAGCCATGTGGAGCCATGACGAAAAAAGTGGTATAGAGCCTAAATTTCCAAATAAAAAAACTGTCTGCTTCATCATAGTGATTTATAACCTTTTTAATTTCATAGACCCCCAGTTTGATATCTTGTGATATATTTTACTACCCTGCTGTATCTAGCCCTGTAATCTGTATCTTAACTGCTGTGCTACCTTTTGCGACTGAATCTCCCCCGTGGGATCAATAAAGGTCTTCTCTTCTCTTATCTTATCTTATCTTATATGCATTAGTTCATGAAGCCCCATGTTGATACGATTTTGTTAGATCTCTGGGACCCCTATCTACACTGTAGAACCCTGCAGAGTTAATTTAACTGCTGGTTCCTCACTATCAATCCTTTAGCTGGGGGGCCCCCCCTGGAACCCCCTTAAGGACCCCTGGGGGTTCCCCGGAGTCCGGACCCCATGTTGAGAGCCACTGTAGGACATATGATACATTGGACCAGTGCAGCTTTTTTGAGCTTACGCAGCACTTAAAACTTAATAACTTCATAAGCATCTTGTTTACTTACAGCAGCACAGGAAGTGCCTCGGTGCAAAAATTATGTGAACCCAGAAAGGAGAAACGGCCCAGTCAGCATCAAAGCCCAAGCACAGCAGGAACACTTTAGCTCATCAAATAAACACTGGCATTTCCTTTGACCTTCGCTTGACCTGCTGGCTATACAGAGCAACTTTTCTACAATGGAAATATTATGTCTCAGATTAGTGAGCTATGGATATACGTACACCAGCAGGTAACTAAACGACCATTTGAGGGAGCGGATTTCTTTCTCTCCGAGAAGAGGCACTGCAGAGGGAAGTGAGACAGGATGAGAGGCAGGTCACAGTGACAGTGACCTCGGGTCACGGGCAGAGGAAGGAAGGATCACTGGACCCTATAGGCGGAGACGACAGTGGCATCCTCATCAGTTTGGATCTCTGCTTCACACCATCAGATGGCAGAGAGGGAGGGAGTGAGCGAGAGAGAGTGAGTGAAAGAAAGAGGGGGGGGGGGGGGGGGTCTGGTAGTGAGCGGGTCTGTCAGTGGACATGGTGACTCATCCATTCAAACATTCAAATGCGGAGGGGTTAATATAGTCACGCTTTAAAGTCAAACATGTAAAGTCACGTAGCTATTTGCAGCTTAAAACCACTTTCAAGCTGACATCCCTATTTTGGTCATGTCATTATGGGCAAAAATAGTCCAAAAACTGTCAAAACTGTCAAAACTGTCAAAATGTGACATGCTATGAGCTTGTAGATTGTCTACTTCTGTTGCGTGACATCATCGTACGACTAAGTATGATGCTTAAGCACTTGAAGCCTAATATGGTTTGTTGACCGGAGTCGCTCAGGAGTTTCCACTATAGTTCACCTCCCTTTCCCAATCCTCTCTCTACACCAAATGTCTTTGTTGAAAATCACTGATCTCCAAGCTCACTACACATTGCATTGCAACACATTGTGAGCTTGTTGACCTGCATTTGCACCAGAATAGGGATGCTAGAGTTCATGTCATGTTCAAGCCATCTTAATGTGAAGCACTTTGGGTTGCAATTTTGTATGAAAGGTGCTATACAATTATTATTATCATTATTATGTGATTAAGCATCCCAAAATGTCTCCACTGACTAAAGAGCAAGTGCATTTCACTGCTTTTTCTTTTATCTATCTTTTATGCATGAGTGAAATGGTGATTCATGTTGCGACTGATTCCTAATGTGTGTGCAATGAGATTGTTGTTTTGTGACCATGCAGTCGTCAACTAGTCATTCTATATCTCTAGTCTCATTCATATTTTATGTATCCATAATCATAACAGATCTTCTGGCTGTTAAACTATACAAACTCATATACAGTACAAGCATTTATTATGAGGATTTAAAGTAGGGCTGGGCAATATGGATATTGTATGGAATTGTTCTATGAGACTAGATCATCTGGGATTTTGGATATGTAATATCATATGCATGTCAAAAAGCATTGTCCTAGTTTTAAAGGCTGCATTATTGTGATTCTTCTTGCTGTTCTTACTTGCCTTTACCCACTTACAGAAGTTATTATATAGGAGGACCTATAGGTGGGCACTAGGCAAATAATAATATATATATTTATATATAAGAATATTATAGGTATATAATAGGCATATAGGCATTATTTAAAAAAATCTGATGGTGTAAATATTTTGTGAAAGCACCACCTCTGTGGCCTTGTGGTTAGAGTGTCCACCCTGAGACTGGGAGGTTGGGGTTCGATCCCCGGCAGGGTCATACCAAAGACTCCAATAATGGGACCCAGTGTCTCCCTGCTTGGCACTCAGCATCAAGGGTTGGATTGGGGTAAGACCCTGCGACATACTAGCGTCATGTCCAGAGGGTGTACATCACGCTGCCTCACGCTATAAGGAAACAGGAGATAGGCTCCTGCCCTATGGGCCTCAGGGCTCGGCAAGGCTTACTACTACTACCACCTCTGATGCAGCCTGACAGCGAGTACCATGGGTTCGATTCCTGAGCCCGGCGGAGGACCTTTGCTGCATGTCACTCCCCAACTCTCTTTCGGTTTGCTGTCAGTCTCCACTGCACTATTGAAATAAAGGCAGAAAAGTCCCCAAAAATATATAAAAAAAGAAATCAATCATAAAGTAAGAAAGTAATCGCTAGTTGCAGTCCTACACAGATCACAGTACTGTGATTGGAAACGCTGGAAAATTCCTGCCCATCGTGTCTTGTGGACCCTAATTATTACTGTTAATTTGTTTGGTCAAGAAAATAAATCCAAACCTGCGATTTCAAAGGTTACGGTGACACTATGTGACGGATGTGTTAGAGAAGGCCAGCTTAATGGATCCTCTGAGTCGCCACACTGTCAACTATCCTGAGTGTTTATTTAATGCTGAGAGAGTGCACAAATGTTAAATTAACACTCTGGATTTAACAGTGTATGAAATGATGGGAGTACACTGTCCTTGTCTGGCCCCTAAATCAAGCACCAAGTACACATGAGTGTAAAATCCTTCACATGCGCACGCACGCACGCACGCACGCACGCACGCACGCACGCACGCACGCACGCACGCACGCACGCACGCACGCACGCACGCACGCACGCACGCACGCAGTGTTACAGTCAGTATAACACTGCTGCAATTCTGCACCATCCAAGCTGCTACCATGGCAACCCTTCTCCATACCCTAGGGAACACTCTGCAGGAATACAAACATAAACACAAACACAAACACACAAATACGTAAATACGTAAATACGCTCTCGCACACACACACACACACCCACACACACACACACACACACACACACACACACACACACACACACACACACACACACACACACACACACACACACACACACACAGTCGACAAAAGACACTCGCTCCCTTGGGAAATAACACTCTCCGCTCCATTTCGGTGCAATTTCGCTCCAAACAGGACATTTCATGCCTGCTTTGAAAGGAAGATTCTAGCAAAGTGTCATCATTCACATCCATTTTGCTGCCCCATGCATCACGATGCTGTCACAGGATTCCATCAGGACACGATTATGGTCGGCTTTCTGCCACTTCAATCATCAATAACTATGAATTACTGCCGTCGTGCTGTATTCATTTTCAACGCAACAGCGTTTTTTTCCTTGTTTGATGTGGTGGCAATGACCTCTGAAACAGTATTGACACTGACTGGCACCACAATGTAATATCCCATTGAGGTCACTGCTAATTACAATCCTTATTAGATGATGCGGCAGCTTCTCGGTTTGCACACCCACACAGATGTATCATTTTCATTTTTGTCGTCTAAATATTTGTGCTCTTTTACAGTGCAGCATATTTTGAATAGCAATGCATCAGTAAAAAATAACACATCTAAAAGCATCTAGACGAGTTCAGCTATTGGGATATCTAAGAATTCCATGTCATTTGTGCATATTTCAGGCCGGATGGCAAGTTGAAAGCGTTCGCTTCCCGCGTTCGCGCGTCTTACTTGTAATAATACATATGAATATATGTAAAAGAATAAAATAATAATATGTGTCTATCAATGTGTCTATCACGCCAGCTTCCTGAGTATGACGCAAATCTACACCTGGAAGGTATGAGGCAGGTGTTCATGCACGAACACACACGAACACACACACACACACACACACACACACACACACACACACACACACACACACACACACACACACACACACACACACACACACACACACACACACACACATACACACACACATACACACACACACACTCTCTCACACACACTCTCTCACACACTCTCACTCACACACATCACACCTATGCGCAGTACAGTCTACACTCACACACACAAAATTGCTTTTATAGAACCCCGATGAATCAGACATTGTGGGCTGACAGACGGCCCCCTGTTGAAGTTCAAAGTGGGTCCCTGCTCTACATATTTACAGGAGACTTGGCTCTCAGCAGAAAGATAAATCACGCGGAAGCCTCCTGTTGTTGCTGTGAAGTTTGGAAGCGGAAAGTCTGTGGTGTGAAATGAGAATGGAGGCTGCTAGACTGTGACTTGCACAAGTCAGATGAGGGCAGCGTGCTTCATTTGCATATTGGAAAGTGTATTACAGCAGCGTTTCCCAAACAACGGGTCGGGACCCATTTTGGGGTTGGGGTCATTCTATTTATGTTTTTGGGGATTTTTTCAAAAGAAATGTCGGACATTTTCAAAAATAAATAAGAATAATTCCATAAAATATAAACGTCAGAAACAATGAAAATAGCAGATGTACTATTTTCACTATGAAATATGGCTTAAATGGATAATTCATAAAGTATTTTTGTAGGTTTGGGTCCTACGTTTGGAACCCCTGTGCTAGACTGTGACTGTCACAAGTCAGATGAGGGCAGCATGCTTCATTTGCATGAGGAAGTGCATTACAGTAATAGATGTGGGCTGATGAGTTTCACAAGGGGGGATGTCTATCTGCTCTCGCCTGCACACAGATATCAATATGAGCCCTTGTATGCCTGTTAATGTTGTACGTTTTCACCCACGATGAGGCTAATAAGCTATCACTATGAAATCCACGGGTGAGCAGTCAGCCACCTCTGTTTGATCTACCAGGTGATCAATTGAGTTGATCAAAAACAACCATTATTAACTTTTCTTTTTTTTTCTAAGATATTGTTTGGGCTTTTTGCCTTTATTGATAGATTACAGTAGGCTGACAGGAAATGGGGGAGACACGCAGCAAAGGTCGTCACGATCTGGGGATTACCAGCCTGGCTGCCCAGACGGTTACGCCAACCATCCGGGCCCATTGTTAACCATTATTATAAATCACACGTATGCGCATAAAACAACAAATTTATCTGACTTTTATTATTATTCACATAAGATTATTGACTCATTATTTGTTAGATTCTAATATTCTATGCTTGTATAATTCTAACTAAGCTCATCATTAGATGTGGTTTTCACGGTAAAGGGTGATCACGACAATCCTGGAAAATGGCTCTTGTGATCTTGTGCCAGAAATGGTGGCCCACCTAAGTTATTAAGTCTTAATCCCTTTCGACCTGGCGTCCCTGATTCGGGCATGTCATTACAGGGCAAGATGTTCCCAAAATGTCAAAAGTTAGCAAAAGAAACCTCCCTGAAATGAGCAGTTCATATGTTGCAATGTGACGCATTGTGAGTGTGTAGATCGGCTATTTTCACCGTGCAACACCATCATATGACAAGGTGTAAAATAGTGACAATTGGCTAATAACAGAAGCAAAGCATAAATTAAGTGAGAGAAAGGAACCACGCTTGCTGTCCCTGTAAGCAATATCAGCAGAATTAGCGGTGACAGTAATGATCTGTTTCCGTTATAACCGGCAAACAAATGCTGGCCTGTCAAGCAAAACATGCCTGTGGCATTCAGTACTGGTTGCGGGGTCGAAGCGTTTAGCATTCCGCTTCAGCTCAAATGACTGCAGTGTGCTGACGCAGTCGTCCAGCATTTGCAGACGCCGATACAAAAGTATGTTTGCTCTATAACTTTTCTTCGAGGATGATGGCTTACACAGAAACCGATATCGAGATGTTGTGGCTAGGGCAGAGAGCTGTGCCGTATCCTGTCCGGAGTCAAAAGGTGATGCAGTGTGTGTTTGGGTGCGTGCGCCAACCCCCACATGTGTACACGCGCCCATTCTTTGAGACACACATACGGGTATTTGGGGGAGTGGTGAAGTTCACCGATGTCTTCAAGGTGCAAACAACACAGGTATCAGAATTGAGTTTGTGAGACGGTTTGTATAGAGTCACATATTTTTCTGGCTTTGCGCGAAACTATGGTTGCGACGTCCAAATCTTGGTTTTTCAAGCTCCCCGAAGCCACAAAAAGGAGCCAAATACACACGAGGAGCACCTAAGTTTGCACCTCCAACACACTCATGTAACATTGAGTCCCTTCCCCTATTCGCATATATGGGTTGATGTTACTGGAGCTAAAAGAATATGATCCAATAAGTTTTCTTCTGACAACTCTACTGCTCCCTCTGCAGCAATCAGATAGGGATAGGCCATGGCAACACGCTGCCCTTTTATCTATCAGATAGGGACCGCCGCTGATGTTAGGTCAGATTTGAGATTAGCCAAGCATCATAAAGATACAGTTGGAGAGGGGGGAGGGGGGTGAAGCATTATGGGTAGCGGAGTTCTCTGTGATCTCAGGAGGCTTTGAGATACAATCTTTTTGATCTTTGATGTCGTCTCCTCGCTTTGTGTCGGACGGCCTCTCCAAGAAAGCACGTCTCTTTGCGAGCTCAGATGGTGGAGATAGGGAGAGGCTGGGAACGGCTCGCCCGCTGCATTCTCAGTTCAGAAGCGTGTCCCCGTGTCCCTTTTCTTGCTGACTCGGGGAGACGTCGCGAGGGTCGAAAGTGGAGCTGCCATCCTGTAATGCTGACCTCACAGGTGTGAGTTTGTATGTGTTTGTGTTTTGAGTGTCAAAAGTACTCCCCCCTGTCAGGTGACAAGAAGGTCAGTTGGCTCTCATGCATTGAAGGAGACATGAGCTCGGCCCTGGGCTCCCTAGGCTGTGGGGGGAGTGTAGCGCCCAGGATCACTTACAAAATTGGCACCGGGTGAAAAAAGGGTTACAAAACGTGGGATAAAAAAAAAAAAAGTACATTTAGGTGTGTATGAGAGACAGAGATCTTTGTGAACTCGCGTTTCCCACTATCTAATTTTCCTTCTCTATACCTTTTGTTTCCAGAAGACAGGACATGCTCTCAGATGATGATCTCCTCTAAGAAACTGACATCATCAACGTAATTATGATGAAACACAAGCAGGGCCTTGCAAATAAGGTCACTCACAGATGGGCGACATGTTTATACACTGCTGTACATTAACATGCATCTAATTTCATGTATTTTCCATAGCAGCTTACACATGCATTTCTATTTTCATTATAGTGTTTATTTAATCTTCTCTGAACAACAAATGTGTTTCTTTGTTTTCTTGCTTGCTCTCTTTCTCTGTCTCTCTCTCTCTCTCTCTCTCTCTAGTTTCCACATGCAAATAGAGATGATGTAATTATTGCATCCTTGGAAAACTTTAGTAGACTGCATATCCATTTCCTGCTTGGAAGTGACCTGCACAATAGCAATGCTGTTGTAATGTACTGTAAGTAATGGTGACAGCTAAAAATATATAATGCACACAGATGCATGGTTAGCTGCACATTGTAATATCATGAGGTCTGTGGTGTAAAGAAAACGGCAACTGCAGAGGATTCAGTCACGGTATGTGCGTGTGTGGGTGCGTGGGTGCACACAGATGGTTATGTGTGTGAATGTATACTAGGTGTTAATACTATTCTCAGTGTTACTTTAACTCTTACTTTAATACGTAATTTTGTACATTCTCAGAGTTACAAATGGACAAATGATTAAACTAACTGTGTGTGAGGATTTTACTCTGTAAGGACCCATCTACGGCAAATTTCTTATTCTATCAGGTACACCATGAAATCCTCTGTCCAGTTTAACACTGAGAATGTTAAAATTGACCTCTAAAGGTTCACTGGTTTTCAGCTCTCCACTGCAGAGACAGAGTCAAAAGTTTGGGAGACCTTAAAGTACCCCAAAAACAGCAGCACGCAAACCGCAGCAGATAATGTTATTTGTAGAAATATGTCCAACTGTGATCCAATTGTGTATCAGACCTGGCAACGGGTACAGTGTATATTGCCTCCCTGCCAGAGACACACTGCTGTGTAAATTACATTGGGGGGTGTACTTTGGACATCGTTGCATTATTGCGCTGATATGCGCTGAGAGTGCCAGCGGGCCTTTATGGTATATGAAAGCTAACAGATGGTATTTCTCGAACCTTCCCCGTTTTGTGCAATATGCCGATGTGACCTCCCTGCACTTCAGATGTAATAACAGCCGGAGAAATGAGCCACGGAGAGAGAGGCGGAGAAGCAATCTCCGCAGACGGTGATAACATCACTGTTGGACGCGTGGAAAGATAAAAGTATTGCGTTGAAAAGAAAACATCAAATATCATACAACAACGGATGGCAGATGTACAACATCAACCTAATATGACTTTCACTTTGTGTCCATTTCCATGATGAAATTATGAGATACCGTCACAGGTGCACAGGCGCCACAAAGTACATGTTTGCATGCGTGCACTGCACAGCACGGCACACACACACACACACCCATCCTGACAATAGGGCTGGTTGATATGGACAAAATATCACAATATTTTTTACCAAATGCCTCGATATCAATATTGTGACAATACTATCGTATAGTGACAATAATACACATTTTCTTTTTTTCTACAATATCTACAATAGACGACAAGCTTACAATGTGTCACATTGCAATGCGCTGTGAGCATGTAGATCGGCTATTTTCGCTGTTCTGTTCACACACAACTTTGTGCATGCATGATTTTTGTCTGGCTCTGAAATAGCTGAAGTGTTAGCAGTTGTGGCAGGAAGGTAAGTTAACCAGCCAACATCCACAACAACAACACAAACAGAAGATCACATGGTCTTTCAGAATGAGTCATCATCCAGAACTGATGCACACTGTACTTTTCACTTTAACTACTGAAGCCCTACAGTATATAGTACTGTACTGTACTAATAGTGAAAATAGACATTTTACAAGCTTACAACACGATGCAATGTCACAATGCAACTATTATTGCTATTTAAAAAAATCTTCAACCATAATGACACACCCAAAATAGGGGCACCAGGTTGAAAGTGTTACATTCATGATCGCTCACTCCAAGTTTATCAATGATTTGAATGTGCTTGCCACCACATTACCCTGTGTTTAATCAAACGCTTCCCTCTCTGTCGAACACCACATATATCACGCTTGGGCAGAGCACATATAAGATGACTGAAAGGTTTGATAACATTTTGAGGACCTTTGTGAAGCACACTATCTGCAGCAGCGGGGCAAACCTCCTCCATTGTGAAAACCCATCATGCATGGTCTCTAGCTGTGGCCTCCAGTCCTCCTTCTCTTCCCCCCCCCTCTCTCTCTCTCTCTCACTTTCTCTCTTACTGACTCAGGCTTCCACTGGAATGAATGGCTGCTTCCTTCTCGCTCTGTGCTCCTCTCTCAAATCATGGCTCACTGCCAGAGCGCTAATTTAAGCTCCGGGCCTTCTGCTGGGAGAGAGGGGGAGTGTGGAAGAGGAAGCCCAGCCCAGGCTGAAGTGCTGTGGGTGGGGGAGAGCGCTGGGCCCCACTCCCTGGAGTGGAATTGATGGCTGTTAAGCTCATCAATGGAGATGAGTCATGTGAGGCAGCCAGCCGCTCCACTCCCCTCCGTTCCCCTCTCGGTCTGCCTGCCTGACGTGCCGGCCTGTGTGGACAGGTGCCAAGATGCTAGCTGTGACTGGCTGCTCTTACTGGTGGTTCCACATTCACAGAAGCAAGGGATTATGGGCCATGATTTAGAGATAACAAAATATGAAGAAAAAAAGTGTCTGTGTGTGTGTTATATATATATATATATATATATATATATATATATATATACTTATTTTTACATTTATTTAAGTTTTTTTTAACATTTATTTAAGTAGGGGTCCTACTGAGACCAGGGGTCTCTTTTACAGAGGAGCAGAAACATAGGAAGAGTATGTTAAGAAAATTATAATAATTCATTAAAATGTGTGTGTGCATAAAACAAACACGCACACGTACACGCACACGCACACATGCGCACTACAACTAATACTGGATTATAGAAAGCAATTGCACATACTTTCTTCAGTGATCCAGTCAGCTATACCAAGACTTTAAATTACCCAAAAGACACCAAGGTGTCTAGTTTAAGGGTTTCCTGATAAGTATTCCAATTGTGGTGCATGCAGTACTTTTAAAGGCAGTTCTTGCTAATTCCGTTGTGAGTCAATGGTGTTTCTTGTTAATCCAATCTTGAGATCTTGTGCAATACATCGAGTTTCTAAAAGCTAAACGTGTGGTGAGATGAAAAGGGAGTTTTGCGAACAGGGCTTTGTATATATAGGCCTGTGGCTGTGACATGCATATATAATGTATCCCTGTAGTCCAGAACTGGCAAGATTGTGGCTTGCACAATCTTTTGCAGTTTTCAAATGTGAGGCAAGACTTGTTTCTGTAGTGTACAGTATAGGAATCAAATTTTGGCTTTCATTTTTGTTTTGTTTTGAGGTTAATTAATATGTGCTTCAAAAGAACTTCTCATCAATCCAAATACCTAAGTATACTACGTTCGAGACTCGCTCAATTTGATCACCATTTAAAGTGCATACATGTGAGTCTATTGAATTCAATGCTTTTGAAAATAACATGTATTATTTCGTTTTCTTAGTATTATTTAGGGCCAGTTTAAGGTTTGTCAGTGCATGCTGTAAGCAGTACGATTTGCTGAGGGGATGGGGGAATCCATGCCTCTGCTTTTGAAATCCCTCCCTCTGGTCATTCATTTTTATCGTTGGTGGGTTGATGTTGATGTTTTATCCCTGCTTCTGGTCAGATAATGAGATAGATGCATTTCTGTTTGGGAAATGTAGACTGTCTACTATGTTTGATCATGTCAAAATTAAACCATTTTATCTTAATCCCTATTTTGGGTAAAATTGGTCAATTTGGATATTTTAATAAAAAAATAGCAGATCTACATTTTACAACGCATCTCATCGCGACATGTTGTGTGCTTACAGACCTGATATTTTCACTATTTGTCGTATAAAGAACAATATGGGGCTTAGGGCATTAAGATTAAGAATGTCCCCGGTTGTATGATATTGAAAGCAGTCAGCATGTATGACACAGACAGACTGATTGAGGGGGCAGGAGCATATAGAGCTGTGTCTTCAGCTTAGAAATACACATTACAATTAGTCACATTGCTAGCACATTCATACTAGCAAGGCTCCAAGTATGGAGCCTTGCAGTACACCTTCATCTCTAGATAGACTGTTCCATCTGCTACTATCGCTATTGTGTTTTGTCAGATAAGTACTTATGCTAACAATTTTGTGCATGGTTATCTATTGTAAGCAATGGTTTCCAATCTATTCAGTAACAGTTGGTGGTCTACTGTGCCAAATGCCTTGGATAAATCAATAAATAATGCTACATAATTATGTTTCCCGTCAAGTGTCATTGATTACAAGAGAAGCAGCAGAGTCCACCGTTGACCTCTATAGTAAATGGCAGCGGTGATGATTTTGCACACACACGCACACACACACACACACACACACACACACGCACGCACGCACGCACGCGCGTGCGCGCGTGCGCGCGTGCGTGCATGCGTACGTGCGTGCGTGTGCACATCATAAGTAGCCCTTTCCATATCCGTCTGATTCTCAAAGGTCAAACACATGGTAGACAGTCAGTAGGCAGATAGCGGTTGGTTGAAAACACATCTATTCCATTTGCTCTGGTTTCAGTTTCAAAGCCTCCCACCTTCCTGTCTCATAATCACTCCCACAGATTTTTTTATTCATTTCAGTCTTCAGTTTGGATAATTATACAATCTTGACTTGCAGGCAATGTTCTGGCAATGGTGAATCAAACACCAGAATCACTGTCCGTGTGATTCTAAGAGCCGAGCTGGAGAACTGGAGCAATTCATTCACTTCAATCCACACAAACGCTCAAAATGGCCACCATGCATGCGGAAAACACAGAAATCTGTTTTGGTCATAATGTTCCATTCCTCCAACATAATTCAGCAGCTCTCCCTGCCAAACCAGGGAGCTGCAATATATCCGGGTGGTGACTGCTCTGTAAATGCTATCTTTAAATCCTGTTGCAAGCGTGTTACCATGACGGCTAGCAGGCTGCCAAGCGCTGTGTGATAGCATCAGTAGGTGCCAAATCAAAGAGGATCGCAGCCAGGAGAGCAGGGGCACAATGTACAGTGGCTTATCGCGGACTGCTTTCACATGCATTTTTATGTAGGCATCCTGCTTATCACGCCACTGAAACCACAAACACATCATAGCTCCGCCACAGGTCACTCTGCCCTCTGTGAACCCCCTTGTGTTTGTTTGTGTGTGTGTGTGTGTGTGTGTGTGTGTGTGTGTGTGTGTGTGTGTGTGTGTGTGTGTGTGTGTGTGTGTGTGTGTGTGTGAGCATGTGTGTGTGTGTGTGTGTGTGTGTGTGTGTGTGTGTGTGTGTGTGTGTGTGTGTGTGTGTGTGTGTGTGTGTGTGTGTGTGTGTGTGTGTGTGTGTGTGTAACACGTCAAAAGCCCCTGTTATCTCAATTTACATTTTAGGCATTTAGCTCTTATCAACAGTGACTTACAAAGTGCAAGATCGGACTGAATGACATGAACCCTAGCCAACATATAACAGGGTAAGTGGTTAAGTAAAGAAATCAATTAAAAAAATACCACTCATTTTCAACATTGAACTATGTCTCAATACACCTTAGAGCTGTTGTGTGGAAATAAGAAAAAACGTCCCGTCCCCCCTTCTATGTTGCCTACAACTGGATAATTGATTGAGGTCATGTGATCAGTGACATACGCAAGGTGTACTTTTGGCTCCGCCCCCTCAGCCAAATCGGTATCTGTCTAATAACATTCTTAGCCTTTCTGGGCAAGCAAATGTTAATATGTCTATGTCTAATAGTCTAATAATATAATAGTAATATAATCTATTTATTTTGTCTATTTATGCATGCTCCTCATGGTATCACAACACCACCAAGGCCTTAAAAATAAGCCCCCGAACCTTTTTCTTGTACATATTTCTTATTTTTCATACCAGTAACCTGTAAGCTGATCGTATGACGTTCTGTATAGTGTATATCTGTTATGTCATCATGATTTGTGTGCGTGGGAACTCATTTTAAACAAGCTTAGTGCTTTTATGAGTTATCCAGTTTAGTAGACCTTGTATTGTGAATTGTACTTCCATGTACTGTTTCTCATGTCTTACTAAATAAAGCACATCAATCAATCAATCAATCAATCAATCAATCAATATCTAAATAACATACATGTGAACATTGAACAAGTAACCAACATGCAGTATCTGCATAGTATAACTACAGTATCATATAGACAACAAGAAGTGATACAAGGAATCTCAGTGTCAAGCCGTAATGTGAACTCTAAGAGTCAATGATGCTTTATAACGAGAAAAATGTGTTTGATGATGAGAGGAAATTACTCCATTCATACATAGCATGTATGACTTGTTATTAGGGCTGGGCAATATATCGATATTATATCGATATTGTGATATGAGACTAGATATCGCCGGGGGTTTTGGATATAAAGTATTCTCTTTTCCTGATTTATTTCTAATCATTTTAGATTATTATCATCACAATATCAATAGATGTATTTGGTCAAAGATATTGTGATAAAATGTCCTCTCCTCTCCCACATGGCAACAGCAGAGACAGCAGTTCCCACATGGCTGAAAGCAAGACAGCGTTTTCTCTCTCTCACTGGGCTAGTGTCTATGTGCACATACTGTACACCAAAGATGCATATACTGAGTAAGCATGTAAACATATGTGCCAGTTGCGAAACCGCAAGGTATATACACAAGTATACACACGTATATATATGCGTGCAGCGGAGCCGGAGCGAGTGCATGCATACAACTGAATGGAAACATTGCAAATGTGATATGAGACTGGACACTGATGTTAAATTACACCGCGGCATGCTCACATCCTCAAATATGCAAAGCCCTTGTGCGTGTGCTCGCGTACTCACTCACACACACACACACACACACACACACACACACACACACACACACACACACACACACACACACACAGGAAGCCCTGTAGTGACTCAATGCTAAAGTGATTTAGGTTTAGAATGGCAGCGGAGAACACATGACTCAGAGTTTCCATTGTGGCCCCCTCTTTCTTGTGTGTGGTGTGTGTATGTATGTGTGTGTGTGTGTGTGTGTGTGTGTGTGTGTGTGTGTGTGTGTGTGTGTGTGTGTGTGTGTGTGTGTGTGTGTGTGTGTGTGTGTGTGTGTGTGTGTGTGTGTGTGTGTGTGCGTGCGTGCGTGCGTGCGTGCGTGCGTGCGTGCGTGCGTGCGTGCGTGCGTGCGTGCGTGCGTGCGTGCGTGCGTGCGTGCGTGCGTGCGTGCGTGCGTGTGTATGCGCACGAGAGAGTATTTTTCTGTCTAGCCATGTTTTTGTGTGTGTGTAGACTAGACGTGCACGTGTGTGCATGCATGTTTGCGTGTGTGTGGTAGAGTGTGTGCATGTGTGAACGTGTGTTTGTGCATGTGTGTATAGTATAGTCTGTGTATGCATGCATGCATGTTTGAGAGTGTGTGTGTGTGTGTGTGTGTGTGTGTGTGTGTGTGTGTGTGTGTGTGTGTGTGTGTGTGTGTGTGTCTGCAGCGTACTGCAGATTAACCAGGTAGGTTGTAGCTGCTCTCCTCGCTCCAGGGGTTTTCCAGGCCAAACGGATGAAAGCATGATCAATCTTTCTTCTTTCTTTCTTTCTCTTTCCCTCCATTTCTTTGTCTCTCTCCCCCTCCCCTCGTCTCTCCATCTACTCTCTCTCTCTCCAACCCTCACCACCAAAAGCACTGCTCTCTCTCTCTTTATGCACTATGTATGGAGATGGATGTGGCTGAGGGTGTCGTTTGATACAGAGCCGACCAAAACATCAGAGAGCATACAGCAGCAAAAAGCACAAAGCTATAGGGGTGCAAAAGAACCCTTCTGACCCTGCACAATAAAATCCTCTGTGTTGATTTCACTCCGGGAGTCAAAAAACTGAGCCCATAATTAACATTCTACTGTGTGCTCGGCTTCAGCTTTCATATTTTTCAACCCGTCACATGATGCAGCAACAGCAGCAACCGATGATGTCATGGCACACCGGAGATGTGCAGGTTTGAGATGGGGACGAGGCGCCGGCTATGTTTATCTAACCGTAACTTATGCCCTATTTTACACTCTCCATTCCAAAATTAGGTGATCTACAAGCTTTGTACGTCATGCAGTGGTGGAAAAAGTACTCAAATGTTTTACTTAAGTAAATATCAATACTGCAATGTAGAAGTACTCTGTTACAAATGAAAGTCTGGAATAAAAAATGTACTTGAGTAAAAGTACAAAGGTATTGGTATCAAAATGTACTTAAAGTACCAAAAGTACTAAAATGTTTGAAAATAGCAGATCTACAAGCTCACAACGCATCGCGACGCGTTGTGAGCTTGTAGATCGGCTATTTTCAAATATCCTAGGTATGAAATAGGGCTAAAGTGGTTAATGTATGTTTTATAAGGTAATAATGTATATCTGCAAAGTAACAAGTAACTAACGTTTTCAAATAATTGTAGTGGAGTAAAAGTACAATATTACCTGAGATGTAGTGGAGTAGAAGTAAAAGTTTAGACAATTGGAAATACTCCAGTGAAGTAAAAGTAACTCAAAATTGTACAGTACTTGAGTAAATGTACTTAGTTACTTTACACCACTGCACACCGGAGATGTGCAGGTTTGAGATGGGCACGAGGCACCGGCTATGTTTATCTAACCGTAACTTATGACCTATTTTATACTCTGGCCATTCCAAAATTACCCCATATATCACAAAACAAAGGGCTGTACATAAAAACAAGCAGTAATAAAATGTACTGCAATATACATACACATACACACACGCGTACAAATCACACATAAAAACGATGTGGGCAATCTAAAAAAAAAAGCAATGAGCTGGATGACCTGAAAAAGTTTGAAAAACCAGGATGCTGGAGTTAATATAGTTAACAGGGACCTTTTGCTTCCAATCTCAAGCGCGGTGCCATTGTGATGTTGTTGCTGATGAAGCAACGAAGATCTCTCTCGCTGAGCATGTAATGAGAAGGTCCCAATATAAAGCGTTTGATATGGCTTGCTCGTTGATGGCCAAATGAGGAGGCAATAGGGAACATGCTGCTGCTACCCATCATCACAGCCTTCATTTGTGTGTGCAAAGCCAAGACGTTTCACATGCCTTATATATAAGCTTCAATCAAAGACAGACACCGCTTACATCTTTATTGTCTCATTGCAACACTTGTAGCTTTGGGGTTTGAGCCAGGACAATGGCACAGCATGCTGTCAAGTTGCAGCACGCAGTTTTACATCACCGTAATGTATGCTTGATGACTTTCATTCATTTTCCATGTTGAACGTGTTATGTTTAGGGTTTAATTTGCAGAGTGGCCAAATAACACAAAACATCCCTCAACTGTTGCTGTCAAAATCAGTACTTAAGCTTCAAGGAAAACTGGGTCAGAATATAATTCAGCATGTAGGGCATAAGCCATTACTGAGTTGTTGTTTCTGACAGCAGTGTACCGTGGTATATACTGCATTACTGAAACTGCAGTCAGTATCTGTGTGTGTGTGTGTGTGTGTGTGTGTGTGTGTGTGTGTGTGTGTGTGTGTGTGTGTGTGTGTGTGTGTGTGTGTGTGTGTGTGTGTGTGTGTGTGTGTGTGTGTGTCTCTCTCTCTCTGCCTGTCTCTCTTCATCTCTGTCTTTCTATGTCTGTCTCTCTCCCTCTTTTTATCTCCGTCTCTCTCTCTCTCGCAATTCGTGCCGAGAAGCTTTATCAAGATCGTTCTCTCACAGCAGCCAATGTGTCGGTATAAACACACAGCAGCGATAAATCTGAACTTACTGACCGAATACACAAACACATGAATGCAGTCTGTAAATGGTCATGATACACTGTTCTGTGAAGCCAGTAACAGCTCATAAAACATTTTCCTTGTGATAAATGTGTGTGCGTGTGTGTGTGTGTTTGTGTGTGAGAGTGTGCATACTCACACAGCCCCTTTGTGCTCTGGTGGTCTGGACGTGTCACATGGCTTCCTTCTGGCCAGGTCACGCGGAATTGGCCGCTTCTTACGGGAAGACAGGAAGTGTTGGCCTGTGGTGTTTCACATGCCTCACATGTCTCTCTGAAGATGCTGCAGGACTCATTTATAATGCATTAATGGACAGGGGGCCACAGGAAAGCCTGTCTCCTGATGGAAGCAGTGCTGGAGCGCTCCCATTCATCACGGGTTACAGTACATACACAGACCCACGGCAGACAGAACTGGTCCATGGAGGTCTGTCTCAGGCCAACCGCACAGTCACGATCGATAGCCAGGGGTTCCCAAACTGGGTTCCCAAACCTTTCCATTCCAAGGACCCCTAAATAGCTGTATTCACTGATTTCCAAATGGCTTTACAAAAAAACAAAAAAAAACAAAATAGGAGCCAGGTTGAAAGTGGTTATAGTGGCACAATAATGTTATGAATTTTATTTGAAAAAATAATATATATATATATATATATATATA